>NW_027466467.1:3265000-3580000 GCF_050575085.1 Anarhichas minor | reverse complement strand
GATTTTATCGGAGACCAGCCCACCTCTTTTCTCCTTGGTCTTCCTCGGTATAGGGAACTTCAGAGGCTCCATGGGCATGTATCTCTGGTAGACCGCCACTTGTGGAGCCGAGGTCCTCCTCTCCATCCTCCCGACGACGGAGCTCAGTCTGTCCGGACCAGGAGCGTCTCTGCTGGCTGGGTGCACCACCTCGGTCACCTCGATCACATCGTCGTCTCCAACCTCCGCGGCAGCAGCAGACGACGACGACGACCTCCTCGGCGGTCGAGCCGCCAGGTTGTTGTCGTCCATTGTCGTGTTTGTCAAACCAAACCGACGCGTCTTCTTTATCCTCCCAACCGTCACTGTTTCTTCGGCTAGAGCCCCGTGTTGTCACCGCTGTTACCTCCCGATCCAACACACATCCAGAGGCTCGCGCGCCATGCTCTTCCTGGAGCAGAGGTCTTCTTCACTGAAGATTATAACTGCAGTTAGAAGTTACGTTAAATGTCGCTTTACCGCCATCGTGTGGACGTAATTAGCACCTTCAGCGTCAATGACTTTATTTTGATTTTATTTTTTCGAGGATAAGAAAATAAATAAATACAATGTAAAAATGTTATTAAATCCAAATCCAAATTAATTAAGTTAAATTATGATATAGTAAAGTATCTCCTGATTTTAGTGGTGGAGGAAGTCTTTTACTAATGTAGAAATACAAGTAAAGTACAGCAAGTACAAGTCATCATCGAAGGAATTTATATCTGTGATGATAAATGTTGGGATAGAAAATGTCATTGTGCTGTATAATGTTCTACTGTGACTTTTCTAGTGTGCTTTATTCAATGTTTGACAACCCTTAATGGGATGTCTGCTGTGACCTCCTTCTCCAGGAAGGATCCCAAAAGGAGTGTTTGTGGAATGTTTAGATTAGATCAGTCGTAGATCTTTGATGTAGGGAGTGCAGACAGTAATCACAGAATGTTCAGTTTAGAGGTAGTAAACCACAGGAGGTACAGATTAGGATCTGTCATAAATGTTTTATTTCAGATACTATAGTGAAATGTGTAGATTAGAAACAAACCAGGTGTCTTAGTGAGAAACACACCTTCCCCCCTTCGCTCTTGATGCTCTGACCCTTTAGAAGATGTCACTCTCTCCATCCCACAGACGATACAGGCACTCTGTGTGATGATTGAGTCTTCTCTGCGCAGAGAATAAATACTTTAAGGACACGCTTCTTTCCTCAACCAGTAACCACCCATTCACCAACCGGTTTCTTTTGTAACAATTTATTGATGCTTATGTTTTGAGACAATCCACACATTAGTTGATACCTCAACTAAACATCATCAACAGCATCACAACTATCCCGACGATGGTAACTTATAATATCTAACCGATTGTCTTGACAATGTACAGTAAGTCATATTTCATGTGTGATGTGTAAGCACATATATAACAAACAGACATGCTTGGCTTTGTTCCTACATTCATATACAAATAAACTTAATATACATTCTTTACATACATACAGTACATACACAACAGGCTCCTCCTCCTTCAGGGCTTCTCTGACCGCCATGAAAATACACTGAATATTTCACTCTGCAGCAGCTGCAACTGAAAATACACTAAATATGCGTTTAATGCATTTGGAATGCTTTAAGTAGACGTCATGCTAAAAATACATTACTGTATCGGTAACCGTGTCTCCCATGAATTCCAATAGATGTTCATTCATTCATTAACAAATCGTTGTGAATGTAGACGGATGGGCTAGTAAGTTAGTTGAAACTTTAAAAATCCATCAGAACAGGGTGCACAGCTCTGTTTCTTTTCCAGTGTTTTCAGACATTACAAGTGATTTTAAGACATTATTTAAAGAGTTTTAGAAAACATTGAAAGACCTTCAGAAACAGAACAAGTTAAGAGAATTGCTGAAGAGCAAAGATTCCTTCAACTGAACTTGAAGAATGAAAATCCTCCAAATTACAGATACAAATACACAAGTTTGAGATTATTACTGTTTGATTGGTTTTGGAAAGCTGTAGAAGACTCACGCGTTGGAATTTGACTGACATGTTTATTTTGCCAAAATTCATTAAATCTCCACAACAGAAGTGGTCAATACTGGAATTTCAGTTTCATTCTTTTAAATATTAAATTAATGTTGAGTCATAGTTACAGCTGCAAGCATGATTCATCATCATCAACTCATAGCGCTACCTGAGAATGCTGCTGATATTGTTTACAACAGAACTGTGTTAAAACTCATTAAGTGTCTTTTCTGCTGGTCAATTTAAAACTGTGGGTGGAGCAGTTCGTTTTTTTAAAGGTTCCCTGTGGAGTCAAAAAAGTCACGTGGGGTAACTTTAACAGACCAAACAGTTACTCCATTAATAAAGTGTTGACAGCCTTGTCCAAAGGCAGGTCAAGTGCAAAATATACGTGAGCTAATGTTCGGAAGAAATGAATACAGGATAAAGAAAACTGGGATCAAACAAGCGAGGAAATACTTTCCTTCAAAAGGTAAAACCTCAAGGGAACAAAGTTGGGCTGTGAGGTGATTTCTGGCATATTGACCACAGTTAGAACTGCAGGTCACGTGACAGCCGCTGGCCCAAAAAATACTTAAAACCATAATATAATTTTTCTGAGCATCAGAAACACTCAAGTCGTTGCATTGTTGGACGTTGAGCTATTAGGTCAATAAGTCCCAAGGGGAAAAATATTTTTGCAGTATGTGGCTGGTTTAGCAGGAAGCCATCTTTGAACAGGGTATCCAGTTCTCCTGATACATCCATGCACACTTACAGTCACACGGGGCCAGTGTTCCCGGGGCGCTGTGGTGACCTTTGTGGAGGAAACTCACCAACAGTGAGGATACAGCAAGTACAGAGTTCTGGATCACGTCGGCCAGTGTTTGTCCGACGTCCTATTGACGTGACGTCATCATCAAGTCCCCAATTTGAATTGGCTGCCGGTCCCTCGGTGAGTTTTGTTCGGTTCTAGCATCATCAGCACCGCAGGGAGTCAACCTCGCCGGTGTCCATGACGACCTCTTCCACCTCCTCCATCACCTCCCTCTCCTGCTCCTCTCGACAGGGAGAAGCAGAGGATGGAGGGGAGGCGGGACCGTGAACGGCAACTCCGCTCAGAGTCTCTCCTCCTCCTCCTCCATTATCCATCTTCCATCCTTCTCTGGCTCCTGGCTCTGCACAAATCTTCCCATCCTGTCCTGTCTCCATCTCACCCGTCTCTGTCCCACCGACCGTCTGCCTCATCTCACCGTCCATCCCCGTTTCTCCACCTAACTCCAAACCCGTCTCACCATCGACACCCAAACCTGTCTCCATCTCCCCACCCGCCAAACTCCCCCCGGTGTCTTCACCCAGACCGGGATCTTTGTCTCCCGCCTCTCCTTTTGAACCCAGCCCCGTTTCCATCTCTCCCCGCATCTCCCCCTTTTCATCCTCAAGCCCCGAATCACTGCGCAAGCTCAGACCTGTCTCACCAAGCGACCCTATCTGTCCACCCAGACCCGTCTCCAGACATTGTCCTGTCTGTGGCGGCTGGTCTCCGGTCAGCGCTGCGGCTTCTTTGGCTTGTCTGATGCAGTTGATCCACTGTTGTTTGTTGAAGGCGTCGCTGGCCTGGAAGCAGTGGCTCTGCAGCTGACCGCCTGTCCGGTCCGAAACCCGGAAGAAGTTCTTTGCTGTGAGGAGGAGAGAGAGACAGCAGGAGACATGGATGGTTATTATGGTTACACATCTGTGTTCAACAGGTTGAAATCTATCTTCATTCAGAAAGCCTGAGAATTACTTAAACGTAGTTTTTGAAAAGGATTTTAAAAATGTGTTGAACTGCAACCAAGATATGTACTTAGCAGAACATTTTATAGTGTAAAAAAGTCTGGTTGACATTATAAGGTTCTGTTTCTAAATGATATCAAACAGATCTTTGGAATCAATTTGTTTCAAACCTCAACGTACAAAATCTGAATATGGAATACTGAACGAATGTGATCAAATTAAATGTCAAACCATAAAAACATTCGAAAATTATAAAATACAAATTCATACACAGCTAATTAAAATGTGGTAGCTGCTGACGCAAAACAGCGTGCAATTACAACGCCATTCTTGCTTTTTGCTTTTCATTTTTACGCCATGTAGTCTGTACTGACTGCAATGTAAACACACATATATGCATAATAATGCTGCGCTCAGAGCAAATGATGTAGTATGAAAAGTAAGAAAGCGAGTCAAACAAACGCAGGACTTTCAACCAGGAGATCAGTGTTCATGTCCCAAAGTGTTGAGTCATTTTGAAGTTACATTAGTGATGTTTGTGACGTGTTTTCTGTACTTATGTTACGTTATTTACATTTTACTTAGTTGACATACTTATTTTAAGCCCAACCGTGATGTTTTTCTGAAACCTAACTAAGTGGTTTTGTAACCTGAAACTGAGGACTCCAAACCAGCCTCAGACCAAAGGTACATACAATGTATTTGGGCTGTAGCGTGCACTTTACTGTGTTATAGTATGAAACTGGTTCACAGCATTTGTTTTACAACGAACAACAGAAAAGCGAATGCATGAAAACGGATCCTGATTTCGTCTTGTGTAACGACAAAATAAAATCTGTGTTTTTATATCTGAGGTATCTGAAATGTACTGACTCCGCTCGTTGTTGCTGAAGGCTCCTCTGATGGACCCGCCCACTCTCATCTCTCCGTCTGATAGGTCCTCCAGGTCCAGCTGCCGGATGGGGATTGGCTGGCGGCAGAGCTGGTAGTTGACCGGCTGGTCGTTCGACAAGGCCGACCTGGTGATGACGAGGACGTCCTGGAAGAGGAAGACGTGGAGCTTCTGGAAATAGAGAAAGAGAGAGAGAACAGACGTTCATTTCTCTTCACTGATTCCTTCATCCGGTGTTTTTGTGTATAATTTAGTGTTTTTTGATCCTGTTTGCCTGAAATTCGGTTCATAAAATTGCTAAAATAATCAAATTTAGTAGTAGCAGTTTCTTTGCGGAAAAGTTAAAAGCTGAAAGTAAACTATGTGAACTTAAAAAAAAAGATATATTGTTATTCTGTATATACAGTATATATCACCAGTTATGAGTTATATTTATATGTTATGGACCTTTAAAGAACCCACCCCCACATTACAAAGCACCAGAACACACTACTCAAAGGTAGGAGAGAGAGTGTGAGATATAATATGTTAACATCATTTCAACCCAAAACACAATGTTTAACCTTTGGATTCAGGGACTTCATAGCCCACATGAGTTAAACAGAAGAATGAGAGAGGATATAAACGTATGATAAATACAGTGTATGTATAACAGGGGTTGGGAGATGGTGGTGGGTAATGAACTGAAGGAATCTACTGACGAGTCCTCTGTTGTTCTTCAGCTCTCCGCGGCAGCTGAGGGTCCTGGACCGGGCGATGAGCTCGTCCCTCTGTCCGTCCTCCGTGTACAGCAGACGGTCCTTGTAGTACTGACACTCGGACTCCCCCGTCCGCCTGTTGATGTCCGCCACCACGCTCTGAACCATCAGCATCTGCAGAGCAAACAGACGACATCCGACTCCGTTCAGACGCATTTTATGTCATCATTCATTTTCCGTTTTTAATGAGAATCAACAACCTGTCGATGTATCTGACTGAGCTACGTGCAATTGATGAAACAAGTTGAATTATGCAGAAAGCAGAGAACCCTGGCGCCTCATACAACAAAATAATAAAATAAAAGAAACTACAAAATGTTCGTATTTAATTGATTTTCTTAACACCTACCGCCTCGTCCAGGTGCTGCCGGTCCGGGTGGTCGTTGGCCGTGTGCTTCAGGATCTCCCTCAGCAGCAGCGGGTATTTCACCAGTCGGCTGCGGGGGATGTCCAGGAAGTTCCACAGGTCCAACTTCCTGCTAAAGGGCGACTGGCGACAGCGCTGCAAGAAGTCCTGGACCCGCCGATCCTGCTTCTTCTGGTCCAACAAGGCCTTGGCCTTCACCTGGTTACTGCAGTACGAGGTGTAGGAGGAGAGACAGGGAAGCTGCAGGGACACAGAAACACCCGGTTTATCCACAGCACAGGAGGCAATGAAACATTCATTATTCTCAGGATATCATGTCAAGAGAAACACTCACCCAGTTAGTCAGGAGGTGTCCCACATGTTCTGTGGACCCGTCAGGCTTTCTGGCGTCTCGGAGGCGACTCAGCAGGTCTGAGGAGAGACGGTTTGGAATCATGAAACAATTTAAAAGAGGTAAAGACCCAGAGCAGCACAGAGTTTTTCTATAATCACTAAATTCAAAGCTCCAACCTGATGGCTGAGGTTTTTAGAATTTCAGATCTCAACCTGTGAAAACATTCAGCTAAACAAGCACGAGTCCCATTCGAAGCAATGCTTTTGGTTTGCAATATTGAAAAAGTGGAGAATCTCTCTTTTTCTGAAGAGGCTCACTATTTATCAGGTTAAAGTTCAGTAGGTGTGAACTCATCCAGTCTCCTTGTCTGCACTTTATCTGCAGTGTTGACTTCATGAGCAGAGGGACGCTGGAGGTTTTTCATTCACTTATACAGTCGCCATCTGGTGGCTATTACAGGAACTGCAGCTTTAAGTCCATCTCAGACCTGGAACATAAAGCGCTGCTGCCTTCATCTATCTGTTTTAGTTATAGTGCCTTCGTGTCAATCAGGCGTAGATGTATTTTAAGTTAATGTTCCTCTTGGCTTTCTTCAGACATCCAGAGCTGTGTTCTCACGCGCTGCAACATGTTTCAAAACAGAGGATTTGTAAATATTATTTTGGCGTTGAGGCATTAATAAATATAATGAACCTGAGAGACACTCGTCCCCGCTTCTCACGGTGAATCCACTGATACAGTTTTGCATTAACTTGGAGACGTGTTAAATTGCCATCAGAATAATGTAAAGGTGTGCATGTCTGAAGACACCTGGTGACCTTCCATCAGGTGCAGCCTCCTACCTTCATGCAGGGGTATCAGCGAGTCCAGAGTGCCAAAGATCTGGTTCAGTTCCTGCTCAGTCATGATTGACAGCTTCAGCATCGGGTCATGGTAGGCCTGCAGCACACACACACACACACACACACACATGAGCATACTCTCTGTAGAACAAATATAGCAGGAAAGTCAGTTCCTCAAAGCAAAAATAAAGGTTTTTATTTACCTTCTTAGCCAACTTGAGATCCTCCACCAAGTCCTGCTCGCCCTGAGCCAACTCAAATATAGCCTGCAGAGGAAAACAAGTCTTAGAAATGAGTTTGAGTTATCTGTAAGTGTTAAGAGATGGACGAGTGAGCCTATGCTGGGTTTCTGAAGGAAAGAAATGTGCTATTCTTTAAATATTTTGTTTGTGGTTGTAATGATGTATGTTCTGTATTCATTGTATTTATTATATTTCTCTTGTACATTTTTTTTATCCATTGAGAATAAATACTGAATTTACTAAAAACTAGTCGACAAAAGAAAGAGGATAATGTTGTTCTGTGATAATTTTTATTGGATTTCAACTGATTGTAGTTCTGTAAATAAGGAAACCAGAAAAATCCTCAGATTTTCTGTTGTAAATAAAAACAAAAGTCCTCCAGCAGGCGTGTTTCTCTCACCTCTTGTCGTTTTATCTCTTTGGGGCTCAGAGGCTGCGTCGCTCCCAGTCGGACGTCAAACGTCTCGCTCCAAAGCTTGCTGTCACGCCGCTTGGAGGCCGGGGCCGCTGCCGTGGAAACCCTCGTCGCCGTCATGGAAGAGGAAGGGTTGGAGACCGTCGCCGAGATAACGCGCCTCTTCATGGTGGAGGAGGATGAGGAAGAAGAGGAGGGAGGAGGAGGAAGAGGAGGAGGAGCGGTTCTCTCCGTCTGACTCTCATTACGGAAACTGATGGAGCGCTGCACAGACAGAGAGATGGTTAAATAATACAATAATACATTTTAATAATAAATATAACAGCTAATAAGAAGAGCTAATTTGGCCATCCCATTTATATTTTGTTGTTACGTGACTCACACTTGGCAGGAAACTCAGTTCAAAAAGAAGAACAACTGTGTTAGAAAATATCTAGTTCTGTGGTGATAAAAAACTTCAGGTGAGAGGTTAACTACGACTCCCAAGATGCACCACTGTAGGCAGGTGGAAGCTAAAGTTTTTCTGTGTTCAGAAAATTGATTTAACTATCAGCAGCTTAAATCACTTTGGATTTCGGTGGACATTTAGGATGAAGTCAGCAGCAATAGCGCCGTGTTTCATTCACAAATTCTACAAAAACAGTTCTGATTCTATAACAACAGCTGCCTAGAGTCATGGGTATTGTAGTCTATCAGCTGTCTGCCAGGACAAACAGACGTCAGACACAAAGTGGAAATCCTTAAAACTGGAGGTTATAACATTAACCTATTAGATTATAATATTATTCTGGAAACGTGTCTCTCTTTGTTCACCTGCAGCGTCTGACCAATCCTCTTCAGCTGCGCCGTCTTGACGGGCGGCAGCAGGCCGGCCAGAGACGTCACCCTGGACACGAGTTTACTGCGCTTGGTGCCGGGCTCCTGGAGGAGAGAGCAGAGTCAGACTACGTCAAACTACGACTGCCAGAGGTGATATTAAAACAGACGTTCCGCCGTCTGCAGCTGCCGGAAGGGCCTACAAAGGGCAGTGCAGGTCGGGGTCAAACTCCCCTAAAAAAAGCAAACTACAACCAAGTTAATTTCCCAAAGCGACGTCTTCAAATGACTGTTTTTTCTTCTGACCAACAGTCCAAATGTTTTTAAGGAAGCTTAATGTGGAAAATGTCTTTGATTTCTAGACACAGCATTAAAAAAATTCCCAAATATACAGTTTACAACGTCCTCACAATGGAGGTTAAGATTAGAGGATTGAAACAGTTTTCTGACAATAGACTCATCAATCAGCTGACAAAATGTTTGTGGAACAACTTGCCCACTTTTTAAACAGCGTGTGTGTAGATGGTTCTAGTATGTTTGCGGGAAACTATTATTATTATACTGCAGGTTAAACAATAGTGTGACTCAAAGGCCTCCCCTTTGTGCCACACACGCACACACACATGCACACACACACACGCACACATAGTACACAGGCCTCTGTAATATTAGGGGGAATGGAATTGGGAAAATGCCACCAGGCTGATTGTCCTGGATACAGACTTACAATAAATCAATATGCGTGTGTGTGTGTGTGTGTGTGTGTATGTGTGTGTGTGTGTGTGTGTGTGTGTGTGTGTGTGTGTGTGTGTGTGTACAGTCATCTGACCTACTGGAACACAGGAACCATCAAACTCTGTTTGCATCAACACATTCAGGAACCAGTCGACCAAAAATAAATCGACGTCGGATGTTTTTTGGTTTTTCGTCATCGATCGTTACGGAGTCACAGAAAGATTTTCAGCTTCAAGTTCACGTCCCAAATCTGACAACAGCTTCTCCTCAGTTTTCAATGATTTCACCAAAAAATAAGTAAAGCTGTGACTCTGAAGCCTTTGAAGCTGCTGTTGAAGGTCCGATGAGACTCTAAAATATAAAATGTAAATACCAGTTTAATGTATGTGACACAATTCAGTGTGTTTTCTCTCATTAAGCAGAAGACACTGCTGTATTTATTAAAGATACACATTGTTGTTTTAAAAAGATTTTGGAGGTAAATAAATAATCATGTTTATTTGCTTCACAACAGTGTTATTTCCAAGTTTCCATTGGACATGTTGTGATGGGTGTTTGTGTGTGACGGCGCTTCAGTTGATTCATTCTGACAAAGATCAATTCAGTGCAGTTGGAAAACAACAGACTCATTTTCTAATCACAGCAGGTTTACAGCAGACTGACTCTGTGAAAAAGCTCCCAAAAACATTCAAGTCAAAACGCCGAATCACTTTATCTTATTGATGCTGTTGTGTCATTGCACACAAAGCAATGCAGGATAACAGCATGGCAGGCTGAGAGGGGAACAACAAACCCATGACTTTCAGCCCCAAAACTAAAAGTAAAGTTGCTATTTTGTCACACAAGTCATCAGTGACGTCAAGTTAACGTCAACCACGCTCTTTTCCTAAACCTAACTAAGTAGTTTTGTTGCCTGAACCTACCAAACTTCCTGTGATGCGGATGTTTATTTTAAAAAGACACTATTTAATGAGTTTATATTGACGCGCCATCACTGAGACGTCTGAAACTGATGCTAGAGAGATACGTAGTGTCATAGTTTAAGGCTTAGTGCCATCATTTGATGCATTGGTGTTAGAATGTGTTGCCTGTCAATGCACATCAAACATATTCTAACAATGCAGACATGGATGGGCTATCAATCTATCTATCTATCTGTCTAGCCATCTATCCATCCATCTATCTATCTATCCATCCATCTATCTATCTATCTGTTTATCCATCTATCCATCTATCTATCTATCTGTCTATCCATCTATCCATCTATCTATCTATCCATCCATCTATCTATCTATCTGTTTATCCATCTATCTATCCATCTATCCATCCATCCATCCATCTATCGATCCATCTATCCATCTATCCATCCATCCATCTATCCATCTATCTATCTATCTATCTATCCATCTATCTATCCATCTATCCATCCATCCATCCATCTCGTTCCTTATTCTATGAGCTGACCCGTTCCCAAGGCGTTAGAAACAAAAGTGACACCTGGACAGGAAGAAGAGGACACGAGATGACATAATTGAAGGAGCTCCATAGAAAACCATGTAGTAAACATGACATAAATGTTTGTTTCATGTGTATCTTTTGAGGAAGGTGCCAGTCTCCTCATCGTCCACACAGATCTGATGTTTTTGTCTGTTCAGTGGATGTTTTAGTCAAAGGCTTCATGTACGTCATGATTCGTCAAAGCATTTTTCGTAGCATTTTTATTGCCTTTTGCTTTTATTGATACACCAACTTTTTAACCTCAGCCAAGCGCAAAACATTTTTTTTTTTTATGTGCAAATGAAAACAGATGGTTGGAGAAGTGTGGGACTTAGTGCAGGACTGCTTGAGCAAATGATGAACAGAGCTGAGAGGACACAGAACATCTAAGAGCAGCTTCACATCATGAAAAACAACACGAGGTTTTAGGTATGAGGCCGGCCGCTTTGAGGCCTTCAGCAGATTCTGCTTTTACATCTGTTGTTGTCACGAAGCATTCAAGTGACCTTCTGTGTACATAAAGGAGACATTTATGAAGGAAGTCACTGATAAGAATGTGTTCTACTGAAAACTAACAACAAGAGACAGAGTACTTATTTTTTTCTGTTTCAAAGCTTCAAGCACCACAAACCAAATTCCATTCACCTCCAATGTGTTTGCTTGACAGCAGACATTTTAGTGGCAAACACCTCGCCGGATAAAACCAAAACTATATCTGCATGGCTCGTGACTGTACAGTTCATCACCAGAGCAGCCAGTCAGGGAGGATCTCAAGGAGTAAATAGAACAAACTTTCCAAAAATAATTAGAGAAATCCTTCAGAAAATGCAAGAATATTAACTTTGATCAAAGTGAAACTATCCCAAAAAAGGTCTGATAAGTTTAGCATGAAACAGTATAACCTGAATACTTCAAAAAGATACTTAAGGTTACATTAACTACAAAAAAAATACATAAAAAACAGTATTAGCAGCAGTAGAAGTAGTAGAATATCTCCTCCATCTTACCTCCAACTGTTTCCCCATGTTGCTGTTGTTCCCCTTGACGAACCCCACAGAGCATCTAGACTTGAATTGGTGTACCAGCAGCCAGGAGGGCTTTTGTCCCATCACCATACTGCTCGACACAAAGCCCAGCACAGGATCTGGACCTTTGTCCAGTACCAAGGCAGCGCCCGGAAATATGTTCAAACTGGTCAGAGGTGGTTTAACGCTGGTAAATATCTGATACCAACAAGAGAAGTGACTAGAAAGAGTCTGGCTCTGGTTGATGCAAGAGAGATTGTGAGGCGGCTACAGAAAGTGTGACACTGACAAAATGTGAAGAGCGAGCACGGTACCAGTAGAGCTTCAAGAAGGTGTGAAGAACCCAGAGTCCAAATGGGGTTTAGTGCTGGTTCTAGAAATACTGTACTGGTTAAGAATCCACAAGGAAACTGGAGGGTCTAGAAAGAGTCGGATACAGGTTGTGAGTCCAGAATATGTCTGGTATTCCGTACTTTACAGTGTCCACAAATAATTTGGTAGCAGCAGATCTTCCAGAGTGAACTGCAACTAGAAGAGCATCCACAAAGTCTTTAGGGCTTTTTTGGTATCCAATAAGTGCCTGATACCAGTACAGAGCCCGGAGAGAAACTAGTACCAGTACGTTTTCTTGGTAGTGTCCTGGAAGCGCCTGGTGCCGTCTAGAGGATATCTGGATCCAGCTCGGTACTGGCAGTGTTGAGAAAGAGTCCAGTAAAGGTTTAGTCCTACCAGAGTTCAGACAGTTTAGACCCTCTGGAGCTCTTATTCCAGTTTTCTGTCTGACTTCTCTATTAAATAGTGTTTTAAGCTTCCTCACTCTCAGTGACGGGTGTTCACTCGTCACCTTCCTCCTGAAAATGAATCTCTCTCTCTCTCTCTCTCTCTCTCTCTCTCTCTCTCTCTCTCTCTCTCTCTCTCTGACACACTTACTCACTGGCTCCCTCACCCACTCACTTTACTTCCTTCCTTCCTTCCTCCCTTTTCCCCTGGCTTCTATTTCTTTCATTTATACCGTGAGTATATATTCTAACATTTCTTCATTCCAAACAAATCCCATGAGAAGATAAAACAACGAATGCATCTTATGACAAACCTGTTATATCTTCTTCTTCTTCTACAAATACTCTCTAGAGCACCAAATGTGGATTACTCCGCCGCTGAAAATAGTCCCCAACAAATGCACTATTCCCTCCTGTTTGATAAAAACTACACTAACCAGCTGTTTAAGGAAATTATTGAGTCTTTTTCTTGAAAATAAATAATATATTTGTGAGGTTTAATCTTAAGAGTTTACCACTGAGTGTGGAGCTGAAAGACACGGACAACGTAGGAAAGTCAGAAAAAGTAGAAAGACGTACAAACACGGTTTTGATTTGATGACAATGGGAGAAAAACATAAAACATAATCAGCTTTAACATTTAAGTAGAAGATTAAAAAAATCAATGATAAGTAAAAGCCATGCAATCAATTTTTACTCAAGTACAAGTTAGCAAGTTTTAGTGGCAAAATGTACTTAGGTATCTCAGGTAAAAGTACTTTTACTTTACGAAAGCGTCTTCATGTTGTAGTTAATCAAGCAGCTTAGAGTTAACTATTTTTTACCGTGTTTGATAGTTTAATCTACAACAATGCATCATATTACATGCAGTGAGGAAAAAACTACAATATTTCCCTAAAAACTGTTGTAAAGTTGATGTAAAAAGTACAATATTGTACTTTAAAAAATGCAAAGTAGACACAAACAAAACAAAAATCCCACATAAGGTACAAATATCTCAAATTCTAACTCAAGTATCTTCATTATCATGTGTTATCATCACTTGAATATATACACACTGACATGAGGCTGAATGGAGCAGATACTGGAGCTACTGGTGTCACTGGGGCTGGACTGTTCAGTCAATGTCAATCTGAACTGTAATTACTGAAGAGAGAGAGAGAGAGAGAGAGAGAGAGAGAGAGAGAGAGAGAGAGATAGAGAGAGAGAAGAGAGAGAGAGAGAGAGAGAGAGAGAGAGAGAGAGAGAGAGAGAGTCGCCTGCAGGCAGCCAGAGCTCTGCATGGTTTTACAGCAGTTTTAAAGTCAATTACTGTGTCTACGTTGTGTGTATGATTGTATTCATATATCTGTTTACGGAGCCACACAGTGGGGATGAAAACACTACATGTTAAGTTTAGGTTTGGTAAGAAGAGAGGCGGCCTACATCGGTAAGGGTTCGGGTGGTTATAGAGCTGACACAGTTAGGTGATTATCAATTAACAGTTTCAGTTTCCAGCTGCTTAAATGGAAGTATAATCTGAATATCTTTGGGTTTTGGACTGTTGAGTGGACAAAACGAGGTATATGAAGACAACAAGGGGCTCTGGGAGATTAAAATGGGCATTTTATTCCACTATTTTCTGACATTTTAAAGACAAAACGACGGTTAAGGTTCAGGTCTCCAGGGAATAGAGTCGATGTAATGTCCATTATAATAAGTCGACTAGTTATAGCTTGCTACATGAGAAGCCGAAACAAAGAAAGTTAAACTCACACACACACACATCCTGGATCAGCGCTATGTAATGACGTATCAGAACGTCATGGATATTGTGTATTGTTTTTAGAAATGCTCCTGTGGTTTCCTTTGACCGCTGTGACTGGCATCACTGACCTCTGACCTGACATGAACCCCACCTCGTGTTAATGTTTGAAAGATGCCCTTGAGACGCTGCTCCATTGTCTGTGAATACGACAGCTCGGTCGTGGACGCCCAGAGAGGAACAAAAGTCACTGATCCAAGAACAGATTCCGTTGTCTCTAAGGACTCAGACGAACCCGCCTCATTTCATCTGAACTGTGACACATCAGCTGCATGTACGTACGTTAACGAAATACGTCTTTAAATTCAACAGAGGTTTGGTGAAATATCAACGAATGTGAACAGTATGACCTGCTTTTACTAGGTAATAATGAATATAATATAATAATAAAATATATAATATGAAATACGTAATAACTGTTATTACAGCTGGTTAACAGGCAGCTAGTTTAGTTAGCTGGTTGGCTATGAGTCAACTACAGTAACTAATCCAGACTACTTTCACTCAAAGCTACTTGGAAACCCGCTGGACCCCAAAACCACCTCCGGGTTTGAAAATCATGTTTTTGTTTTTTTAAATCTCCAATAATACACCGTTTATCGAAGCTAGAAGCTGTAACAACAGACATTATGATCAGATTTTCATGTTTCCGTAGGTCCTTGAACACATCACGTGTGACAAACGTCAAAGAAAAGCAACTAAATCTGAGTTTAAACTCGTGTTATTTCATCAAAAACACTTTATTCTACAAATGTTGCCCCAAATAATCCGTTAGCTTGAACCAGATCCTATAAAAACAAAAAGAACACTAAATTCTGCGCTGCTTAGCGAAACTGGGAAACCACGATGGACTCGGTCGAGACCAACGGTCAAATAGTTCAATTTGAAAAATAATGTGGAGGCTTCAAAACTATCTGAGAAAATAAAATAGCCTGCTTTTATTCTGAAGGCCTTATTGTTAAAGGTATAGATAGCAGAAGAAGACAAGTCTTTCCTCACAGTTCAGTAACCACTGCCCTCGGTTTACTGAACCACATCGATAGCTGTTAATCCACCGTGTGACCCTGAGGGCGTCAGTAGAAATGAATCAACCAGTGAAAACTATAACTATAAATCTATAACTCAAACAGGAACCTCCACAGTAAAGGAGACGCAGCTCCAGACGACAGCAGGACCAGGATGACTAGACCATCATCAAAATAGTTGACAGTATATTTATTGTCAATCAGCTTATTGATTAGTAGTTTCAGCTGTACTTGTATGTGCTGCTGGGTAGTTTAATTCATAACAGAACACATCTTATAAGCTCATATTTTTTTAATGTTGACGTTAAAACCAGTTAACGCAGTCTCCATGTCTCCGTAACGGCACAATGTGACTGAGTGAGTAGAATTAGCTCTCAGAGTAGAGTGACTCACTGAGCTGCAGAGTAGAGAACAGTAGAGCAACAATAGAGCGTCGTTTCTTCGGAATAAGACGACGGTGTGTTTGTCACGCTGAGGTGTATCGACGAGGGCTGACATCCTGTGTTAGATGGAGCAGGGAGGGAGACGCCCGGGCTGCTGGCAGAGGGCTAAAAGTCACATGAGGCGGGGGCCCAACATGAGGGTCGAGGGCCCCCCCGGGGTCCGAATATTCAATAATCCACCGTCAGAGCCGCAGATTACAAAGAACAAGAAGTTTAAAAATCACAGTTACTGCCTGGTCTATGCATATCTACTATGAAGTTAGCCTATGGACACATAGCCAGCTGAACACTGTCAAGTTTAATTTAAAACTAGGAAAAAAATCACATTTTAGGAAAATATAGACACCTTTTACATTTGATTTGTCCTTCGTCACATGGATGAAAACTGGGTGTAACTAATACTGTCGCTTGTATGCAGATATTTAAGGTGCTGTTTTATCAACACATTATTTTTTATAAGTAAAAATATATTAATTCATTAACTTCTTTTCTGAATTTCCAGAAATAAATGAGGCGATGGGGTGAAAGGATGTGAATAATATTCAGTTCAAACAAAGCGATTTTGCATATTTTACGATGGGTTGTGGAATATGGACTTGTACATATATATATATATATATATATATATATATATATAAATATATATATATATATAAATAATATAATAATAATAATCTAGTTTTTTGTTGTTGTTGGTAAAAACACCAATTAGCTTTTGTTTAAAACTACATGTGTGTTGTTGCAGCTCAAATGAAAAACGTCTCCTTTTCATGTTCAAAATATTTTGAATCGAAACATTATGAGATTAAAGTTGTAAATCCTAGAAAGATGTTTAGTAATATTATAAGAAATATGTTGTAATTTTACAAGAATGCGAACAGTATCAGAGAAATGACACCGTTTCAAGTATTAAAGGTACGCTATGGTGTTTTTGACCACTTTTGGATTAACATGTTTGTGATGTAAATAGAGCAGGTTTCAAACTTTTTAAAAAGCTACTGTTTCACGAGGAAAGAAACGCATTCAACGCGATCCACACAATGCGTAACACTGAATGTAAACAGGGAAACTCCACAGAGCAGCTTTAAGTCTTTATCAAAAACAAACAGAGTGCCGTTAGCGGTGACCTATCGTGACTGAATATGGACCAGAAACACAACGGAGAGGTTAGTTTAGAGCTGGACTTACGTTGATGTCCAGACTGCAGAGACTGAGGGAGTCTGCATCTCTGCTGGCCTGCTTCCTCTTCTTCTGCAACACAAAAACACATCACGTTAGTCAGAAGCATTGATACATTCTGTCTGTGTCACCGTCTTCAACAGCTCCACTACGTTATATCTTCACACTGAATCAAACGACTCTAATATAATGTGAAGGTTTAGTTTGTAGTGACAAAACACCAAACCTGCAGCTCTTTGCAGCTCTTAGCTCACTGCTTTGGTTACAGATGGGTTAGTTTGCAGCTTATTATTACTCAAATATCCACAGTGACAGTATTCACTGTTTTACCTTCCAGAAGATCTCGTAGATCTCCTCTCAATCACTTCCTAAAACCCATTTTTACAGACTGGCTTTTATGTGATGTCGTTGCTTTACTGCTCTATTTTATTATTGATAATATTATTTTATTTTACTAAATTACTTTATTTTACTAAATTATTGTTATTTTACTAACTTATTGTTATTTTACTAACTTATTGTTTTTTTACTAAATTATTTATTTTATTTATTATTATAAGTGAAGAAGGAAATGTAGGAATGGCAAAAGGTCCAAATGAAAAACATGTTCTCTTTCAATAATGTCTTAAATTCATTGTTTTATCTAGTTTTGCACAACAGCAATATTTTATGATCTCATGTTCAAAGTAAAAGGAGACGGACAAAATAGACAAAATAGAAGTACCACGACTTGAAAACTAAAGTGCTAAGTAATGTATTTCTTAAAACTTTGCAAGAGTCGCAAGATAAATCAGAGGGATGACAAAATAATTAATAAGGAAAGTAAAAAATATACATATTTCTGAAAAACAAATTAAGTTTATTTGTCTCTAAACTTTTTTCTTGTGAATTATTGGATAGATTCAGAAGAAACACAAGAATAAAACTTTCTCTTTGTTTGAACTGGTCGACATGAACCAGTGACGAGAGTTTAATGAACCAGAATGTAGCTCACAGTAAACAGTGAAGAGCTTTAAGAGAAGAATACAATGGAAGTCACTGAAGAAGTGGTGATGATGATGATGATGATGACAAAAAACAATTTCTGTGTGCTGCCATGACAACCAAACACAGGAAGTAAACAAACAAACACTTAATGAGAAAGACGGGTCACTGAGGGTAAAGAGGAGGAGGAGGAGGAGGGGGAGGAGGATGATGAGAAGATGAGGAAATGAGGAAAGGGAGGACAAGGGGAGGAGGATAGGAAAGAGGAAAGGGGAGGGGGGAAAGGAGGGCGGAGAGGAAAGGAACAAAGTAAGACACTAGGTTTAAAGAGATGAGGGAAGGAAAAAAAGAAGGGAGGAAAGAGGAGACATTTAGAGGAGAGAAGAGGAAAGGAGAGAAGAGGAGAGGGGAGGGAAGGGGAGGAGACAAGCAGAGAAGAAGAGGAGGGAAAAGAGAAAGAAAAAAATGGAGACATTGAGAGGGGGGAAACAAGGAAAGGAGACAAGGAAAGAAAAGGGGGAGACAATAGGAGGAGGAAAGGGAGGATGTGACAAGGAGATGAGATGATGAGAGGAGAAGAAGGTGACAATATGATGAGATGAAGAGAGGCGAGGGGTGGAGGAGGTGACGGGGAGAGGGGACGATGAGAGGAGAAGGAGGTGACAATATGAGGAGATGAAGAGAGGCGAGGGGTGGAGACAAGGAGAGGAGGAGGTGACGGGGAGAGGAGACAATGAGAGGAGAAAGAGGTGACAATGCGAGGAGATGAAGAGAGGCGAGGGGTGGAGACAAGGAGAGGAGGAGGTGACAATATGAGGAGATGAAGAGAGGCGAGGGGTGGAGGAGGTGACGGGGAGAGGAGACGATGAGAGGAGAAGAAGGTGACAATGTGAGGAGATGAAGAGAGGCGAGGGGTGGAGACAAGGAGAGGAGGAGGTGACAATATGAGGAGATGAAGAGAGGCGAGGGGTGGAGACAAGGCGAGGAGGAGGTGACAATATGAGGAGATGAAGAGAGGCGAGGGGTGGAGACAAGGAGAGGAGGAGGTGACGGGGAGAGGGGACGATGAGAGGAGAAAGAGGTGACAATGTGAGGAGATGAAGAGAGGCGAGGGTTGGAGACAAAGAGAGGAGGAGGTGACAGGGAGAGGAGACGATGAGAGGAGAAGGAGGTGACAAGCAGAGGAGACAAGGAGAGGAGACGAGGATGTTGGGATCAGTGCAGCAGAGTTTAACAATAGCAGGAAGTCTGCTGTTTGTTCAGTATTGTGTTGAGACTTTGTTGTCGACGTTATGTAACCTGGCAGACTTTACCTTTCACTCACTGTTGGTATGGAAACCAAGGAGGAGGGAGGAGTCTGTTCCTCCAGTCCATATAAGGTCATTCCTCTAAACATTACAGCGACCTGTCACCTGACTGAAACAAGTCTCAGTCAGCTGTAGTTTAAATATTACAGCGATCATCGGTGTTTAAAATGACCAGAAATCATTTCAAAAGGCGACTTATTGCGAGTATTAAGAAATAGTTTAATATTATTACTGCTGTCATGCAGAGAGATGAGAAGACTGATCTCAGGTCTCTACGTCAAATACCACACATCGACCAGCAGACAGTTAGCTTAGCTTAGCATAAAGACTGGAAACAGGGCTAAACTGCTAGCCTGGCTCGGTGCAACAGTCACAAAATTCATGTTAATGTGTTTAAAATAAATAGTTTTAACGTTTTAATGTTAAAAAACATGAGCATATAGTTTGGTATTCAAATTAGTTTCATATGAATTTGTTTATTATAGCTTTGGGTTGTATTAGATTCCTATATCATAGAGATTGTCATGTACCACCCCACCTTTAACCAGGTAATGTACTTTATGAAGTTTATTAAGAACACATGTTACATGTACAAGTACATGTACATTAAGGTGAAGAACATCCGTCTACATGAAAGAAACCAAACCACCGTACAGAAAACCCTGGTGGATTGTTACTGACTACATGTACTCAAGTACCACAAGCCTACTTAAGTACAAATTTGATATACTTTACTTGAGTATTTGTATTTTATGAAACTCCTACTAAACATATGATTTTATAGAATATAATGCAACATATACATTAATACACCAGTAATATTAATCCACATTCACACATCCAGTGTGTATTTTTTACTTTAAATACTTGAAGTACACCTTTGCTAATACTTACATACTTTTACTCTTTGTGTTTTTAATGTAAGTACCTCTAATGACGTAAAGGACTTAAAACATGGATGCAGGCTTTTGCATGGAGCTGACGATGACATGTGTCACGTTGCCAAGAACGTGGCCGCCTCAAAAACACTTTGTGAGTATTTCTAAAACTTTTAGAAAATGTTGTGATATTTGAAACACAAAGCAACAAACACAAAGTGTGACAACAGCACGGCGGTTCTGCAGGATTTGTGTGGTCGACCTGTAACGTGTCGGAGAACCCTCACAGATCCCTGACAGCTCATCGTTGAATGAAAGGCATTCTGGGATACGTTAGATTTCACTCACCCGATAGTAAACAAACAGACAGCAGCCCATCATCAAGATCTGCTCCTCACACACATTCAAGTGTCAGTTTACTCTCTCTGCAAACCGCTGCTCCTCTTCCTCCAATCTCTTCTTCTCCTCCAATCTCTTCTTCTCCTCCTCCTCCTCTTCCTCCAGGCCACTTTGCTTTTACCCCAAAGTCACATCAGCTCTTTTCTCCTCCTCGTTGGGCATCTGTGATCACTTCTCCTCCTTGCTATTCTTTTTGATGCCTCTCTCCTCGTCCTTCACAGTCACATCGCTGCACTCTTCTTTCTTCTTCTTCTTTCCTTTTTCTGAACTTCACACTTCTTCTTCTTCTCTCTTTTCTCCTGCTCCTCAGTCACAATATAAACCTCCTCAGCTTCACCACCTCTCTGAGTGGATCTACAGACCCTCAGGAACAGGAACCCTTCACAATGTGTGTGTGTGTGTGTGTGTGTGTGTCCACTCAGTTCCCATTGGACAAACAGGAAGTGGCGGTCGTCGGGGGGGAAACCGGCCGTCTATAATTAGGAGCTGCAGGAGACACGGAGACACCGGCAGTAGAGACACTGACACACAAAGGACCCTAACTCTGGTTTATAAAATTATATATAAATATATAAAATATTACATATACTGTATATATATAAACATATATATATATATATACTGTATATATATACTTTTACTTGTAGCTGAGTATTTGTATATTGTGGTATTAATACTTTTACTTCAGTAAAAGATCTGAGTACTTCTTCCACCGCTGGTAAACATGAATTAAACAAATGACAAAGACATTTGAATATCGCATTATGCTCTCCATTGTTATGTGATATTAGAGCCATAATCATCCTTAATTATCTGTAATGAAGTCACCTCCTTGTGCATTATGTCTTAATTAAGTGTACGGTTGGTACGATGCAGAGAATAATGGTTCTTACCCCTCTCAGGGACCAGCTGTCAGGAGAGAGCAGAGAGAAGGAGGAAGTTTTCTTCTGCAGCTTCGACCTGAAGGAAGAGGGAAGGAAGGAAACATGAAGGGAGGAAGGAGAGAAGGAAAGACGATTAATTAGTGCTCACTGTTCCTAAACTCTACAGAGCAACTTTTATGAGCAACTTAGGTGTTCAAGGACCACCGCACAACTTCACTGGACTCACACACAAACATCAAGACATTTAATAAGATTTATATTCAAATAAATAACAATTGTTTTGATGAAATGCTGTTAAAAGAAAGATTTTAAAAATCACAATACAAAAATCTAAAAGGATACAAGAACAAACCACGAGCCTCCATGTTTGCTAATATTTTTCCCCATGAAACATTCTGGTTTTCATATATAAATTCAACTTTATTATAATTTATTATTACGGTTGTGTGAAAACAATATAGAATAGATAATGACATCCTAACCTTTATGATTTGTGTAACTTTTACATTTCGTTAGACTGCTGTCGCCTCATTTTATCTGAGGACTGTGGATCCGTCAGTAGAAATGATGAGCGATCGATAACTCATTCGTTGTACATATACGGGCATAAACGTTTTCTATTAAGATCAAAATCCATCCTTTAAGGTCCTTCTGTATCAGTTAGCAAACAATCCGTTCGTCATATTTTTAAATCAGTGTAGTTTAGATTTGTGCAGAGCTCACCCTGGTGGCATCGGTTGGCCAGTACATGTAAACCATAAACACACTTACAGGTCTATTGTTATTACCTGAAAGCTTTATTTTATTTCAAGGGTTTGTTTTGAACATCAATGCAGAGAAAGAAGCAGACGGAGAGGAACAATTATCAGCATTATTTATTCATTCATTCTCTTTTCTTCCTCATATATCTATTGTAATATTGTATATTCTACATGCTGTAATCACATCTGTAATCACATCTGTAACCACCTTTTCATTCATTCAGTTACTTTAACGAACAGCTGAAGAGGGTTAGTCTGAGGCTTGTTCCTCAACATGACCCGCCCTTGTGAGAACATTCAAGTTGTGCAACGCCTCTCAGTTTAAAATCTATTTCTTTCAAAAACAGAGAGAGACACAGAGACAGAGACAGAGACAGAGAGAGAGACGGAGACAGAGACAGAGAGAGAGTCTTTGCTATCTCAAGACATTGCTCTAGTTTAACCGGTGCAACCTGATTTAGTAAATCACTAGTTTGAAACTAGCAACACAGTCCTGACATGTTTACTGTCCTCAGTCACTGAAACTACAGGAGACACACACACACACACACACACACACACACACACACACACACACACACACCTAAGGCCTTCTATAGAGTTCACCGTGCTGCATTGTAGGGTCATGTAAGTCCACCATATAAAGCATTACACATGCTAACACATGCTAACAGAACGTCAGCGCTATATTTTTTTGAACCAACCTGAAACCAAACAGAAACGTGTTCTGCATTTGTATCTGATCAAAGCGCCCTGTGTGTGTGTTTGTGTAAGTGTGTGTGTGGGTGTGTGTGTGAGTCTGTACATTACAAGTGTTTTAATATGTGTGACTCATTCATTCCTGGGAGTTGCAGTGCTTTTTCCAATAGCACAAATCATCGCACCCTGGATGCACGCACACCCACACATACACACACACACACGCACACGCACACTTGTACGCCCTTATAATCCAGATCAGAGGTGTGTTTGGCTGCAGGCTCCTGCTTCTCTCTTGTTGAATCCCCCCCCGTCATCTGTTTCTAATCTCTCAGTAAACACTCAGCTTTAGGACTCAAACTGGGTGTTTGGTGTTCAGAGTGAGGACAAGAAGTTCTTGTGAAGAACCCAAAGTTATACACTTTCACTCAATCACACATAAACCGTCCTGCTGCCACAAATACTCCCTAAAGCACCAAATGTGGATTAATCCGCCGCTGAAAATAGTCCCCAAACAAATGCACTATTTCCTCCCGATTGAGTGACGTATCTACTGAACCTACTGAGCCCTTTTTAAAAACTATATATTTGTAAATGTGTACATAGATTTGTATCTTCAATAGGAACCAATGGACAAAGCTCCAGAACCTGCCAGTAAGTGGACCTTGGTTCTTGGTGCAATGAGTCTATCAGGCTCTTATGATAGCGTCGTCTCACCCACCAGGCAGGTGGGATGACGACGCTTCCTGCAGAGGAAAAAGCTGAACATGTTGTGATGAGGAAACAGCAGAGGAAACTCTGACCAGCTGATCTCAGGTCAGACCTTACAAACCTCAGCTCACAACTGAACCTGCTCCAGCGAACTTCAATCACGTTTATTTATTAAATAACATCATTTTAATTCTAATTTGGTTAATTTTGTAAAATTTTCAAGCAAATAGTTGGTGCTGAAATAATTTTTTTTTTTTTTATATATTTATCATTTATGTCATTCGTGTCAAGGAAATGTGACGATGTTCTGCTTTTCTTTGTATCTTTTTAAACTGCATATATTTGTGTTTGTTAACACTTGTGCTGATTGACATAGTTTCTTAGACCAAAATGTTTTTTCCAATACTTTACTTTGAGAAAAACTTTGAGACAAAGTTTGTTTTTTCACCGCAAACCTGTTTTTTTCCTTCCATTTAACAGAACGTTTTCTAAACACAAGCAAGAATTTTGCCTAAAAAGAATAAATGTTAAAAAGGCCGAGCTTGCATCTGATCCATCACATCAAATGTATTTTTTATAGATGAATAATTATATTAAATCCTCCAGTAAGGGACCGCTAAATACAAAGCAATGAACTGATCGAAACTGTTATTCTCAAACACACACACACACACACACACACACACACACACACACACACACACACACACACCTCCTGGAACCAGCAGGGCCGCATTCTGCTGGTACAAACGTGACGATTACAGCATCAGAACAATGCAGCAGAACCACATTCCTTCCAGAGAGCAACACCGACTGCATCAAGTCCCCTCGTCTGTTATTGTGACTGTATGTTAGCATTCATATGTATATTAGCATTCATATGTATATTAGCATTCATATGTATATTAGTTATGAGACACGTTACTTCAGGTTTTATGATAAACGTTGGGACTTTATTCTGTTTATTGTAAATTCAAAACCCCATTAATCCACAATGTTTACCTCTGAGATAAGGGAGGAGAAGTGGAAAGTAGCACAACATGGAAATAATCATGTAAAGTACAAGTACCTTATATGTATACGTATAAGTACAATACTTGAGTAAATGTACTTATTTACATTATTGGTAATAAAGATAATATAGTTATAAAAAAGTGAGTTTAAAAATATTTTGTTTGCTTCATTTGTGTAAACATGGAATTTATTGAAAGTTAAGATATTAGTAATAAATGTTTAATTAGATCAAGTTTTAGTTTGTATAAATTCAACCATTAAATTGATCTGAATGTACACAAACCTTAAAGGGAAATAGTAATTGAGGTTACATAATACATTTTAGTATACTGAACATGGTTTTAGTGTAAACTTTACTCAAAATAGTTGAGGTAAAACTATGAATATAAATCAACTGAAAAATTGAGTAAAGTCAATTTAAAAAATATATCTGGATTTAGATAAATGTATTTCATGCAACCACTTACCGAAATAAAATTAAGTAAATCCAGCAAAACATTTTCAGTGTATGAACAATAAATCAAATCTTTACTTCGCCTCTTTTAGCTCCCTCTTTTGTTGTTTTTGTTGTTTTTTATTTTTGGCACATTTGGTGTTTACTATTTAAATTAAAGCTGTTCACTATCTGCTCAGCACCAAACAACGGACTCACACTGCTAGAGAACATCTGGAGAACATCGTGGAGCATTTAGCCGCTTAAAAGACAGATGTTCCCCTCAGGAGTTGGAGACCAAAAACAGAGCTAAAAGAGATGGTTTAAGTACATTTACTCAAGTACTGAACCTAAGTGCAATTTTGACATACTTTAATTTAATTTTATGCTACTTTACACTTCTACTCCACTACATTTATTTGATATAAAATGAAATGTGATGCTGTACTATATTACTAATCCCAGCAATACACACAATATCTAAAACTGTTTTTACTCACTTTAAATTTTACTTTGGTAAAATTTATAATTCAAGAATTTTACTTGTCATGGATTTTTTTTCTTTCCCCGCTTTCTTCTTTATTTTTTAAAAATAAAACAGAACAAATCAGGAAATCAACACATATAGTCAAATTAAACAACGATTGTCTTGGAATATTGTCCCAACATAATCACATCTCCTTATTAAGAAAGAGAAAAATAAAAATAAAACTTATACTATTTAAGGTTTTTAGTTAAAGTAGCAATACCACAGTGTGGAGATACTCTGTTTAAATCAAAAGTCATTAAAATTGTAAAAGCACAAAAGTATTTGTGGCAAAATGAACTTAAAAGTACAAAAAGCTTATAGTACTCACTATATGCAGAATGACCAATATCAGAATCATTTCTTATAATAGTTAACGCATTAATGAGTTCATCACTTTAATGTTGCTTTAATTTGTATCATCAATCTGAAATCAAAGTAACAAAATGTATCAAATAAATGTAAAAAAGTTCAGTATTTATCTCTGAGCTGTAGTGGAGAACATAGAAATACCCAAGTAAAGAACAAGTACCTTTAAAAAAAGATTGTACTGTAGTAAAGTACTTGAGGAAATATATTGAGGTACTTTCACCACTGCTTACTTCTTCCACCATTGTTAGTATCATCGAGCAAAAAACATCAAATAAACATAATTTTCCACACAAAGCTGCCATGATGATGATGGTGTGTGTGTGTGTGTGTGTGTGTGTGTGTGTGTGTGTGTGTGTGTGAGTGTGTGTGAGTGCAGTCTATAAGTCACTCTCAGGCAAACTTGTGACTCACAGGGCACTGAGGACAGCAATACAAACCTATTTTTTTCTTCTTCTCTCTCTCTGTCTCTCTTTGTCTCTCTCTCTCTCTCTTTAAAACACAGTACGTTTCAGGGTCTCTCGACCAGACTTCTTGAACTTCTCCACACAGCTTTTATAAAGCAACAGACAGACCGCCTGTCTGTCCACCTCACATTCTTCTTCTTCTCTCACACTTTAGTAAACCACTGAAGCTTCTCACCTTGAACCCCGTTGACATCCATCACCTGTCTGCATCGAGCTGCAGCTCCTCCCGACGACCACAGACAGAACCACAATCAAAGTATTATTATTTTTAAACAAACATTGAAATCAAACTGTTTCCGGCTGCTGTCAAGTTTCCGGTGTGACAAAAACAAACTTTTCCTCTTTTATAATAAGTCTAAAGTCAAACTTGAGTCCGATTACATTGAAGCTGAACAACAAACTGAGAGTCGATGTGAAGATTCTTTCAAGCGAGGGATCTCTCTCTTCCGGTGGCGCCTTCAAAATAAGAGCCATTAAATTGACTGATAATTTTTAGGGGTTAAAACATAACAGTGGTGTAAAGTTACCAAGTGCATTACTCAAATACTGTACTTAAGTACAGTTTTTAAAGTAGACTAGTTTACTTAAGTGATTCCATTCTCTGCTGCTCCTACTTATGCTGATGCAATACATTTTAGAGGTGATTATGGTCTACTTTTTGCTGACATATTTAAAAATTCTAGTGCCAATACAATACCTAGATTGTGGAACCAATAACAATTTATACATTACTTAATTAAGAAATATAATCATGATTATTTTCATTTAACAAAAGAAGTTCTCAAAGGTTCTCTACACTTATTGTAAGTCGCTTTGGATAAAAGCGTCTGCTAAATGACTGTAATGTAATGTGATGTAAAGGTCTAAATAAACTAAATACAGGCTAAAATTGACAAAAACTGATTATCAGTGCTACGGACACATTTCAGTCTGCAACAAAAGACTCAAGGTTAGGTTAGTAGAATACATTCCTATACAAACTAAACAATTAATAACGAAAAATAATGAATAGATACTGAATTATTAGTCGCAGCCTGACTCTGAACAGTGACATGGCCTGGGCTTTTATTTTGAAGGTAGACCTGTGCAGGCTGTCTGTGAGTTTTAGAGGCTTCTGTTGTTTTAAGCGTTGACGCTTCGCAGCTCTCACACTATAGAGCTGTCTGCTGCCTTAATGTCAGTGAATGAAGAAACTAAAACTTGTTCGTCAGCTTGAAGCAAATGAGAGATGACAACCAGCCGTAAAGCAGTATAGCTCATTGTGGAGTATTTCGTCATGTATTTGTATTGTACTCAAGTATTTGTCCTTCTTGTTACCTGATAAAATACTTTGCGACAGCTTTGTAACTTGCATCAAATAGATATTCGTTTTTGCCACGTGTTGTGTTTTTTGTTTGTTTTATTAATCTGGTTTAAGTTACTGCAAAATAAACTGTTTATTATTTTAATCACAAACTCTTAACAGTCAAATATTGAGCGAAAAAGATGAAAAGACAAACATTTTATTGGATGGATTTATCTATTTCCTACATTAAGGTACTATAAAACAGTACATCTCTAGAATATTGTAGAAAGAATAGTGATACAACAGTCTAAATGTACAAAGTTGAAGCAGAACAGACATTTCCAGGGAAAAATAAGAATAAGAATATTATTTACAAGTAGGAAACGCTGACTCTTCCCTTCCAAAGAGGTCAAACCCGAAGATGAACCAGAAGACGTCACTCTGCCTTCAGCAGCAACTCAACACATTTGAGTCAATTTGAGGAAATACAACTTTAAACGATCAATAACAAAGTCGTAGCGTTCTGATACTTGCGTCAGATATGAAGCATGTTCATGGGATCAATAATTGAGTTGAGTGTTTGGATCATAGTTCAGAATGTTGATTTACTTTTATACAATCTACTTTTGTATCTCATAAGTTTTATTTAAGTAAATAAAAAATGTGACATCATAATTTCCTGTGTGTATTTCTTGCTCTGGCCGTAACGAGCCTCCGTAGCTGCATCTTTAAAGTGGTTTTCAGTCATTTTACAACAAAAGTAATGCCCTCATCATCGCTGCTTCCTGCAACAATGTTAGAAAAGGATTAATAAGAAATACATGACTATGAATGTAACATTAATATTCAATACTTTTAAATATGTAACCACAGTATTCAATATGTTATGGCGTCCGTGTGGAGCCAACAGATTAATGAATTTTAATTGTGTGTTCTGAACTTTGCAGAGAAAATCACAGAATTTCAATTTAACACATATTTCACACAATTCTTCCACTATATTACGTCACATTAGCAGGTTTTAGTAGGTTTCCGACAGCTCTGTTCAGTTAACAGTTTGTCAAAAATAATATTACAGTTTTTTATTAGCCACTGGCCATGAAGACATTTTAAATAAGGTATGCTGTTGAAACATATGAGAGGAAAAACTTTAAATCCAATGAATATTAATAAAAATGTTTTGAGAGAATTCCTCTTTATAATGAGAAAAATGCTCAAAAAGGCACATCAAACAAACTCTTTTTAAAGGACAACAGTCATTGATGAATATGTGGTTTTCCCCCCAAAAGTATTTAGTGCGTACTTGGTGTTGATCCTAAATGTTGAGAATAATACAAAAGATATATTCTGATGTCGCCACATTGTACATTCAGCAGCTTTTGGTTTAAAACAAAAACCTTCAGAAGTCGCGTTCGTCCCGTTGTTGTTGTTGTTGTTGTCGGGAGCATCTGGACATGTTGTGTCTTCCTGCATCAAAAAGTGCCTGAACGTCCACTCATACATGAGTCAGCTGTCAATCAATCAATCAATCAATCCACAGTGCTGAGTCTTTGGTTTGAACTGGTCCGCTCTGCCAGCGTCTGGAGATCCAGTCCTTCAAAATAAGAAATCCTCCAGGCAGAGCGAACAAAGTACCTTTAGATAGTTTAAGAGAGGATTCAGGTCCTAGACATATTTTTTGGGGTCCTGTGATGACATCACCGGTGCTGCTCCTCTTCTGATTGGCCGGAGGTGTGTCCTATGACGACGCCACAGGTGCGGGTCCGTCGCTGTGCTCCAGGTGGTGATGGTGGTGCAGCTCTGCTTTGCAGCGGAGCGACGTGACGGCAGGCGGCTCCTCGTCACCTGAGAGACACGGTGGACAGGTGTGAGACAGGGCGGACAGGTGTGAGACAGGGCGGACAGGTGTGAGACAGGGCGGACAGGTGTGAGACACGGCGGACAGGTGTGAGACACGGCGGACAGGTGTGAGACAGGGTGGACAGGTGTGAGACACGGCGGACAGGTGTGAGACAGGGTGGACAGGTGTGAGACACGGCGGACAGGTGTGAGACACGGTGGACAGGTGTGAGCGACTTCACTTATTATCGCCACTTATATATTTATATAAGTATATATATTTATTGTATATATTGTGCATTTTTATATTTAATATTAATATTCGTATGTCCAATGTGCACACACATTTTGGTGAGTATAAAAGG
The DNA here is from genome assembly GCF_050575085.1 of Anarhichas minor. NCBI lineage: Eukaryota > Metazoa > Chordata > Actinopteri > Perciformes > Anarhichadidae > Anarhichas > Anarhichas minor. The sequence goes on along the minus strand of NW_027466467.1, from coordinate 3,550,132 downwards.
GGTAAAAAACACAGCCAGCCTTACCCAGCCCAGAAGAAGATGACTCGCTGTCTGCCAGGGATGAGGAGTCAGCCTGGTCATGTGACAGTCCATCCATCAGGGGAATGGAGAGCTCCGAGGAAGGGACAGACGAATCATAGATGCCCGAATCGCGAGGGGGCGGGGCCTCCGGAGGGGAACGATGGCCTTCTTCGGCCTGAGTGAGGAGAGGACACACAACATCCTGGAGGATGGAGGGAGCAGAGGAGGAGGAGGAAGAGGAGGAGGAGGAGGAGGATTCTTCAGGTGACAGTCCAGATAATCCAGAAGTGGACCTGAAGGAGCAGAAAAGCAGAGTGCTCTCATGTTATCTGCTGTGGAGTCCAAACTATTTTCATTCTACCAGCATGTGATGATGCTAGTGTGTGAGTGCTAATGTTAGCTCAACTAACACTTAAAGGTCTAGTGTGTGGGATTTGGCGACATCTAGCAGCAAGGTTGCAAATTGCAACCAACTGAAACCAACCGGGATACGCTTGGCACACGCTGACGCAAAAACGTTAAAATGCAAAAGGTTATCCAGAGCAAGTAGTTGTAAGAGTAGCATAGGAAGTGGAATGATTAATGTACCAACAGGTATGCGAGTATTGCATCAAGATACACCTGTAAATAATATCCTTTAAAGACCAAAATATAATTGTAGCTTTAGGAAAACAATGATAAAACCACAGCCATGTTACATCTTTCTTTACCTTGAAGTGGCTCCCAGCATGGACAGAGAGCAGTGTGGCAGACCTGGACTGGGACAGGGATCCGGACTGGGACTAGGACTGTGGCCTAGGTTCAGACTGGGACTGGATCCGGGGGCAAGCATGAGCATGTTCCTCCTCGGCCCCTCCAGGGGCGGCGTGTTCACCACCACCTCATTCAGCACCAAGCCGGAGTCGAACCTCTGCACAGGCTGAGACGAGGAGGAGGGGCAGGGAGTCTTTGGAGGAGGGCTTGGAACCCGGACAGCAGGGACCGGAGGATGCTTGGAGGAGGAGGAGGCTGAGGAACCTTCTGAAGGAGGAGAAAGCTGCTTCTCAAACCAGTCGGGGTTCTGGCTGATGTGCTGGTGCATGTTGCAGATGGAGACGTAGAGCGAGCGTCCGGATCGGCTCCTGAAGTAGTTCCTCCTGGAGACGTTGAGAGGCTGCGACTCGCGATCAGCCAAACTGGACTGACTGGAGTGGAGCCGACTGAAGAGCTGAGGCAGCTGGTCCATCAACTTAAACCTGCACACAGGAGATAACATGTGTGATGCAGGGTTTACAGACACACACGAAGGACTCGACTAATGTCAAAATTAAACAGTTTTTCTGCTTCAGTACGATGTAGAGAAAATATGTGAGATGTAATACACTTGTTAAACGATGTGATGCTGATTTAAGATGCAAATGTAAATGTAAAGGTTTGATTTGTTTCTTTATTACACCGAAGCAGAGAGCACATTTGCTGGAAGGGTTGCCAAATGTTGGAGACAGTAGTCACTTTTTGACCGCAGGAACTTTCTGCAGGAACTAGGAACCTTTTGAAGAACTCGTATGCTTTTTCGACTGCAGGAACCAGGGTCTAAATTAAGTTCTGGAGCATTTTATCCCCCAAAAAAGACCCAAATAAAGGAACTTTCAGGGTGAGGTTTGCAGGGATCACTGCTGCTGATTGGTCAAACACACACACAGCGCAGCGTGAATCCAGTTATTGAATCTGAGTCCTTTCAAATAACATTTAGCTTTTTAATATTTGTAAGTGACTCTAAAGATTGTCTGAGAAGTCAGAAACAGTTTTGCATATTAACATGTGACATATGTCTGACACTTTAAAAACAGCTGTACCTTTTGTTGTGTAAACACAACCATGTGCCAATCCTCTATCCGGCCCTCAACCAGAAAACAGCCAAGTTTCATTTTAGCCTTTTTAGGAATTTGGTAAGTTATATAAGGAATTAACATTAACTTGCTACATCTGATATAATCTAAAATGTGGAGCTAAAAGATCTCAAAGAGTCCTCAAGCTCCTAAATGTAAGCAGCATCGAAAACACAATCCTATTTAATTCCCAGTAAAAAACGCAACATCTAGGTATTGTGTGTCTTGTCTAAAATTCCATAACTCAGAATTCACGCTTCTCAAACACTTGAATATCTAAATATCTCATATTTTTGCTGTAATATTCTTAATAACGTTGTCACAAACAGTGTCGGGCTGTTGTTGTTTCTGAAGGTGTTTCTGTTATTTTGTCCAGCGTGTTGTTGTTGTTGTTTACCTGGGAGCCAGACTCAACATGGTGGGGATGTCATTTTCTGTGGAATAGTCAAAATAAACCGTCATGTAGCGGTTCAGCTCCTGAGCTCCGCCCCCCTCGCTCTGCTTCGCCAGCCGAAGCTTCTCGGCGATCATGGCCACGCCCACAATGAACAGGTCACCGCCTGATCCACCAATCGGAGAGCTGCTGCTGCTGCCACTACGGCGACTGACTGGCGTCTTCCCTCTGCGACTCTTCTTCTCTATGTAGTAGCTGCAGGAAGAGAAACGAGCCGGTTAGAAGAGAAAACAATACAAAGTAAAAGAGGTAAGATGAGACGTTGATTCAACTACTTTATGTCTTAGTTTAGATTCAATACTGGGTCAGATCTATCAAAACACACAATCACTTTTGACTTCTTATGGTAAATATTAATGTTTATTTGGGGGCTATTTACTACAAGTGTTGTAGTACCACCTAGTGGTCAAAGGAACTGCAGCTTTGACAGAGAAAGAGAGAGAGAGAGAGAGAGAGAGAGAGAGAGAGAGACAGAGAGAGAGAGAGTACCGTAGTCCTCTGGAACAGACGGTGATGATGAAGTTGGCTTCGTCCAGCTGTCTGCTGAGCCACGACATCTGACCCTCTCTGCACATCTCCAGATGTTCCCACAGGTCCAACACCACCTGAGCACCAGTGAACAACGACTCAACGACCAAACCCACTTTAACATTTTACCACCTTCATCCAGACATCACGTGGTTTCTGTCTCACCTCACAGCTGCAGAAGTCCTGCAGGAAGTAGGCGAAGCTCTGGATGACGGCGATGTGTTTGGCACAGTCTCGGTTGGAGTAACAGATGAAGACTTTGGGGCGGGGCCACGGCCGCTCCGCGTTCAACGCCGCGCTGTGATTGGACGACTCGCTGCTCTCCTCGTCCAGCTGGCTGTAGATGTTTTCTGAGAGGAGGGGAGACAAAATGTATGAGAATAACGTTACATCTTTCCTCTCTGAATGCACCAACAGTCCCAACTCAACAACCAGCAGTGAAGGAAGTATTCAGATCCTTCACTGAAGTAGAAGTACTAATACCACACTGGGAAAATACTCCATTACACATAAAAGTCCTGCATCAAAACTTCCCTCAAGTAAAAGTATGCAAATAACTATGAAAAGTAAAAGTTTTACTATCATATATGATGTTTCTGGTTTTGACGTCAACTCAGTACTTATTTAAAAAATGTACAGTATATTTTCTTATTATTACTAATATATATATACTGTATTTATTTTCTCTTTTCTGTATGTAGATGGTTCTTATCCTGCCACTCTATCATTTTATTTAAATATCACATCAGTGCCTATTACTATTATTTTCTTATTACTAATTCTACATGCAAAAGTGTAAAAAACATGAAAATAATCTTGAATACACAAGTCTATTGTACTGTATTGTATTAAAAGTTATAGCTCGATAAAAAATATTTGATGTAAAAGAAGTAGCATGAAATGGAAATACTCAAGTACAGAACAACGGAGTGGTACTTAAGTACAGTACTTGAGTAAAAGTACTTTGTCACGTTCCACCATGACGTGTGATTTATAGGAAGTGACTTAAAAACGAGCAATATCACCAACAACTAGCGCTCTCACCTTGCTGTTTCTTGCGACACATGACAGTGAAGAGAGTGGCGAAGGCAGACATGATGACCAGAGGCACCGTGATGGCCATGGCCCGGATAGGCCCCGCCCAGGTGGAGAGGACTGGAGATGAAAACAAACGCACCCGTCATGAGACAAAAAGAGTCAGGTAACTAAGTCCCAGTGAAATGGAAGTTAGAGCGTCTTTAGGTTCTGTACTGTGACACACTGAATATTTGAGCCGTGTGAAGTTAAAAGAGGGATTTAAATCAAATCCTTCTCATTTGATTGGTAAAGTAGGCGGGCTTAAAGTGTAGCTACAGAGGTCTGTGGCTCCACACACACTCCTCCCTTATCACTAAAAGTGACAGATTGAATGATGGATGGATGTCATGATATTATTGGTCGAATTTGGTCGGTCCTAGCTTACGTAAGCACACGTCATATTTAATTCTCCAGCAGGAAACGATGATGTAAAGATTTTGATGTAAAAATACAAAGAAAGATTTCTTTTGCATATATTGTTAAATAGGTGCCCAATAGGACCAGGGGTTTGATCTAAAAGGGTTATAAAGGAATTTTCTTGATTACATTTCAATTTTAAAGCAACACTATGTAACTATATGACAACTATGTAACAATTAAAGGATAAACAAAAAGTTTAGGAGGATCATAAAGTCATTGAAATGGATAAGTAATGTCTATTATACTTATAAACAGACCAGTTAAAGCTGTCGCTGTAAAACCACTGACTGTAATTACTGACTGTAATTTGTAATCAAAGAACTTCCTGTCGCCCTGTAGAGAATGCAGCAGTCAGTACAGCTTCTCCTGATGCAAACTCTGCAGCTCTGTGTGTGTGTGTGTGTGTGTGTGTGTGTGTGTGTGTGTGTGTGTGTGTGTGTGTGTGTGTCTCTCACCCTGGCTGACGTGGTACTGACTTTGCCTCCTGGTTGTGTTACCGTCGTCTCTCAGCTGACAGTGGAAAGAGGAAAAGTTGTGAAAGAAGGGAAGGAAACAAAAGAGAGAAATATTATAAATTGATTGTACAACCACTTAGATATGAATTTGAGATTTTGGGGGTTTTAAACAATTTGAGTGTTTTGCATTTAAATCCATGTATAAAGGTGAAGAGGTAGAATCCAGTAGAACCCAGTTTAACCAGTTCAGAACTGGTGTGATGTGTAAATGAAGCTCGGCCCTGCACTGCGTTCATGTACCTCGATAGTGTAGGTCCCTGGAGTGACGTCCTGGAGGATGCATGTAGTTCTGTGCTGGTTCACATCCTAAAAAATGGACAAACAAAAAAACTATTTAAAACTCAGCTACGCCCGCAGTGGGCGACCAACAGGTATAATATTGTTTGAATGACGTCCATCTTCCTTTCAATGAGCAAACACATAAAACCTAAATCTCCACTCTCCTCCGCTAATCACAGGGGTCGAGGGATGGTGGTCAATCCTCAGATCCTCCCTGATTTTCCAGGACATGTTCCTCTCTGTGGAAGTCTGATTTACATACCTAAATGTACGATTTAAAGGCTAAAGTCGATTACTCGCTGCCCCTTTACTAGTAATATTAAGTGGAGTCTTTAACAAGGCTGATAACATCCACTGTGAGCTACCGCTACAGAAGTTAAATGGATCATAACATGACGTGATATGTTTAACAATGCAGCATTGTGTTAGAAGAGACAATGCTAGCAAAGTAAAAAAGTACAGTTAGCCAGTATTTAGCCGGTGTTTTTGGGCTCCCATTCATTGTTTTGACCCCGTCTTCCCATTCATTCAACTCAGACATTTGAAGCCATTGCTCCGAGCCAGAGTTGAATCGCAAATCTTAACAAGCTAGCAAGTATGTTAGATTTAGCATCTAATAAAAACACGCTAACCAATTCAACATTATTCAACCGTTTGAAAGAAGTTGGGAAGAAAGCAACGTTTTGTCAAGTCCTCCAACCTGCATGTGCTACCATGTGACATGGGGGGGGGGGGGGGGGTGTTCACAGCGTTACAAGATCACAGAAATAATCTTGTCCATAAACTACCATTTGACATTAATATGATCCTGAACTTAACTTTCAGTGTTATCTGCTCCGATAGAAAGCCAAGAGTTCATTCTGAGCTAAAGCTAAATAGGAGAATGTTGAAATCATTTTCCAGGACAACACAAGATTTTCCAGGATATTTCATATTTTTCCATCTGCTTCTAAAATAATCTGTAACAGCGTCTGAAACTCTCGTTTCTGACGGTAGAAGTCAGAAAGACTTTCCAAACCTGACGGTACTCACTGGTTTGCAGCGCTGCTGTCTGAAGGGTCCGACCTGCCTCAGCTTGTAGTACAGGAAGTAGAAGTGGAAGCCGAAGGAGGCCGGCGCCTGGTCGAACGCCACGTGGAGGTTCGATCCCAGCTGGGACACGCTCAGGGTCTTTGGCTTCCAGACTGCACAGACAGAAACAAATAAATCAACCTCCACTCTCTTGGACATGTGCGGTTTACACGTTCATAATGGAATTGGCAGCACAAAAGTATAAATGAAATGTTTTTATTACCATAAAAAGTACATTTGATCATATAATTAATAAGAAGCCTCCCTGGTTTCTGATGTCTTCCTGTTTTTAATTTGCTTATAATCCATCTTTCTCCATGTTTACTTGTTGTCTTGATGAATTCAGTATAATTCAGCTTCTCTTTTTAACAATAATACTGTTTTCAGCAACTAATTATGTGTTAAGCGACTATCAAACTCAACACTTCCTTCAAAGATGGGTTTTAATGTGAAACATGTGCACCAGAAACATAATATACAAATTAATATATCAAATGACAACAAGCTTCTTCATGGTGCTGATTGGATTCAATTCTTTTTGTAAATTTAGAATTAAAATAAGTTTGTGGAAAGCTTTAACTTACATGTAATTACTCTTAAAACAAGACATTTAAACCCTGGACTAACATGTGGCTCTGGTTATGACGACGACACGGAGTAACTTACATGGTTTGCAAACCAGGTTGTCTGATCCCAGGAGGACTTCACACGCTGTAGAATGAAAACACACACACACACACACACACACACACACACACACAGAAATGTTAGGCGGCGTGTCCCTGAATCTGATGGGACAGTCTTGACATTTTGGGCAAAACATGTGCACTTTATTTATATATTTTTTGATCTTCCCCAGACGGATATCAGTTTCATCTCTGTGTGTCCAGTGCAGAGATACGAAGGTCCAGGATGTGTTTAGCCTGAAGCTTTGATCACACTCTGGTACTGATGCAGATGTGGACAGCTGCAGACTTGCAACCGGAAAGCCGCCATCAAAATACAAAAATGCTGAGTCTGCCATGAATTGAATTTAACTTCATTTTATTTGCATAGCCCAATATCACATATCTTAAATTAGCCTGATAATGATGATAAGTGATAATGAGAGTAATAATATCAGTAGTTGTACCAATAATAGCAGAAGTAATAATTATAAAATTATACTACTAATAAGTTATGTTAACTACTATTAGTTTAAGCATTTTAATTAGTTAAAAGGCATCATTTTAGGTGGGCTAGCAGTTTCCCCCTGCCTCCAGTGTTTGTGCTAAGCTAAGCTAAACACGTGACTCTGTGGGTAAGATAAACGAGGAGTTCGCTGGACTCACAGTTGGTCCGGAGGAAGGACGGAGGGAAGAAGCTCTCGTTCATCAGAGTCGGGAAAGGAACGACACGAACCATGTAGTCGGTGTCAAAGGTCAAACCGCTGAACGGCTGGCTGCTCAGCTTCTGCATGAGAACAATGACAATAAATCAACAATGAATAACAGAGAAGAGTCAGAAAACAACAGTAAAACAGAGACATGAAGCCGTTTTGTTCATTGTGGAGAACATCGAAGGTCAGAGAAGGAAACAATGAGCAACAGTGTGCTTTTCATTATGATAACTTATGCTTCCTTTAGCAGCTTCGCCTCCTCCCTCCTTGCGTCTCTTCCTCACATCCTCATGTCTTAGCTCCTCCCAGCGAGGATGTGAGGCGAGACGCGAATGAGGGAAGTGAGGAGACACAATGAAAAGCACCCACATTGTTACCCATTCAGAGGAAATGAAGGAGACACCGAGTACTAACAGTCTTAAGAAGAATAAACAAGCAATAATTAAAAGTGCTGCACGGAAACATATTTGCTGCACATTAATTGACAATATTGTGACATAATGATTTGGATTTTGTCTGCGGTTTGATGTAGTCTGTGCAGGCTGAGTTGAAACTACAGTTCAGCAGACTGGCAGGGAAACACAAAGAGGGAAGTTCATACTAAACTGACTAAGTTCAAGTTAGGAACTTCCCGCTGGTATGTAGAGGAGGGAACTGTTTTCAGCCACCAATAACTCTTTCAACGTACGTTTGTCATGTGAGTTTTGTATTAGGACTTCTGAACTAGTCTAGATGTGAAGTGTCTGGGTCTCCTACCGTGTTCTTGTAGGAGCAGTTGAGCTGTCGAGGGTCTTTGAGGATGAGATGTTGACACTGTTTCCCTTCTGGATTCTTGTCCTCCAGATAAACTCTGAAGCCTTTAATGTGTTCGATTCCTGCAGAGACAAAGCAACAAGTTCAACGATCCACATCCGTACATCTCTACTTGTTTCCTTCCCTTTATTCCTCTTCTTTTATGTCCTCCTCTCCTATTCCCCATTCTGCCCTCCCTTCCTTGTTTCCTCTTATCGCCACCTTTTCTCTTTGTTCCCTTTTCTCCTTTCCTCTCCTCTCCATGGTTTCCTCCCCTTCACTCCCCTTGTTTCCTATCCTCTACTACTCTCGTCTCCTTTCTTAATTTTCTTTCCTTTCTCTCCCCTGTTCTCCTTTCTTTGCTTCCTTTCACTACCTTGTCTTCCGAACCTTGTTTCACTTCTTTTATTTCTTTCCTTTCTCAAATTTCCTTTCCTCATCTCCTCTCCTTGTTCACTTTCTTCGCCCTCCATGCCTCTCATATATTTCTTTCCTCTCCCCTTCTTTTGCTCTAGCTTCCTCTTATTATTCTCTTCTCTCCTATTCACCCCTTCTCTCCTTCCCTCATTGTTTCCTCTTATGTCCAACCTTCTTCTCCTTGCTCCCTCTCCTCCCCTCCACTCTTTGTTTCCTCTCCTTTTCTTGTTTCCTATCCATTTCCTCCCCTGTTCTCCTCTCTGTTTCCTTTCCCAGCCTTGTGTCCTTTCTTGTCCTTCGCTCTTCTTTTGTTTCCTTTCCTTCTTTCTTCGCTTTCAACTTCGTCCTCATCTCCTCTCCTTGTTCGCTTTCTTCTTCTCTGTGGTTCCTTTCCTTTCCTCCTCTCATTGTTTCCTTTCCTCTTCTTTTCCTATTGTTTCCTCCCCTCTTCACCCTTTTTCCTTATCTCCTACCCTCCTTGTTTCCTCTTATTCAATTCAATATATTTGTAAAACTTAAAACCACAAATCACAAATTTGCCTCAGCGGTCTTTACGATCTGTAAATGAATAGAGTTGAAATATTAAACATCGTGGATTAAATATTGTGTCCAGACATGAACTTTTCACAACTTTTCTTTTCTCCACCTTTCTTCCACTCTTTGTTTCCTCTCCTCTTCTTGTTTTCTTACTCCCCCCATCTCTTCTTCTTGTTTCCTTTTACCCCTCCTTTGAAAACACGTCTGTCTTGTAATTACACCTTTACATCCACAGGACATGTTTTTCTTATTAGCTCTGTGGGGAGTGGAGAGGGAGGGAGGGAGGGAGGGAGGGAGAGAGAGAAGGAGAGAGAGCAGTAGAACAGGTTTTTCTGTCTTGAGGCAGATTCCTGAACATGTCTCTCTCTCCGTCTCTCTCCTGCAGAGTCAAAGACAGACGAGGATGTTTTGCATATTAACGACAGCTGCAGTGTGACGACAGGTTTGTGCTCTTTTTCTTCAGTATAATTTCTGGTTGTGTTCACATGTTTCAACCTTGACTAAACACATTAGTTATCAGCCATTCTAGCCTTGTTGGTTGGTTGGTTCACCACAGACTGAAATATCAACACATTTTGTACAGCTCATGTCCCCTAAAGGATGAATCCTTTTGATTTGGGTGATCCCATATTTTCTTTTATTTAAAGTAACAAAAAATGACCATCACAGTTTCCCAGAGCCCACAGTTATAGCCTCAAATGTCTTCCTCGATCTGACCAGCAGTCCAGAAAACACCGACTCCTGATCGATTATCAAAATAGTTGCAGATTTATTTCCATAACAAAGTTGGTTTATGACCAAATAAATGTGGTCCTCCACACCACATAAGAGAGAGAGAGAGACAGAGAGAGAGACAAAGAGAGAGACAGAGAGAGAGGTTCACCTTACACTGAGCACACACACACACACACACACACACACACACACACACACACACACACACACACACACACACACACACACATTCCTTCATGGTCAAATCGTGGTATTGTAGTGTGAGATGTGATCCTCTCTCTTCTCCGGGCCTGATCAAAGGGACACACTCACACACTTACACACACACACTCACACACTCACTCACTCACTCACACACTCACACACTCTCACACACACACACACACACTCACACTCACACTCACAAACTCACACACACACACACACACACACACACACACACACACACACACACACACACACACACACACACACACACACACACACACACACACACACAGTTGGGTAATCTTACGGATTTGAGCACTTTGAAGGTTTTTTACTTTCCTGCTCCCTCACTTTCCTCTCCTCTTTCTAAATCTTTCCGTTGCGGAGAAGCAGGTAAACAGACAACGGACAGACAGGTTTAACAGACAGACAGGTACCTAGCGGACTGGCGGCCCAGTGGACGACCACGGCGGCCTGATCCTCACAGGCCAGGTGGCTGAAGGAGACGTTGGTGACCTCATGGATCACATGTTTCCCCAACGGGTAGTTCAACGAGCAGTCTGCAGAGATCAACAACAACACATCATTACCACATATTCTAACACATATTACTGCGTTACATGAAGACAGTCATTGAAGTCACACCACGGTGAAGATGGGGACATCATTACCTACTCCTATAGATGAGCTATATCAGCGTCTTCCTGTTCATTTCTCCAGAGGTGGAAGAAGTTTTACTTCAGTAAAAGTAGAAAAACTACTGTGTTGAAATCTCTGTAACAAGTAAAAGTCCTACATTCAAAGAAATCACTTATTAGCATCAAAATATACACATGGTATGAAAGTAAAAGTACTCATTATGCAGGATGGCCTATTTTAAAAATAATGTTTATTAAATAAAATAATACATGATTATTGCATTATAATTATTGATGCATTAATATGTAAATTACTTGAGTTTTGCAGCTGGTAAAGTTGGGGCTTATTCAATACTCTGAGTACCTTAAATTACAATAATACATAATAAGTTATTACTTGATTTGTATTTCATATTGACATTCAGTTAATAAGTGTAGTGGAGTAAAAAGTACAATATTTTCTTCTGAATTGTATTGAAGTAAAAGTATAAAATAGCAGAAAATGTAAATACTGAAGTAAAAGTACCTCAAAATTGTACTTACCTACAGTAAGTAAGAGCGGTAAAAGTTGTTGCAGTGAGAGTCACATAACTCAAGACTTAGTTAAGACTGGTGAAATTTGTATTTTTTTTTAATTTAGCAATTTTTTATGTAATGACAGCTAAAGTTATGCTTATCAAATAACAACAATTAGACAGGAAATAGGAAACATATTGTTAGCAGCAGCATCCTGCAAAGACCTGTCAATCATATTTTGATAAACCACACCCTTCACTCATTCAATCACCACGTGTGTACGCCTCCTCCTGTTCCCAACATGTGTCTTGTTTTATCTCACGAAGGACGAAGATGGAGGGGCAGGAAGAGGAGGAGGCAGGAAGAGGAGGAGGAGGAGGAGCAGCCAGCCATGAAACCGAGAGGGATCGGAGGAGAAAAGCCGGACTTAGGATGTAGAAAGAAAAGGGGCGGGAGCTCAGACACGACTGACTGCTCCCCTTTCCTCTTGCCGAGAGGATTGAGGTGAGGAAGAGGAGGAGGAAGAGGAAAGGAGCTTAAAAAGGGATGGAGATGACTGGGAGGAAGTTAGGAGAGCATGGGATGCGACACGAGTCACTGCTCCTCTTCCTCAAAGAGGGGTCATGTTCAGGGCTAAAGAGGAAGGTCACGGCTCGTCGCTCCTCTTCCTCCTCCATCATAAAGCTTCTCTATGGGATATAAAGGTTGCCGCTTGTGCCTCCTCTTCCTCCTTTCTTCCTCCTTTTTGTATTAAGATCGTCTATAAAAGACAAAAGGAGAGGAGTAAGAGGAATAGTAAACCCTTCATCTCCCTGCTCCTCTTCCTCCTTTAAGTTTAAGAAGCAAAAGGAGGAGATGGAGGTGGTAGACCTAACACACTCTTCGTCCTTTTCTCCTCTTCCTCCTGCTCCTCCTCAGAGCTCTCAAGAGATGAATCAGAGAAGGAAGAGGATGTTAGAGAAGTTCTTCTTCTTCTTCAAAATTTGAAGCTCTCTGATTGGATGTTTCTCTTTGAAAAGGCACCTGATGTTATTTTACATTTTCCTGGACTATTCTTATCGTCAATTCATTTTAAGACCAAAACCAACAGCAGGTCATTCCATCCGTCACTAATTTCAGCTCCAACCCTATTGGTTTGTACTAAAGATGTAAAAAAAGACTCAGTCTTTTACTAAAACAGCTGGTCGCTGTAGTTTTTAGCAACCGTTACTCTATAAGGAGGAAATAGTGTATTTGTTGGGGACTATTTTCAGTGGCGGATTAATCGACATTTGGTGCTCTGGTGAGTATTTGTGGCTGCAGGACGGTGTGTGTGTGATTGAGTCAAAATAAACAACAGTGTGTGTGTTCATGGTGATGAAGAAACATGTCACCCAGTGCAACAGTGAGGCTCATTAATGTGTTTTTAATAGTTTCTGGACAACGTTGTTGGTTTTGGTCCTTTTATATTAATTGTTAACAATAAGACAAACATAAAATATCACCAAACTTAGGTGTTAACGCCACTACTTTGCTTATTTCATCAGCTTCCATTAGTGGCCTCCTGCAGGTCAAAGGTCCCCCTGATTTATATTCTCCATGACATCGCCGCAAACAGAGTGAGAGAGAAGAAGAAGCTTCTGACTTTCCTACATCCTCCAAAAGCTGGAGGTTCAGAGGAACGGAAGCAGTGAGGTGTGTCAGTCCCTCAACATACACACACACACACACACACACACACACACACTTACAATGAGCTGGTTGTGATTGTCATGGTAAAACACCTCAGTGCTTCACTTTGGCTTTAAGTGTGTGGGTTTCCACATTTTTCTCTGTTCTTAAGAACAGGATGCGTTGTGATTATAAAAGTCACATGACCTCGTGACCCCTGACCTGCACATTATTGGTGACCTACCTAATATCTATGAAGATTAAGATTTTTCGTGGAAGCAGCGAAAATAACTGAATAGCAATGACGATGAGCTGTATTTAAAAGGAATAGTTTGTCATTCGTGGGAAAAGAAGAAGAGTTTGATGAGAAACTTTGTTCCACTTTCGTATGAAGCTACAGCCAGGTTATGGTTAGCTTAGCTTAGCATAGACACTGGAAACAAAGGGAAACCGCTAGCCTGTCTCCGACCAAAGGGAAGGGATGGGAATCTTTGGGAATTTCACGACTGGGTTTGATTCCAATTTCATTCCAGTCAGTCAAGACAAATATCTTTTTGTTTTTTGGACTTTTGTTCGAACAAAACAGAAACCTGAAGACATCACTTTCTGCTTCTGGAAGTTGTGATGGGTATTTTTGACATTTAAACAATAATGAAAATCATTGTTAGATGCTCATAAAATGTGCAAATAATCAAAAATGAAGTCCTGAATGTAATATTCCAAGAAAATAATTGAACCTATTGATTATTATCACTTACATTTTAACACTTACTAAATTTTGTTCAGATTTTTCTGTTTTTAGGAAGAAAACTTCTTTAAAATAGTTAACTTGCAGTCTGATGAAGGGATTGCTTCTGTAAAAAGTAAAAAGACACACACTCTGTCTCCACACACACACACACACACACACACACACACACACTCTGTCCACACACACGCACACACACACACACACACACACACACACACACACACACACTCTGTCTCCACACACACACACACACACACACTCTGTCCACACACAAAGAGTGATCTGAAAGTGCTTCTCGCTCATGGTCACGGACAAAGGCAGGAGGCAGGGATCGGCTACGGCTCAGGAACTTGACTTTTAGAGAGAAAAGAACAAAAGACGAAGAGGAAGAGGAAGAGGAAGAGGAGGAGGAGGAGGAGGAGGAGGATGGTTGAGGATGAGGAAAAGGCTGGAGATGTAGGGAGCTTCAGATCTTCCTGATTGGTAACATGATGGAAAGTAAAAAATAATCTTAGGCTGCAATTTACCCTCAGAAGAAGGTCTGCGTGAAGATATGGTTTGATGGTAAAATATTAGGTTGCTGGGAATAGAGCCATCATCCGGGTAGTTGGCCAAAGTAAAAAGGTTGTTGGGAACATCTGTGTATTTAAAATTAACCAAAGACATTATCCAGATTTACAGAAGTAGAGATGAACTCACTGTCAGCTCTGAAGGTGACGGCCAACCTGCGACTTCCATCTGCACCAGACTGAACCTGAGTGAGTGAGAGAGAGAGAGAGAGAGAGAGAGAGAGAGAGAGAGAGAGAGAGAGAGAGAGAGAGAGAGAGAGAGAGAGAACCACAACATCAAAAACAAGCCTCCAACAGAACTCTCAACGTTTCCTGTGTGTTCGATTATTTAGGCAATAGTGTTCCATAATAATATTACAGCTTCTCTACATATTGATACTGAATGTTGGAGCCTTTTCAATGGTGACCAATGAGAGGAGCTTCTAGGCCAAAACTGACTAAAATAGCTGGTTTGGATATCGGTGACAATGGGGCCGATCTATTCAATTAAATTCGATGTTTGTATGCTATACACATTATGTAATAGGCATATCTGACATAAAGTTTTGGATTGTTGGCAATTTTTGGTTACAACAGAGGACTAAGAGCCTAGTATTGGAATAAACGTTTAGAATAAGCACCAAAGCACAGCCGCTAGCTTGTTGCTAACAGGTGCTCCTCTCTAACTGACTGGAGTAGGAACGACAACATGTAACTTCAGTCCCTACTAATGCAAGTAACTGGAAATCTTCCAGAAACATCTCCTGGATTTGGTATTTCTGGAGTAAAAGTTGTCACCAAAAAACAACAAAGAAGCTACTGGAGCTCTTTGCTTCTACCGGATATCCGTCCCAGCTCCACCCAGCAGCTTTGATATTTAAAATGAAAGACAGCAGATACAGAGACACAAGATGAGTATAGTGGCATAAAGCTGAGGTGTGAACATCGACTCTGAGCTACAGTTACCCAGAATCCCTTTCACTGTGTCCCGACACAAAGACATGGAGTCTCATGAGGTGTGTTTCAGCAGAGCAGCTTTACAGCTTTGACCTTGTTTTCATGTTGCCACACACACACACACACACACACACACACACACACACACACACGTTACAGAGGTGTCAGACTGTGGTCTCACACAACAACCACAGACACACACACCTGAAACCAATCAGACAGACTCCCCACTGAGTGTGTGTGTGTTATAGAAAGTGTGCCGTGCTTATTAGCAGTCACTGTAGCCCGACAACCCATCCACACACACACACGTTTTTAATTATAAACTTGTGAAGACTCTTTGCCTGAACGCATTCCCCCGACCTTCAAAGACGCACCAACATGAACCCTAAATCCAGATCTTAACAATCAACAGCCTTTAGAAGAAGTGAGAATCAGACAAAAATGTCTTCAGCTTCCAAAAATGTCCTCAAAATGTCCCTTAGAAGGACAGAAATGCACTCGCACAGTTCGATCCGATCACATTCTTTTTCATGATATACGTTGCCTTCAGTTTGCCTCCACTGCTGACCTTTCACCTTTAGAGGTTTGCATGCTGCTGCATGCACAGATGTCCTGCTGGCAGCATGAAATGGGAGGCTAATTAAAATCAAGGAAAAGGTTTTCACCGACGGCACAAAAAGAAAGCACTTCCTGACTGGTTCCTGAGACACTACCGTGGATTTAAATGCAAAAACTAGTATGAACGCCTCGGCCAAACAGTCTAGTTGCAGTTTACATTCACGTCTGTCCAAAATGTCATCAGTTCATCATTTTATCCTATTAGACATTTGTGTGAAGTTGTCTCAATAAGCATATGAATTCTTGAGTTGAAAACACGACCACCTGATTGTATTCAGTTCATCCTTGAGACAAAGTGGACATCTGTGCAAAATGTTAAGAGATACGTCTCTGAGATATTGCATTCACGAGAACGATACGGACGGACGACCCAAAAAAGAAGAAAAATAATTGGTTGACATATTGTACTGATATTAAGGAAAATAGTGACACACAACAATAAAATAACAATAAAATAAAATTAATAATTTACCAAAGTTTCAACGTGAAAGTCTTCTTCGGGGTATCAGTACTTTAGTAAAATTGGTAAATTCTATAATAATTTTCTGTGCATAGTGGCTACGAGTGTACACTGGTGTTAGTTCCCTTCTCTCTCTCCTCACTTCAAGTACTGGTGAAATAATAAAAGTCCAGTTTGAGTAACAGATCAATGAGTTTGAAGACTGGTCAGACTCGAGAACACAGCATAGCGGTTTAAAAGACTGGGAGACGAGGGAACCGGAAGTGCTAAATTGCAGACTCATTCCTGGGTTTTAGGACTCATTCCTGCACCACGCTATAGATCGTGGGCACAACAAAGCTCTATTGCAGTTATCGTTGGACTGGAGAAGTTTCAATACTACTTGGTACTTAACTGGGTCATTTGTACCGATACTAACCCTCACCACTGAACGAGCCACGAGCCAAAACTTTACTCTTTACAACTGACAATTTTTCAAACAGGCAGACAGAGAAAGACACTTTTCTTCCTTCCTGTCGCCAAGTGTTTCTGACTAGTACTAATTATTATCCTCCCTCCACACACACACACACACACACACACTAACACACACACACACACCCTGAGGCCTGAACAGACTGAGTCACATCAGAAAAACCACTGAAGAAAAGAAGTTAAAGAAAAGTAAAGAAAGAAGAAGAAAAGAGCAGTTTGTTATAATTAATTACAAAAAAAAAGATCTGAAAAGCAGCTGTTGGACTTCTGACACATTCTGAAGACACACTGAACGTTTGGGGAATGTCACAGACTCGACTCCTGAGCATGGTTCACTCTTTTTATGACTACAAAGAACCGAAGTACTACAAATCTATAAAACACAAGGAAAACCTGAACCCTGAAGGAAGCAGAATTTCCCTCGCGAATCCCCAAACACACACACACACACACACACTGAATCAGTTCTTGTGGTAATCAGGCGGCTGATTGCAGGCTCTTCTAGCTGCACATCAACAGCGATTAATCACATTGCTGGAGGCAAGGAAAGAGGGAAGGAGAGGAGAGGACACAAAGGGAGAAAAGAAAGGAGACCTGAAAGAAGAGAGGATGCAGAAAAAAGGGAGGATTCAGAATAGGGGGGGAAGTGAAATATGATGGGAGAAGTAATCACCAACCCTGCAGAGGAGGAAGGAAGTGAGGAAGAAGAGATGGAGGAATCTGATTAAACAGGAACTCCTTCAATTACAGCATTCAAGGTTCACGTAGCAGACTTCTCCTCTCCCTCATTTTGTTTGGGGCGACCAGACCAGTTCCAGATGTGGGACAGAGGACATGGTACACACACACACACACACACACAAGCTGACCTTTAATCAACAAACTGCTCATGAGGCAAGCTACAAACAGCTAGAACGGCTCTGTTTAGCGAACCAGGATTAGAGCTGAGTATTAAGCTTTCAAATCATATTTCAGTTGCTTTTATTTTTTTTAAAGTTGGAGTAAATATAGCCGATTGTGTTAAATGGACACATGATATCTTCTCATATTGATCTCAGTCCCCTGATTTAAATCACTGAATCGTATCGTGCCAGACTTTGTCACATCAGCTAGTAACGAATCGGGTTTCCAAAGAATCAATTATAGTTAACGAGTCATTTTGTAGCATTACCTGTCACTTAGCTCGCCAGACACTATTCACCAACAAACTCCACAAGTCGCAGAGTTTCCAGTAAAAATGATTTCATGAAGACGTTCAAATGTTGGACCACCTTTGTGGTCCAACAAAGCATGTTTTCATCCTTTAAAACTTGAGAATTGAGTTCAACTGCCACAAAGACGCCAACACTCACACTGTGCATGTGTGCATGTGTGTGTCTGTGTGTGATGTTGATGAGGGTCTTGTTCATGCAAAGGCCTCAAGGCAAAACGACCTCTTAATGTCTTCCTGTCTCTTACACACACACACACACACACACACACACTCGGCTACAAACACTACCATATGGCTGCACTGGAATATCTATGCGTGCGTGCGTGTGTGTATTTTGATAATGTTGACTATAGCCAGTACAACACCACGTCCATGGGGTCCAATCGGCTCGTAATCAAAACCCCGGGTCAAAGTTATATTCAGTCTAGTACGATCTTGTTGTATTGCTGCTGGTCTCAATACATCAATATGTGTCAATGCAAACTGATTAACAGCTCTGATCACAGGATGCATCACCATCATCATCATCACAGAAGAAGAGAGTCAAAGTGAAGATCTGTTCAGCCGGTGAGCCTGAAAACGCATCAACTCAAGAGACGTTGAGAGATTTCCAGTGTCAACACCGATTATTGTTATTATTATTATTAACTAGGAAATCCTAGAACTAACTACAACCAACTGCATTAGAATCACTGTTGTCATGTCAGAATGTTATAAATGCATAACATACAAATGTCCTTCATGTTCTATTAAAACATAACGACCTGCCGGTCATATCATTGATCAGTGGAAGTATAATAATCCAGTGATAAATATCAATAAACTGATAGCTATGAGGATGTGTGATGTTGCCCTGTTTGTGTGTCTCAGCAGATCAAATAAGATCAGAGTTAGTTTCTCTGATTATATTTTGCTGTTGATTAATCTGCTGCTGAATAAAAAAGAAATTAAATAATCACATCTGATCTCTGCAGCTCCAGCAGAGGAATAAGTCCACAGGAAGAAAAAGCTGGAAACAAAAGTGAGGTGCAACAATGCAAACTGTGTGTGTGTGTGTGTGTGTGTGGGTGTGTGTGCTCGGGGGCAGCCAACCAGAGACTTCCCACCACAGGAACAAAACCTGCAGCTTCCTCCTCCTGCATGACTGCTCCTCAATGACCCCCCACCCTCTCTTCTTCATCACCACAACTCCTCCTCCTCCTCCTCCTCCTCCTCCTCCTCCTCCTCCTCCTCCTCCCCCAGGAGGAGCTGCTCCTCTCCTGCTGTGATAGTTTGTCCTTTAAAAAGTCTCGTTACTTTGAACGGGCACAAACCAACATCGGTCACCAGCAGCAGCATGAATGTGAAATAAAGAAAACAGAGCATGTAGTCACGTGACCAGGACCTACAGTCACCAGCTGAGCCACATGACTGCGACCGAACAGACCACAAACATGCAACCCTCTTCTCAAGATATACGCCGAAAGTGACGTCTGCAATCAGCTGCTAATATTTACAAAACATACATTTAAAAAAGAAAAGAAGAAGAAAGGTGGACGAGATAAAGTCTCTACTATGACTGTTGTAGTTTTAGTAATATAGCAGCAATATAATGATGAAAAGAAGCTCAAATTCGTGAGTCTGAACTCACGCAGCTTGTTATGAACTTGATCAGATGTTTAAGGGGAGCTTTCAGTACTTGACAGGTTTTGATAGCCGGTGATACATTTTAAGCTCGTAGTAAAAAAGTATTGAGGTTCAACGACTCATTGCACTCATTTTGATTCCCTCATAAATAACAAACGTTTTGTATTTCACTCATACGTACAAGAATTTCGAATGAAATAGAGGAAAAGCTGATAACTGCAGCTTCCCGATTCAATATGTAGGAACTTTAACAAGCTGCTGGCACATCATCCTGCAAATAAACTACTTTTTCATGCACCAGTTTTGTGCAATGTGAGATAATAACTGCCCAATCCGACGCTAAACACAACACAGAACTTCCAGGCTTGTCAGCAACACGGGAGAGCCTGGATTATGACAAAAAATGTACAAACTATTGAGATTCACTTTACAAGTATTCTATGAAGCAACAAATGTGGACAAAAATATGGAGATAAAGACTCAAAACATCTGTCCTCTCTTAAGCGGACATACAGACGGTAGCTGAAATCGTTTTTCCTCTTTTATCGTTGGTGAAAGTCAAAGAGAGGTAAAAGAATTTCCTTGAGCCTCACACCATCTTTAACGTAGAAGACATATTTCCCCTGAGATGTTTTTTTGTAAGAGGTGAACTTCCAGCATCAATCCTTCACTTTACTGCCAGAATCGGTCGCCAGAAAAACTGTGAAAGCACACGTGTTTCATATCGGACGCCCACCCAGCCGTGACGTTTCGTACGGCTCTCTGATGCCAAAAACACACCGAAGCCCTGGAGGATGGTGGGATACGTGACATGGTTACAGCTCGGAAACGTGCTTTTAAAAAATAATAATGTTGGGAGGGTGAGAGAGAAAGAAGAAGATGAGGAATCCAGAGAAAGAGAGGAACGTCTTCCTCCGCTGAGACAGATGTGATGTCTTCAGCAGATGTGTTTAACCACAGAGAGTTTACGTGGACATAAATCATCTCTCATTCCGGCCTTCTGCAGGAACCTGATTTGAAACGTTTCCTTCATCAGGTTCAGGGATTTAAGTGAATTCTGGTTTTCAAACACACCCCAAAAAAATGAACATGTGCAGGACAAAGAGCAATGACAGTGGAAGCATAGACGGTGGTAAGATGGAAGAGAAGAGATCTCTACAGCCACGTTCAGACCGGAGAAAACGAAAACACAGCAAAGGGCAACTTCTTATGTGGGCTTGTTGTTTCAGGTACGAGTGAGACAATAAAGTCATTCCAGGACGGTTTGAGTCGTAGAAGCAGGAGTTTAACGGTTTATCAGACGGCAAAACAACATTTATAATATCATGAGGAAGGATTTTACAAGTCTGTCGAGTTATCAAACGATCATTTTATCTCCTGGAGCGACAATCACGAAGAAAGGAAAAAGAAAAGCGGTGTTTACGTCGGAAAGTAACCCACCAGAAATGTGTGCTTGAAATTATTTGATTGGCCGTTGCCGGTTGATGTCACTTTGTTTGCATTGAGGCAAAAGTTGAGCCTGGTTCAGCTTTTTAATTCCAGAGGGTCCAACATATTTATGAAATGACATGGACTGAACGTTGCTTGTTCATTTTCTTGCTAATGTTTAAAGGCGTTTGCTTTTCTACATCTCATTATGTTAAGGTAACACACTTCTATAGTACGAGGATGAATTGTAAAACCTAGAGAGGTTGTATTTAGGTTTTTTACCTCTCCTGCACAGTCTATGCTGTGTTACTCGATACTTTTATTTGTTTTTACCGCTTCCTTTGTGCTAAAACTAATCAACTAAACTAAGAGTCAGAGAACAGAAGAATCACATCTTTGAGTGTGTGGCAAAAGGAAATAAGTGACCTCAAAATGTCCCTCTTAAAACCTAGAACTAAAAAAGCTTGAACTTAAAAAAAACTCACGCTTACACTGAGATATGATGTCATGGGCACTAGTACGACAAAAAACGTCTACATTTTTGATTATTTTCATTATCAAATAAATCAATTCATCATCTTGTTTTGTCCAAACAACAGTCACTCAAAGATATAAACTTTACTATCAAACAAGAGAAGGAAAAGCAGCAAAACATCACAACAGAGAAACTAAAACAAGGACTGTTTAGCATTTTTGCTTGAAAAAAAAAAAAAAGATGGATAATCAATTAGAGATAACAGATAAAGTAATCTGCTCTGAAAGGTGTTCAGGGCCCTTTTTGAAACTTGAAGGCGACATGTAAAACTAGCAGAGCTTTTATGGGTCTCTCACACGCACACACACACACACACACACACACACACACACACACACACACACACACACACACACACACACACACACACACACACACACACACACACACACACACACACACACACACAGCTCTAATAACCTCACACCTGTAGAATAGCAGGTCCTCACACCCCCATCCAGCAGCCTTTGATGTGTGTTTCTGAAAAGAGAGGGGAAGCATGGGAAGGAGGGGGAGGTGGTGGTGGAGAGAGACAGAGTGTGTGTGTGTGTGTGTGTGTGTGTGTGTGTGTGTTTGGGGGTTGCAGGAAGGAATGTTTCAGCAGAGTAAACAGTGTGAAGCTTCCTGTAGAAAACACTTCAAAGCCAGAGAGAGGAAACCAGGATAACACACACACACACACACACACACACACACACACACACGGCATCAAAGGCAGGTAGGAGTCGTCTATCAACGCAGGTAAATTAAAACCTGTAGAGCACTCACACACACACACACACACACACACACACACACACACACACACACACACACACACACACACACAATCAGATACTTTCCTCACTCCCTTCAAAAACACAAAAATCTAAATCTTCATGTGACTTTCTTTAAGTTTTGTCTTTCAAACTGCTTCTGTCTCTAGAGCTGAAAAGATTTGTCGATTCAACCAACAGATCGACTATCGCCAACTATTCTGATCAACAGGAATGATCATGGACTCTTTATTAATATCGATTAACAGGAAAATGAATAGGTGCGTGTCAAATTTAAGTTTATAGAAGGTATTCATTAAATTGGGCAATAAATATGCTTACATTAACATAAATCAATGATAGAATGGGCAGCTGAAACTGTATATAAAAAAAGAATTAATAAATAATCAAATAATCAATAAAGCTAGAAAATCTGCAGATTAATCGATTATTGTCAATGATACTTGATTGTAAGAACGTTTTACAACGACACACAGGTGACCTCACCTGAGCTAAAAAAAATCTAATAATAAAGAAAGAAAAGAAAAGGTTACTAAAGTGACTACAGAATTACTCGATAGTAATTAATCTGTAACCATCTACTGGCAGCAACATCAAAATCATCATCTTGATAATCTGAAGTTTGGGCAAATTGACATTTTGGAGACAATCAGGACAAAGCAGCAAGAAGAAAAAGTTATTGATAACTGCTGCAATGTAAAATAAAAAAGATGGTTTGTATGGGAGTGAAAGAGTAAAGGACATCAAGTTAAAATATTGAGGTATCTGAAGACCTTTTGCCAAAATCTGATTAAAACGTCACTTTTTTTTTTCATTTAAGCTAAATTTGTTTTCAAAGTGCACATGAAAGTGGTACATTCATGGCCAGGAGCAGAGCAGCAGTGTGGAGGCGGTGCATCAGCTCATATTCCTGTTTTCCACATCAAATGTTTTTAACAGAACACACAAAAGGCAGGAAATCAGCTTTACTACCTGAAATCCCCCAAAGCCACACAACTCAAATTGAAAGAAGTGGAAGCTCTGTGTTTTTTTATCCATCTGAAATATTTGTAATTCAGCACCAAGTAAGTTATTAAACTATCATTTGCAAAAATAACTATCCACTTTGGCTGTTAAGAGTCATGGTTTTATCATAGGTATGTGCTCTTATATGCAAAATGCAACCAAACACATACCAGGCAGATACAGAAAAAGACTTCAAAAGGTAGGAAACGTCCAATTACCGTTTTCTTTAAAGGAGTTTGGTGTAAAGCAGAGAGTAGCAGGTCTACCTCTCCACAGGTAGGAGGCTAGTCTGACTTACCTTCTTCTCCTATTACACTTTAAACGAGTTGATATCTCAAAGTGTTTCCAAAGCCAATAAAACACATAAACATGAGGTTTGGGAGCCACTTTTAAATGCAGCATAGATCCAGTACTAAATATCAATATCAAACGTATTTTTGTAGAGTTTATCAGTCACATGCTGTCTTTTTGGGAGACAAATAGGTTATAAAATGTTATATTTTTAATGGAGTGAAGCCCTCTATGGTGGACTACATGTATACCGAATTTAGCAGGACAACCAGACTCATTCAGAAAAAGGCTTTAAGTCCGTTTTCTGGAATGTGGGAAGTTACAGTAGAGCGAGTGATCTTTAAATCAGCACTTTCTAAATTGGAGTTTGGTCACAAACGGTGCGTAAAAAAATGGGCCGAACCGGAGCTACAGGTAAGAAAGGTAACGTCGCGTGACTGACGCAACCTGTGGATTTAAGATTGTTTGAACAAAAGTATATCTTCAAACGTCACTTACAAGTTTAGATACACAAACTGCAACAGAGAGAGAAAACACAAACAGACGGAAACATCTCCGAAAACTGAACTTTGGACACTTATTGGAGACGACGCACCAGCAGCTTACATGTCGTTAAAACAACACTGTAAAAAGTGCACTTCTGCGGTTTACCTTGTAACCGCATCGCTCCTGGTTTGCTCTCTTGATGCCGGAGGTCGTAGATCCACAAGAGGAATAAAAAACCAGGAATAAACCGGAGAGAGTGATGAAGAAACTCCGAGGAGCCGCCATTCCTCCCTCAAGTCTGGAGAGACTGTGAGAGAGACTATTGAGAGAGAGGAGAGGGAAGGAGGCGCGCGTGTGTCTGTGGGTGTACGCGCGCGTGTGTTCGTGTGTTATCTATCTTTGTGAGGACAAGGTTGAATTTTGCAACCGTGAAGGTGTGAAGGTTTTATTCAGTCCTCACATCTTCACAAGTACTTTTTGAGGGTTAAACCGGTGGAAAGTCACTATAACACCGTTACACTGATGCTGTTTGTTTTGTTTGGTTAAATCTTTGCACTATTGTTTAGTTAGTTATTTTAAGATTATTCTATTTCATTGTATATATTGTGTATTTTTATATTTAATCTTTTTTACTCGGTTATTTTTATTGTATATATTGTGCATTTTATATTTGCGTTTTTTATTTTAATATTTCTTACTTACTATTTTTATTGCTTTACCTGTAGCCTACCATAAATGCTGCTGTAGCGAAAAAATGTCCCCTTGCGGGATTAATAAAGTAACTATCAATCTATCTATCTATCTAACTAACTAACTAAGTACATTTACTAAAGGCCTAAAGTTCAATTTTAAGTTACTTGTCCTTTACTTGACTATTTCAATGTTGGCCACTTTACACTTACTGCAATTTAGAGGTAAATATTGTAATTGTTTCAAAGTTTATTAGACATGAATTACTTTGCTGGTTTAGACTAACAATACAAAATATAGTTAACGAATAAATGATGATATATTATTATAAGTTAAGCTTCCCATCAGTATATAAAGTAATATAATATATAACACAATAATATGGTACACATTTGATATTGTTCTGAAATGGGCCAATCTGCAGAATGAGTACTTTTACTTTTTGTACTTTAAATATATTTCGATGCTAATGAGTATTTGTGGAGTGGAGTTTAAACAGGATTCATCCAGCTGTGGTGGAAAGTAGGCTAACAACTACTGATTACTGTACTTTTAACGAGGTAATTTGAACTTGAATACCTGAACTTTACACTTGTTCTTTACTGCATTTCATAGTGAAATATTGTACTTTTTAATAATTTACACTTCCTTAACTGATAATAAAACCAGACAAACGTATCAGAAGTGAACAAACATGTACATTTTTACATGTGTTGTTATCATGGTGTGTCTATAAATATATCTATGGTCTAAAACAAATAACTCAAAGACACACTGAATTATGATTTTCTTTTGCTGTTATTATTCAAGAGCACTAGTTGTGTACTACTGACACCACTACACACCCTCTGGTGGCAAAAGTAAGTAACAACACTTGGACAAACTCTTCTTTAATAAAAAAAGAACATTCTGATAAAGTGTCACAACACATTTCAAACATAAAGAGACAAGCTGACCATTTAGTTACTCGTTTGGTTCAATCTGGACATTTTCATTTTACATTAGTATAATCTTTTTTGTTGGACCCCCATCAGGACACTCCTAAGAGACCGGCTGTGACTCTGTGGACTCCTCACGTCTGGGTCCTCTCAGCAGAATGTGGTAACCAGTCACAGACTGAGAACCACCTCAGAGTCACTCATTGTGTTTCTCTTTCTTCACATTTTGGAAAGGTCTTGAGCCACGGCTCGTTGCTGCAAAGTTTACAGTTTACAACGGCCAGTTTAGACTGACAGTGGAGTGTGCTGAAGACAGAGTGTTAATACTTTGGTATTCAAGTATATTTATTATTTACCAAATTACCACAGTTGCACCCTGCGCCCAATTTAGCTAGCTAGCTGACTTGCTAGCTAAAAAGACCATGCTAGGGATTTAGCATCTTGTTATGTCCGTCACTGTCAACCCACTTACTTTGCACATATTTCCCCCTTTACGAAAGTGAAAAAACGCATACTATTACTTCATGTAATGCTTCACTCAATCATATGTAATGTGTTATTGTGTGTGGCAAATGACTGAAGTGCTGAAGTAGTGATGAAGGTAGTAAGCTTTTGGGTTTTCACAGCTGAAAAACATGTATTTGTGTTTATTGACACATTGGTTTCTTCCTTTAAATGTAAACATCTTCAGTTTTAGATTCACTTTATTCTTTAATAAGAACGTTTTAGCCACTAACACACATAATATTTGATCACTGTGTTGTAAAAACCTTGTATCTTCAATGTAAGGGATTGGTCACAGATGAGATTACATGAACCTGCAGTTTGAAGACATATTGAAACTGTGACAAGGCAGACATTATTTGTGACCGCTCTAAACCAAGACTTTTTTGATAAAAATATAAAATAAATCAAAATGTACTTGTTTACATTGAATAAATTGTTCTCATATGGTTGAGTTTGGTGAAAAGTACCTCATTTGCATATTCGGAACACAGAGCAGAACACATGGCATCATGATGATGTTCTAGAACTCATGTCACTCTCAACTCTGGTGCTGCTGGTCACTTTGTCATTTCACTGCAAACAAGTGGAGAGAGAAGACGTATTGATCAACCTCTCGACGAATCGAACCAACTCGACTGATCGACTCGACAAATACTTTGTGATGGAGGTAAGTCACTGTTTGTTTCTCCCTCATGTAGAAAAAGTGTGTGAGAACTTGAAGATACAATATACAATATGAAGATGCGTTTATGAACAGAAAGCATGTGCTGCTGCTCCTTTTTTTAAATATTTCTCATATTGAAAGTTAGATAGACGATGTATTCTCAAAGTGTAGGTGAACTCTCCCTTCTCCTGCCTTCTCATCATGTGTGTAATGTGGTTCTCACACAATCCACATGTGCCTGTCAGAAACAGAAGGATATACACCGCCTCCTCCCCAGTAACTATATGCTGCCGGAACTTGTTGGAGAGGGATGCTATGGAGAAGTGTTCAAATGTGTCAAAAAGGACACCAACGAGACTGTTGCAGTAAAGATCCCAAAAGGTGTTACTGTTGAAGAAAAGATCCCTAAACACGCCGTGACCCTCAACAATGAAGTAATTACTCACCAGCATGTTTTTGTCACTTTTATCTAAAAAAAAATCTTTCTCCAGAGTTGAAAACTTGTGTCAACAACTAATCGTCACACTTGTGTTCCCCAGTTGAATCTTATGAACATGTTTAAAAGGATGAACCTGGACGAGCGGAACGTCGTCAGGTTCATTGACTTCTTCCAGCTGACGGACAAAAGAACTGCTCTCGTCTTTGAGTTGCTGGATATGACTCTCCTTAACTACCTGATTGAAATGAAAACCTTGAATATAGATGACATCAGGAGTGTAATCCAACAGGTATGGATACCGTCGCATCGGACACAACACTTAAGTCAAAAAGCTGTGAGTTCACCCTTTGAATTTCATTGCTGATCTTGCAGTTGGCCACAGCCTTTGACGCCCTGAAGACCATTGGAGTGATCCATGCAGACCTGAAGACAAACAACATCATGGTGGTGGAAGGAAAAGCTCAGCCACTCAGGGTGAAGCTCATTGACTTCGGAATGGCTGTTCTGACCTCTAGCGTGAAGCAGGGCCAACGCCACCAAATAGTCGCGTACAGGTGAGCTACAGAGAGACTCGAATCATATTCCTCTGTGTGCGTAGGAGATGTCTACCATCCGTTCAAATATAGCAGTGTTTTTTCATTCTGTGTCGGACATTTGTTTCATTTTCAGGGCTCCAGAAATTATTTTGGGACTTCCAATTTCAGAGGCCATCGACATGTGGTCTCTAGGTGTTGTGATGGCACGCATGGTGCTTGGTGAAGTGCTCTTCCCGAGCAGCAGTCAATACGATGCAGTAAGTCATTAGTTGCGTTTTCATTATCAATTTGCATTTAAAGAAACCTGAGTGGAAATGCAGAAATGCAGAAATGAAAAAGCTGGTGTGTCGATAAAAGCAAAACGCGACAAAGCGAATAAACGATGACGTTCATGAAACCATTGAAATCCATTGAAGAGACGGAAAAACGCTCCACGCAGATCTTCCTCACAATATGTTCTGTGTTTTGTCTGCAGATGCGGTGCATGGTGGAACTCCTGGGTGTACCTCCACGCCGTCTTCTGAGAGCTGGGATGTACTCCACAAACCATTTTGTAAAAAGGCCTTCCGGTCACTGGAGACTGAAGGTATGACAAGATCAAAAGTCCTGTCTCCCTTAACATTCTCTTCTCTGGTTAAGATTTATATTAATCAGTTAACGTGATTAAGAGCTATCTGAAATACCTTCTTTTAGATACCTCGGTTGTACCAGACAAACTCCAAATCCCGCAACCTGGACGATTTGGAAACGGTAGGTGTTTAGATAGATTGTTCTGTCGCTGCTATAGATGAGATTTTAATTGATTCTGAATCGGAAAATAAAAACCGCTGCTGGATTTGCAATTTTGTTTCCCGCATTAGTTTCCCCTGAATCACCTAACTGGGGTGGAAGCTGATGAAAAGATGGAGTGCATGGACCTGCTGAAGGCAATGCTTGAAATGGATGCCAACAAGAGGATCACCCCCAGTCAAGTCCTCGCCCATCCATTCATCACAAGAGAACTCCGCCAGCAGAGCGCTGGGTAAGTGTCTGTGTTTGCAAGTGGGCTGAAATATTTTACCACTTTATATACAGTTAATTTATGAGTAGTGAAAACATTATTCCTTACACTTTTATCTTCTGTGTTTTTGGATTTAGAAGGGTGAAAAACCATATTGGATTTTTTTCAAACATCACATACCGGATGACTTCCTAGTCAGCTGGCTGTTGAACTGCTTGTGTCGTATTTCCACAGCTCCAGTGCCACCAGAGGATTTCACCCAGACCCATTATATCCAGGTGTTATCTTAGTGCGACCTGCACCGGGTGAACAAAGTCCAGTAGAGCGATCCCCTAAATGTGACCCCCCTCCCATTCTAAAAGTGGACCTTAACATGGAACAGGAACACAAAGAAATCACTTCCACATCTGGTAGGAAATGCTTGCCTCCATGCGTGTCTGAATTGTCGAGTTATTTCACATTGTTGTGGATTCTACCAAAATTTCCTTTTGATTTTCAGACTACATGGAGCCCAAGAAGAAGACAATGAAGAAGAAGAACTGCTTCTTTTCCTGGGCCAAGAGGACATTCTCCTGCTGCACCACAGTCGACGATGACGGTATGAATCGCACTATGAACACAACACCTCTCTCGATGGATTTCACACAGGAAATGTAGAGAGCAAGCGTACTTGCATACTCTCTATCAACACTGGATGTCATCTGTCAGGGGCGGTGTTGCAGATAAGTTCATAGTTGCTGAGCGTATGAAGGCAAGTCAATGTCAAAATCCGCGAGCACAAATGACCTCTACACACACACGCGCGTGGATCTCATTTGTGCTCGCCGATTTTGACATTGATTTGCCTTCATAGGGCAGCACGGTTGCTCAGTGGTTAGCACTCTGGCCTCACAGAGAGCTCCTGGCCCCTGTTCCTCTCTATGTGGAGTTTGCATGCGTGGGTTTCCTCCAGGTGCGCCGGTTTCCTCCCACACTCCCAAAACATGCATTTGAGAAAATAAATTGACAATAAATCTGATTCCACCTGATCTTATTTTATTTTACACAACTGGCTGCTCAGGACAATGTCCTTCACACACCACTGTCCTCCACATACTACGTTCTTCCATACACTACTGTCCTCTGTGGTATCGTATTCATTTCCTAGAGAAGGCCTTGCTGGCCCTGTCGGCCCACCACTGTATTACATTATATACACTGTTATGTACGGTTGTATAAGCAACTGTGTCTATCATATATATTCACATAAATATGTCATTATTCATTTTCATACTCTAAAGGTATTTTAATGTGTAGAATCTATATTTTTTACAGTGATTTTTTCGTCCTCTTCATCCTGTAACCTGTGAGTTCACTGACTCACTGAATGAATGAAAGAACAAAGCCAGCTTTTCTGGTTTAGGAAACTAATAACTCTTTATGGATCATTTTACGATTTGAATGTCACAATTGGCTATATATTTGTCTTTAATTTATTCAGGTGATTATTGTTTTCCAAATATCTTATTCATTCTATTTAATCAATATCAAATATATTTGTTAGTTAAATATTTATATAAAACTCAAGGACAGTGGGGTTAATGGCTGTAGAAAATATGAAATATTTGAATAATGAATATCAAAAATGAGTCACTTTGGACGGGTATAATTTCAAATGGATCAATAAATAACAGATTCTCACGCAAACTAAGCAGCTCAGCCGCCATTATGGCTCGAAGTTGTACACGAGTATATGAAAGGGCGATCCTGGTCAGAGCCAAAATGGCGGAGTTTCCCCTTTAAACAAGGAGCCAATCGAAATCGTAGATTTGTTTTCTATCCCATCACAATCCATTTGGAGGGCGGGACCCGCTGAACGGGGAGGAGCTGTTTCTGGGGTGTTGTGAATTCGTTTAGCCAAGAAATCTTGAGTGGGAGTTGTTGATTTTGGTGTTACGTTTTTTTGTCCGTCTATTCACACCGATTTACCAACCGCAGCCATGCCCGGGATAGAGAAGCTGCCAATAGAGGAGACGCTGGAGGACAGCCCTCAGGTAACAGTCCTCTTTCCCTGGAGGCTTCAGCTAGTATGCTAACGTTAGCCACTTGTACGGCTGAGCTAACCGTCTTTGTAGACTCACAGTTGTTTGCCAACAACCAGCGGGGAGATGACAAGTTCAAGCAGCAAGCTAACCGCTAACGGCCCAGCTAATCAAAGCTGTCAGACAGGACACGTCAGCTGTGCATCGGCATCAGACCGTGTGACTGCTATATCGATCAGTCTCGACTCAAGATACGGGAGCCAGAATGTCAGAAATGAACCCGTTTAATGGATAGGTTAGCCGGCTACTTCCTTAGCCTCTTGGCTAGCTGCTGCTTCCTCTCCTTCCATTGATAGCTTGGTAATCTTTTGGGCCATCTTTTGTCATGTCATGTCAATTGTTAAGATGTGTCATTCACACACAGGGAAGAAAGCTGCAGCAAAAAAAAAAACCTGCTGTACAATCACCGATTGGGGGTGTGGCCAGAGTGTGATACACCTGAGTTTGGATGTTTTATAGTTCAGTGCACCTGTAAACAGTTTCACCAGAGAAAATCAGGGGTCCGAATCATGAAACAAGTTCCACTTTTAGTCTGTCTCTGTTTGGGTTACCTGGCTTCACCTGGATATTCTGGATATCCAGTGGTGAGGTGTATCAGACTACATTTACTCAAGTACTGTACCTGAGTATAGAGTATCTCCATTTTCTGTTCTTTATGCTTCTTCTACATTTCAGAGGCAAATATTTACCTTTTGTTTGATACCTTTAGTTACTTTGCAGATTCAGATTAATAGTACAAAATATAAGAAAATGAATACATTATGATGTATTAATATGAAATCAAAAGCATTTGACAAGCAATGGGAATTTGCACTCTTGTTTTTCCTAACATGACCCTTGCTTATTCACCATTTCTCCCATTGATGTGTGTAGAATTAACCAAATGATTATATTTGTACGTTCTTAATCGTAAGAAAATGGAAATAAAATAAGATTGCCTTTATGTACCAATGTGGAGTGCATTCAACCAAATATTATTTGTGAAAGGTGCAGTTGAGACACACCTTGAGGAACAGTACTGCACTGTGTTGACATGTAACAGGTGTGGATTTACATAGATAGGTGTGGGTTTGGGTTTTTGCCAGGTACACAAGGGATCATTTTGTGTGCTGCGGTTTTATAGATCGGTCAAATGATTAACAACACTTTCACCAGTGTTCTTGTTGTGTTTTTGCACGTAGACACGCTCTCTGCTGGGAGTGTTTGAGGAGGACACTGCAGCGATGTCCAACTACTGTACACAGCTCTATCAGGCCATGCAGAGGATTTATGATGCACAGGTAAACACAGACTTGATTCACAGGTGTAGTGCCACTGGCTTTGCAGGTGTAGACGGAACATACAACCTGATTGGTAACTGCGTCTGACCTGTTTTGTCTTTCAGAATGAGCTCAGTGCTGCGACACACCTGACCTCCAGACTGCTGAAAGAGTACGACAAACAGGTAGGCCAAGTCGTCAACCAGCCACCGACTTCATGAAACCAGATACCAGCTCTACACAACTAGCCTTGCAATGCTACAACACTAGACATTAGCCTTTTTATACTACCCACTGAAAAATGCTAGCCACCAACCTTTAAATGCTATTCATCTGCTTTATAACAATAGCCACAGGCCACATAACAATAAACACTAACAATAGCCACTGGACTAGCTGGACTAGCCACCTTCTTTACGACGCTAGCCACCAGCTTTACGACGCTAGCCACCTTCTTTACGACGCTAGCCACCTTCTTTACGACGCTAGCCACCAGCTTTACGACACTAGCCACCTTCTTTACGACGCTAGCCACCAGCTTTACGACGCTAGCCACCAGCTTTACGACGCTAGCCACCAGCTTTACGACGCTAGCCACCAGCTTTACGACGCTAGCCACCAGCTTTACGACGCTAGCCACCAGCTTTACGACGCTAGCCACCTTCTTTACGACGCTAGCCACCAGCTTTACGACGCTAGCCACCAGCTTTACGACGCTAGCCACCAGCTTTACGACGCTAGCCACCAGCTTTACGACGCTAGCCAC
Organism: Anarhichas minor; assembly: GCF_050575085.1. Classification (NCBI taxonomy): domain Eukaryota; kingdom Metazoa; phylum Chordata; class Actinopteri; order Perciformes; family Anarhichadidae; genus Anarhichas; species Anarhichas minor. Next base: position 3,516,978 of record NW_027466467.1, on the reverse strand, counting down.
CAGCTTTACGACGCTAGCCACCAGCCTTATATCACTAGCCACTAGTCTTATGATGACCTTTTCTCTGGAGACAACCTCGGGTCAACATTTAACCAACATTTGTTCTGTGACGATGAATTCACAGATTCCTCTACTGTGCGTTTCATGTCTGTTTGCTGCTGCAGAGACACATTTGTTCTTCTCACAAGAATCAATCTAATCCATTCCTCCACGTTGTTGTTGTTGTTGTCATTCGCAGCGTTTTCCTCTAGGGGGCGATGACGAGGTGATGAGCTCCACCCTGCAGCAGTTTGCAGAAGTCATTGATGAGGTGAGAGAATGAAAACACACCAGAGCTCCGTCTGCTGCTGTTTTATTCTTCTTGGATGTGCCACAACAGGCAGAGTTTACCTGACAGGATATGACATAATACGATATGACAACTTCCTCTTCCTCTTTTTTGTAGTTGAGTTCCTGTCATGCCGTCTTGTCCACCCAGCTTGCAGATGCCATGATGTTTCCCATCACTCAGTTTAAAGAGAGAGACCTGAAGGGTAGGAAACACACATGCGCTACACCAATAATCCGGCCCACATAATTGGAGACACACTGTTGTCTTAAGTCTAAGATTTCCCTTAATTGGTACAAAGGGGTCTAAACCAGGAAAACGGACCCAGACAGATTTTGTACTGTAACTTACAGTTCTGTTCTTCTCTCACAGAGATCCTCACTCTGAAAGAAGTCTTCCAAATATCCAGTGATGGTAAGTTTTAACACTACTTCGGGCTGCAGTTAATGTTCTGTATACATTTTTTGTTAATATTTCAAAGGATAAAAGTTTTCCACAGCTTCAAAGAGTCATCTTCCAACTAACCAATCATAAGCCCCACCCACTCGTCTGCTCATAGAATTTAGTTTTTTAATTAAATTATTGGATCACTGAAAATCCATCTCAGCTACAAACACTGATAGTATCACAGCTACAGTCGAGCTTGAAGCTGCATGTAAAGTAAAGTATCTTAAAATCTGGCTAAGATTTTCTCGACCAACAAACCTGCCTGTTCCTGTTGAACCTGTTTACTTCAAATGTCTCGATAAAATTAAGAGTTAATATTTCTGGATAAGTACGGTCGGAGACTAAGGATCGGTCAATTGCTTATTTTGTGTCAACAGTTTATGATAAGCAGAACATTTTTCACACGAGAGAAGCTTAAATATACAAATGTTTGCCAGTTTTCTATAAAAATGTACTTAAAGAGGACATTTGTGGATGTCCTATCAGTGTTGACTTGTTAAATGTAGTCAAAATAAATTCCTCAGTGTGCGTTGATACTGAAATCTGAGTTTGCAGCTGCAAAATCTGTTGTTCCGTCCGACAGGCAGCACAAACGGGAAAACTCTCAATCAGTACAGAAAGCACTTTGGAATTTATTGCTTTGACTTAATTGACTTTGTTTACCATCGACGCTGATTCTGATTGGACATCTACATGACAGGTGGCGATGAATCAATTAACGTTCTTCTTGAGAATATATATTTATTTATCTGTGTGTGTGGAGGTCAGTCTGTCCTAATTAGACTGAAGATAAGACGAGAATTTACAGCCGCCGTCTCTGACAGAGTCTTGGTCAAAGTCACCCGGACGCAGCTCAGTGTGAAGTAACTCGTGAACTAAAAGAAGAAAATGTGAAGGTCTCTGTCGGCTTGACTCTGGATCGCCTGCACATTTAGCTGTGCTTAAAGGAAGATTTTACAGTATTTTTTGTCTTAGTGTGAGTTAATGCTTCATGTTTCATTCAAACATGTTAGTGTTGAAAAAGAAAAGAAAAGACAAAGATATGTTTCATGACTGAAATGTTTGTGTCTGTAGATCACGATGTAGCCATTAACAGATACAGCCGCCTGTCCAAGAGGAGGGACAACGACAAGGTAAGAAGCCTCGACACTAAAACATATTAAGCTTCTAGATTATTCTTCATTTCCACGAGTCTGTAACTTCTTAAAGATTTCCAGGGAAGTTTCCTAAAAGTACAGATAAAGCGCTGAAAACTTGGATGAGAGGTTTTATTTTAGTTCTGTTGAGTTTATAAGAAGTTATTGATTTTCTTTTTTTCGAGGAAAAGAAAAGAAAGAAATAATAATGATAAAAACTGCTCCATTTAACTGAAGTAAAACATTCATTCAAATTGCCTGTATCGGGGCTCGGCGGTGAAGGGTTGGCAACCATTTTTAGAAATTTTCAACCAATTCTTGTCCTTTGGTTGCAACCACTTATTAACATAAAATAATAGGGACTGCAAAATGCAAAAGTGGCACCCACAAATAAATACATTTTTACTATTTGTTGCATAAGTGATATTTATAATTTAAATATTGCTGTTACGGTTATAACAGGAACCAGTGTGTTTGCTCACGAGCACTCAGGCACCTGTTTCAGAGACAGCGGTGAAGCAAATTAAGTGTTTTGACTGTTGGTGGGTTTCGTTTGGTTACTGTAATAAAGCTTTTATATTAAATGCTCATTGTTAAGCTGACACATAACTGTGTAGTATCTTAATTACTTAAATTATAAGTAAACTAAAAATGGGAACCATATTTTCAGTTTCGGCAAACAAAAGCTGATGGCTGGTTGTCTGCCTGGCAACCACTTTTTAAAAGATAGTGTTGAGCCATTAGGACAAAAGGACTCTTTAGGTTGCACTAGTGTTGGGCAACGTCTGCAGAAATGATTAGAAACATATGGACTCGTGAAATAACCAAATAACTTCTGGATCATCCAGTCAGTCAGTCATCCATCCAGTTTTAGCCCATTAACTTAAGTTATGTGCCAATATGAACGTTTTACAATACGACTATCTCGACTTAAAGTGTACTATATATATATATATATATATATATATATATATATATATATATATATATATATATATATATTACTATACTGTAATAAGAAGAGAGTCTTGTGTGCTGCAGTTGCGGGCGGAGGCCGTGGAGGACGTTTACACTTCCCGCAAGAAACACCACCAGACCATGATGCACTACTTCTGCTCGCTGAACACGCTACAGTACAAGAAGAAGACGGCTCTGCTGGAGCCGCTGCTGGGCTACATGCAGGCCCAGGTACGTACGTACACACACACACACACACACACACACACACACACATTAAAAAAAATGTTTATTACTTAGATACAAAAACATGAAAAAATTGGCTCCGGGTTGAAAGATATTGAAGTTCCTCTTTAAGAGACGGTGTAATTCATCAGGAGAAACTTTTGGGTTTGTCCTTGAGTCAACTAGTCCCAGTTCATTTCACCGTAGAGCTGTTAATAACATGTAACATGTATGTGACGCTAAATAAAGAGAGAAACACGAGACTGCTGGGAAGAGGAGCAGACAGAGCTGTCACCAAACCTGCTGATGCGTCTTCATCTGTGTTTGTTCTCTGCAGATCAGTTTCTTTAAACTGGGTTCAGAAAATCTCACCCAGCAGTGGGAGGACTTCCTGGGAACCATAGGAACCAGTGTCCAGAAGTAAGACCCCCCCCCCCCCCCCCCTTCTCCCCCATCACCTCCTCTCATTTGTTTTTGCTTTTGTGTGTGTTCTACAGTCAAGGTCTCAAATGCTTTGTTTTATTTCCTTGAACTCAGTTTAAGTTTGAGGAATATTGCAAAATGGACGGAAACATGACAGAAAAGTGAAGGCGAACATATGACGACAGAGTGTGTGTGTGTGTGTGTGTGTGTGTGTGTGTGTGTGTGTGTGTGTGTGTGTAGCGTGCGTCGGGAGATGGAGAAGGAGGTCGGGCAGATGCAGGAGACCATCCAGGAGATGGAGACATCATGTGACCAACTGTACGCACCGTGTGACCCTGACCCCGCCCACTCGCCCGTCTGTCGTAACCTGACCAGGAAACAGGGCTACCTGTACATCCGCAAGTAGGACACACACACACACACACACACACACACACAAATATTATCTGATCTTTGAAATTCATCTTTTCTTTTGGCTAAATAGACATTAAAACAATCTTGGTGAAAACTTGGACTTAACGTAACTCTTCTTCTGTCCCTCAGTAAGACGGGGCTGGTGTCTTCGTCCTGGGAGCGTCAGTACTTCTTCACGCAGGGCGGTAATCTGATGCAGCAGGGCCGCGGCGAGGTGGCGGGCGGTCTGGTCACCGACCTCGACAACAGTTCCGTCATGGCGGTCGACTGCGACGACCGGCGCTTCTGCTTCCAGGTCACTTCCTTCGATGGCAAGAAGTGAGAGGACTCCCGCTTTTCCTTAACATTTGTCCTTCGAGATGTTTTCTCTCCATTCTTAAGTTTTCAAGATGGAGGAGTATGAATGCCACTTTTGTGTGTTTTTCGTCAGGTTGGTGTGGCTGCAGTCGGAGGGCAGGAAGGACTGCGAGGAGGTAAAATTACTTCTGTCTTCTGTCACGTGACCTGCTCTGTTTTTGTCTGAGTCTTCACGCCGTCTCCTCTGCTGCTTTCCTCCTCCAGTGGATCTCCACCATCAACAACATCTCCAAAAGGATCTACCTGAGTGAGAACGCAGAGGTCTGTGTCCCATTTCCCTCATTAACTTCCATTTTATGTGTTTTTATTTACTTGGTCACTGGTCGTTTGGCAGCCATCTTTAGATGTAGTCCAGCCTGGTTTCACACTTCTGATTTGTCGATTGATTAAAGAACGTAAGTCGACCACTCGGAGCAAAATACACGTCCGCATATATAAAGTCTTATGAGCTGGCACTACCACAGACATCGCACATCCACAAGTCACTATAAATGAAAATGAACTAAAGTCAGAGGACCAGCTGATCACTGAGCAGGAGAAGTGATCTGAGAGAATACAAAGTCTCTCATCTTCCTCTGTGATTAGTGGCTCATCGGCACCAGAAACACGAGTCGGTTAAACGTTCTTGTTATTGTTTTAGGTGGAAAGTTGGACAAAGACGACATCTCGTAAAACCAGTGTGTACTGGCAGTATTTTAATTTGCCAGAAAATGTAAATACGTTTGTGTGTAGACCGTCGTACAACCACTGACCAGAGCAATATGTACGATAAAGATAATGCAGCTCATCAAAGACAAGAAGTGCTTCCACTCAAACTGATCACATCCAGATTAGAGAACAGTGCGAAGTGCCACATATATGTCATCGGTGTTTAAAATAGGATTAGGTTATTGAAAAGTATGACTTCAAATGGCTATTATAAAACATGCAATATGCTTTCAGACAATTGTTAAACCTTCTAGAGTGTAGACAGGAAGTTAAAAGACAAAATGTGTTAGCAGGGAGCTGACAGGAAATGAGAGGAGATCAAATAAAATAGTACACTAAAAATAACTTTGCTGAAAAGCTATTTGAATTTCGTGCACTCAAAGTCGTTCCCTATTGGTTGACGCTGACAGTGCTGTCATCCCATTGGCAGGAGCTGGCAGCCAGAGTGAACCAATCAGCTCTCGAGGCCGTGACGCCATCGCCGTCCTTCCAGCAGAGACACGAGAGCATGAGGCCCAGCAGGTGTGTGTGTGTGTGTGTGTGTTAGAAGACCACCAGTGTCAAAACAAAGTGTGATCAACAACCTCGTAACCAATCAGCTGTAATGAAGACCGACTCTCTCTCTCTCTCTCTCTCTCTCTCTCTCTCTCTCTCTCCCCCAGTAAAGGGCGAGCGAGCAGCATCAGCTCTGTCGGGTCCGAGCCGTCGCCCGCCCTCTCTGTGCTCTCATTGGATGCCCTGATTGCCCCGGACACGCCCATCCAGTTTGACATCATATCCCCCGTCAGCGAGGAGAACTCAGGACAGAGCAAGACGGCAGCACAGTCCGGCAGGTAGGTGTGTGTGTGTGTGTGTGTGTAGGTGTGTGTGTGTGTGTGTGAGACATGGATGCTAAAGCTACCTCATGTCTCTTATTTTCGACATAAGCGTCAGTTCACACAATTACTTAAAAATGATATTTAAATGTTCTGTCTTACATCTCTTAAAGCATATATATATATTTTTTTATGCCATTAATTTGCACTGTCAATATATTTTTTCGAGCTGTTTTTGTCATGAATACTTTGACGGCAAACTTTATTACTCCACTTAACATTGACAAAGGCAGCGTAGACCAGATCCAATCCCTCTGTTCTTACCTTTCACAATAAAAGCCTCAAGTAAAAGTATAAATAAACAAAAGCATAATAAAAAAAACTATAGTTACCTAATTTAATAGTGTATTGAACAACAACAACATATCTGTATATTTGATATATATTTGACCCACTTCAAAATAAGACTTGTATGATTTTTATATTGAAATATTTAAAAAGAAGTTTTCCTTTGGAAAATTTCCAGAAATGTACTGACCTGATCAAAGTATCACTATTTGTGTGAGTGAGAGTTTGTATTTGGGGTAGAAAGCTTGTGTTCTGTCTAGTAATGTAGCAGCTGTTGGTTGGTGTTCAATACTGTGTGTGTATGTGTGTGTGTGTGTGTGTGTGTGTCCGTCCACAGAAGGAGTAATCCATTTGGAGAGTCAGGAGACGGCACGTCAGAAGACAGTGAAGGTACCGTCCGTCCGTCTGGCTCTTATATTTATTTATATTAAATTTGAAAACCAATTTCCATGATTTCTCTTGCAGTCAGTTTCAATGTTATCACTTTTATTAATGACTGTCAGAGTAAGTGTGATTGCCTACTCTCATGCGATGAACCTTAGTTGGCTCACTGCTGCCCCCTTGTGGACGGGAGGTGAAAACATCCACTTTAAATACAGTTGTCGGTAATAGTGGGTGTTATTCCCCTCATCGGCCACAGGGGGCAGAACAGACAATGTCTCACCTAAAAACATACCTGGACAAGCATTACAAACATGAGAAGTATGATCTATCAGAAGTGTTTTGGTTTCATTAGACCGCTTCAGACTTCGGTATACATTTTTATCGCCCAGACTCGATCCTCCACCAGCTCTTCATCGTTCGCTTCCTGGGCTCCATGGAGGTGAGGACCGCCGAGTCAGCGGAAGTCATCCCTGAGACCATGAGGCAGATCCTGGCAGCCAGAGCCATCCACAACATCTTCAGGATGACAGAGTCGCACCTGCTGGTCACCTGCGACTGCCTCAAGTAAGATTCACGTATCATTGAGAGACAAAAGTCACAAGAGGAACCTTAAATAACCCAAATACACCGTCGTACTATGTAGATGAAAAAATGACTTTAAATGTGAAATTAAAACGTAAACATGGCGTCTGCATACTGGGAAATCTTTTTCTGCAAAAAGGCTGGTTTATCATGGAGATCAAGTAGGACAGAATTCACTATAACATTATGAAGAAGTTATTAATTAACACATTTTTGTAAAGTCTCTGTTCAATAAAAGGTCTTTGATTTCCATGTTTGTTTTCGTTTCAGACTCATTGATCCTCAGACACAAGTCACTCGACTCAGGGTGAGATGATCTCTGCTCACGTCTTCTGCTCAGGAAGCTTTAGTCTCCGTCACGTTTCTATTGATGCGTTCCCTCTTTCCTTCCCTCGTGTCCTCCTCTCCTCTCTCCTCCTGTAGTTCCCTCTCACCAGCGTGGTTCAGTGTTCGTCCCATCAGGACAACAAGAGGCTGTTTGGGTTCGTCCTGCAGTCGGCGGACGGGCCGGCTGACAGCCGAGCCGTCGGCTACATCTTCGAATCCAACAACGACGGAGAGAAGGTTGTTCGGTGTCTGTCTCTCCGTTAGTCTCACTGTCCACAAACTGTCTGTCTGTCTGTCTGACCACCCCCCATGTGTCTTCTTCACGTGTTTCAGATCTGCGACAGCGTCGGCCTGGCCAAGCAGATAGCCTTCCACTCCGAGATGGTGAGACGGATTGATAACTTTAACTCACAGTGTTTTAGAGCCGGTGTCTTCGGGTGAATTTATTCTGGTTGTCTCGTTGTTGTGTAGGACCGGAAGGCCGTGGAGAAGAGGAAGGAGCACGACAAGGCTAAAGAGAAACAGCAGGAGGAGCTCAGCAAACAGAAGCAGATAGAGAAGGTGATCTTTAACATTTAACTCCTCACTCGTCCCCTGTACTGAAACCAGGCGCCAGTGAAGCCGATGAGGAAGAATCTTAAAACTTGCATTCTCTCTACTGACCAGCAGAGGGCGACTCCTGACAGACTTCAGATTGTATAGAAGTCTATGAGAAAATGACGACTTCTCACTTGAATTTATTCCCTCAGTAAACATGAGTTTATGGTCAAGTGGTTAGGAAAAGACATTACGGTCGTAGTGTACCAAAAAATACCAGGATGTCCGACTACATCCCGTCCATTTTGCTGCATGCAAACCAGCATGCTTCTGGCTGTTCTGACCCACAACATAGAGAGAGAGCAGTCCGACGAGTTTATTGACAGAAGCCGACGGGTAAATCAGCAAAAGGGTCAAAGCTCAAGGAGCAATGTTGTGACTTGTTTGCATTCTGCTTTCAACAGGTCGTACTTTATAAGGGCAGCGACAGGAAGTACTGCAAGTCAAATAGTTGGAGGGTGCAGCTGTAGTTTCTTTTTACTCTTAGCTAATACATTAGGTGACCTTTAACCCCAGCCCAGTGTGCTTTAGATATATTTAGGTTTTATCGTAGAAGCAGATTTTGCTGATGAATCCTCATAATCTTTACCTGAAACAATCAAGAGTTCCAACTAACAATTATTAATTTGAAAAATAACACAATTTGCGTCTTCAAATGTCCGAAACCCAAAGATTTCTTCAGTTTAGTTTATCAGTTTTAATTATAATCTAAATACATTTGATAACTTTAGTTACTTTGCATATTGAGATATAAATCATTAAATTATAGATTAAACTACCCGGCAGTATATAAAGTAATTAAAATTAGCTCCACCAGCTGCAACATTAAAGTGATGAACACATCATGATTTAATAATTATAATCAAGTAATATTAGATATTTCAACATATTTAACTTGGTCGTTTTTCTCCAGGATCTGGAGGAGCAGAGCCGCTTGATCGCCGCCTCGAGTCGCCCCCCCAACCAACCCGCCGCCGACGGACAATTCCTGGTGCTCAGCAACAGCCAATCGGAGGACAGCGATGCCGGGGAAGAGGGCAAGAAGAAGGGCGAGTCTGAAGCCTGACGAAGCCATGTTTTACCAGCTCAGGAGTCAGAGAATGGAGAACAACAAACGCCCGCCCGGGCTGCCTGCGACTGAAAAACATGCGCTCCCTCTCTAGCTGGAGGATAAACTAAACGCACCCTCACTATAAGAGGAGGAGGAGGAAGAAGAGGAAGAAGAGGAGAGCAGTATGAGTGGAAATGTCTCGTCAGACTTTTGTTTTTATTCTGTGTGTAAAAAAAAAAAAGAAACGCTTTTTATACCGGCTCTCCAGAAAAGGACGCACGTATAGATTTAACCTGCAAGTTACTGTTTGTTTAATGTATAGAAAGAGTTTAAGCAATGACGGAGGAGTTAAAGAGCAACATGTGCAGACTAATGAGCGAGGATCAGGCGGAGACAAACGTCAGAGTGAGACAGTTCGGAGGTGAAGGTTTCCCCGAGATTACAGAACAAAAAGACGAAGGCCGAATAGGCGAGTCTTATTTTGAAGAGTACTTCCTGTTCTTCCTGACCATTTAAAAAAAGAAGCATCCTGCAGTGTTGCATTCCTTTAAAAAGCATCTTTCCCTCCAGACAGTCACTGGTTTTCACTCGTTCTTGTAAAATCTTTAAACGAGACGTCGATCAATCTGAACAGAAAATATATCTGCAGCTATTTTAAATGATCGATCAGTCGTGGTTCCAGCTCCTTAAGTGAGAATCTGTGGGAACTTTTGACTGTTTCAGTAAGTTAATCATCATCATGACCACATCAGAGTGATGAAGCATGAAATCTCCGTTCATCAGGGATCAACACTCTGAGTCTCTGACAGCTGATTTTCATAGTTCATCAATAGTTTATTAAGAAGAACTGAAGGCAGCGGGTCAATTACACACATATCATATCTGGTGGATTTGCAGGTTAAAAATGATTTATATTCCATGTAAAACAAAATGAAACATGGAAAATGTTCAGATCCACAAAGCGTGCTCGTGTCAAACTAAATATCTTAAAGTTAAAACACTCAAAGATTTACAATTGATTAACACACTTACTGTTTGTTGTTACAGTTGTTTATTGAAGACAAAATTATCGGTTCTTTTAAAAACAAATATATGAACCACTGAAATATCCAGCAGCATTCAGCATATCATAGTGGATCAAATCCTCCAAAGCAAATCATAACTTTATGTCTCAGAATTCACCTTTTCTGTGTTTGTTGGGGGAATTGTCGGAAATTCGTTTTGTCCAGCGTCCCATGCAGTTTGTATGCAGTGTGTGTGCGCGCGTGTCAGGACGGAGCCAACATGGCCGCCACAGGAAACCTGGATGTTGTGAAACCGCAGAATTGAAAAAATCTGATATTGAAAAGTTTTTCATATTAAGATTAGTTTTCTTTCCACATATCTGCAAGTTCTGCCTCCGACAAAATGAATAGACGCATGAAAGTATTGCTCATTAATAATAATAATCTTGTATTATATCATATTGTTGAGATAAACAACAAAAGCACAAATCTGATCAAATGATCTCACTTCGGCCTTATTTGTCGACAGTTAAAAACTGAAAAAAGAAGTTTGGGGCTCAAACGTTTGTCTTTTCTGATTCGCTGGTTGAAGAAAATTAACATTTTTAACACTTAACCAAATAATCAGCTGAGTCGGCGTGTTTCTCCTGAATATTTATCTGTGCTTTTACAAAAGAAAAAGTTTCTGTGTCATTTGTTTGGGATCGCTTTCTGTTCACAGATTTTATTCATTAATCTTGTATCAGGGGTCAGAGGTCACAGCCTCCTGTGGTGGACGATGAAGAGGATGTTTCTGAAAAGCCTAAATCAACGTTTACTGATGACGTTTATTTTGGGAGGATGTGTTCTCGCTGTAAACAGGTGAAGACCTCGTGTTGAAGAAGCTGCACTTTACTGACGCAGGAATAAACGGGAACGATGTTGAACTGTAAATATGATTCAGTGATAATTGTTTGTGTCATAAATGATAATAAAAAAAAAAAGGCTTTTCAGTGATAAATAAAAAGCACTAACTCCACCCGCCTGAGTCCGTCTGTTTTTAGATCAAGCGAACCTGTTGGTGGTTAGCATCTTGTCCTAAATACAATGAGATATATATATATATTAAAAAAATATGAAAATACAGATATTTCAACCAGTTATCCATCACTCTTAGCTAAATAAGTTCACACTCAACACACAGCTGACCCAACATGAAGATGTACGAGTTAATTCTAAATTCGTTGACATTGTTTCCATTTCTCAAAAAGCAGCAACAGATGTGCAGTTCATTCAGAATGTATCCAGAGCACTTAACATTTTGTAATGCAGCAGCTGGATGCTAAAGTCATTTAAATGAATGTTCCCCACGTATAGATCTACATTAGATACTCAATGACAAAGTGAAAACAGGTTTTTATTTTAATCTTTGGCAAATGTACTAAAGAGAAGAAACTGAAATATCACACTGACGCAGGTATTGAGTCTTCTGCAGGAAGCTTTGCACATCTGGATTTGGGGATTTTCTTGACAATCTAGATCACAACTTCTCCCCTCCTCGTTTCCTTCCCTAACCCTAAACTGCAGCTGCTGTGTGTCCACAGATAAACCTTTGGATATCCCGCCGGTCTTCTCTGCAGATCTCCGTCAGGTTCTTCACGTCTCTCCAGAGATGTTGGATGAGTCTCACGTCCCGGTTCTTGCTGGTTTTCCCTCGAGGACGATCACACAGTCGTCCCCAACAAGCCGATCATGCGCTGTGTTGGCTGTGTGTTGAGGATCGTGGTCCCGTAGAGAGTCTTGTTTTCTCTCACTCTTTATGTGCTTCTATACAAACTCCAAGCAGCTTTCATGTGTCTGTCACTGTCCTGATGGGTGATCGATGCTTGTCCTTCTGGAGGTTTCTCCCTCTTATGAAAGCCCTTCTCCCCCATGAACACTGCTCAGTTTTGGCTTGTTGTTCCAAAACTTCTCTCTCATTTCAGAATCGTGGAGGCCACTGAGCTCTTTCAATGCAGCAGACATGTTTCTGCAGCCTTCCTCAGATCTGTGCCTCCACACGATCCTGTTCTCTGAGCTTCCTCTGATGTGTGTGTGTGTGTGTGTGTGTCACATAATAACCACAGCTAATCATGTCCAATCAGTTGAATTATTGACCACAGGTGGTCTCTAATCAACAAGAAACACTTGAGATCAATGTAAAGTGTCTTAACAAAGAGTTTTTTCTTAATCCTGCAAAAATGAAAATCTTGTTTCCACTTTGTTATTGTGGAGTATTGAGTGTTATAAAATAATGTATTCAGAACATTTTATCATAAAGCTGCAACATAAAGAAATATGAATGCTTTCTGAGTGTGATGCATCTTGTAAATCAGAGGTAATATGATCATTTAAATTATAGTAATTATTTTTGTACAGATCCGTTTGTATTTAAATTAAAATAAACACACAAACTGGCCACCAAAGCAACTTTATTTTAGAATATATATGAGCAAAATAACCCCAGAAAATAAATAAATATATAGATTTTCATAAAGACTGAAAATTGAAAAGCCCAAAATATGACAGAAATATCTGAACTGATTACCCAGAAAGCAACAAGTAAAATATCAGCAAAAAAAAGTTTTACAAAAATAACTGCTGAAAATATATAGTTGATTTAAATATATCTTTATTTCAAGTGTAAAATCACTAATGACAGCAAACATGAACTGAATATCAACATCTGTGGAAAAATAATCATCAAACCAATGAAAATATGAACAAAATCAGTGCATGAAGATAATCCACCTTAAACAACAGTTCTGAACATCACCAGAGACTTCTGATACACAAAATAAAATAGAGGTTAGGACGCTTTTAAAGCTTTGACTTCTGCAGTGTTGTTTTATGAATCTATATGTATACAGAATTTATATAATCAATACATTATCGTGATGTTTGTTCTATCAACCGTCTGGTTTCACCATCAATATATAAAACAACAGAAATACATTAACTCCAGTCTTGTGAAGTTAAAATATAAAGTGAGCAGGACATAATACTTTTATAGGCTTTGCACACCGCTCACTGCAGTGTAACAGCAGTCTGAGGCAACACAATTCAAATAGAAAGTATGAAAATACCTTTATATACTCAACATTCCCCGTGTTTTATATGTTGTTCTGACCTGAGTGTGGCTCAAACTCTACATTGTGAGTGTTTTTACAGATCTACAGGAAGTGAACACGCTGTCTTTTTAATTCAGAGGGATCCTTCATGGTCCTCCTGGATTCACCGGCTCGGCTCAGTCCACCAGACCGCCTGACTCAGCAGGAAACAAGGTACGCCCGGAGCTCGTTCACATCAGAGTCCTCCGTTTCAGGATCTGGTCTGAGAGCCAGTCCAGACCCTCGACCAGACCCGTCCCGCTGACGGCACAGGAGGCCTGGACGAACCACTGCACGGACACACAGAGGGACAAAGACATGAGAGTAGTTTACAATCAATGATTGAATAATAACTCACTGTGTCCTGTAGTTCAGTCTAAAAAAACAGTTTAGACTTAGTTTAGTGTTTGCAAAACCTATTTCTGGGGACCGTCGCGACCCAATTAACAACAGGTGAGTTCGTAAATGAGTGTTCCTGACCATTTCCACATCACCTCATATCATCTTTAATAGTTAAACTAACCATTTCAAAGATATATGTTTGATAATTCACAACTTTGTTTCACCCATACCCTGCTTTATGGTCTGAACATCATGCTGTATTGAAGAAGACTTGAAACTAGAGATCATGAACTCATGTTCACAATGTTTACTGAGGTAATAAATCAAGAGAGAAGTAGAGTCATTTTCTCATAGACTTCTATGCGACCAGAGGAGTCGCCCCCTGGTGGACACTAGAGAGAATGCCGGTTTTAAGACACTTCCGCATCGGCTTCACTCAACAGAACCGGAGTTTGCCGCCTGATAGGGTTACGCTCCACCACAGCATTGCATTGTGGGATTGGGTACGTATACATGCCACGGACACCTACCGGCTGTGAGACTCCTGATAGGCTCAGAGCCTCTGTGATGTCACTGACGGACATGGCTCTGGGCAAATCCTGTTTGTTGGCAAACACCAGTAAGGCCACGCCCCTCAGCTCGTCCTCCTCCAACTGCGACACGAAAAAAATACAAAAAATATGTTCAGACATTAACCAATCAGTGACATCTTGTGTACTACAGTCGCAGTACTGTTGGTACTACAACTGCTGCTTTAATCAGACGGCTGTGAACTAATCACCATCCTGTGAAGCTCGTCAGCAGCTTCTTTAATCCTCTCGGGGTCGTTGCTGTCGACCACAAATATCAGACCCTGAAGACGAAACAGACGGACGGACAGAATCAATACAACTGCTTCATTAAAATACTTTTAGTGAGTCTGTCATAATAGTAGAAGTTGTAGCAGTAGTAGTAGTAGTAGTAGTATTAGTAGTAGCAGTAGTAGTGGTAGTAGTAGTAGTACCTGTGTATTAGTGAAGTAATGTCTCCACAGAGGTCTGATGATTGTCTGACCACCAACATCCCAAACTGTGAAACTGATGTTCTTGTACTCCACTGTCTCCACATTAAAACCTGCGCGCACACACACACACACACACACACACACACACACACACACACACTTTATTTTATGGTTTTGTTTTGTGTTATTTTATATTTTCATTAAGCGTGTGCTTTAATGTAAACACTGACCGATAGTTGGGATGGTGGTGACGACCTCGGCCAGCTTCAGTCTGTACAGCAGAGTGGTTTTACCTGCTGCATCTAGACCCACTGCAGCAACACACACACACACACACACACACACACACACACACACACACACACACACACACACAAACGGACAAAATGTCAGAAAACAGTGAAAAATGCTTACAGAACTTTCTTAATGTTTTGTTTTGTCTGACAAACTGTCAAAACTAAAAAATAGTAAGTGTACAAAGATCCGTTCAGAACAGTTTTGGAGGTACTGAAGTATTCAGACCCTTTACTTACTGTAAGTAAAAAATGCAGTATAAAAATACTACATTACAAGTAAGTCACCTCAGTCAAAGAGCACAAGTATTATTTGGTGGAACTAATTTAATTTAAATATACCGTTGGGTAGTTTATTATATATATTTTATTTTATTACTTATTTGTTGTGTTTTATAAACTCATATAATTTGTACATGAAAGTCTTAATATGTTAAGTGTAATGTCAATTATAATGGTGGAGGAAGTATTCAGATCCTTTACTTCATTAAAAGTACTAATACCACACTCTGAATATACTGTTTCTAGTAAAGGTGATGCATTGAAAATGTTTGTTGTCTTAAATATATTCAGGAAAATGTAATGAAACTAAAGGTGTTTGCATGAAAAAAAAGGCGATTTATGGCAATGAATAGTTTAGAGTAATCGACTAATCATGAACAAAACACCATATTTTATAAACTCATCATGTCTGGTGTGTAAAAAAAAAGAAACAAGTAAAGTAACTGAAGCTGTTAAATAATTGTACATATCACGTCAGGCACAAACGAGGACACAACGCAATACAAGGGAGCTGATAACAAGAGAAAAGTTCATAAATATATGAATAATAAGGGAATAAAATAAAACAACGCACACAAGAAACAATAAATATAAAAAAATAAGCCGAAAATTAAGAATAATATTAAGAATAATAAAAATTATATAAAAATAATTGAACATTTTAATATAAATAAATAAGATCAGACAAAACGGCAATTAATTTGACATCAGGCTGTTTTTGTAATATTATAAGAACATATTTCTGATTTATTTTTTGTAAGGGCAAGAAAAAGATACAACTACCTCCACTATAATAATAATAATAATAATCTCACCCATTAAAATCCTGACAGGTGTCTTGGAGATGAACCTGGAGAAGATGTGTGAGATGATGACGCCCATTGTTAGAAAGTTTCAACCAGCTCGTTGTGTCTCTGTCGGTGTTTGTGTCCGTGTGTGTGTCTTGTTTTATAGAGCAGCGGTGTGTGTGTGTGTGTGTGCGTGCGTGTGTGTTGTGTGTGCGTGTTATCCACGGTGTCATCCCGGCTGCTGTCAGCCCGGTACACGCTGGCAGCGGCTGCAACACAGCTGTTATGAAAACACATCGGGAAACCACTACTTCCGCTCACAGGCGCGCCTTCAAAATAAAGCTTGTTGAATCTCCTCTGATGTGAGCCACACTGGTTTCACTGGGTGACATGTTCCTTCATTATTAACACACATACACACATACACACACACACTGTAGTTTATTTCTACATCTACAAATGTGGATTCATCCGCAGCTGAAAATAGTCCCCAACAAATGCACTATTTCTTCCTGTTTGATTGAAGTTTATTAAAAACCACAGTGACCAGCTGTTTTAAGAAAATACTGAGCACTTAAAAAAGAAATTAATCTATTTCTGCATGTTTTCTTTTTTAATGATTTAGGTCTTCAGTAGGAACAGACAGAATATAATAACACCAGACTTATGCTTTAATAAGTGCCGTGTTGTACAAAGTTAGTCAGTGTAATAATTAAGAATGTAGTTAAATAAATGGTTTACAAATACTACACAACTTACGCTATGCATCATATAAAATACTCCAAGTGCATCACTGTACTACATAGTAAACTATAATTAAATCAATTACTTTTACGTTCCCCCCTTTTTTTCTATACTGCTCTATGAATAATGAAACATATTATCCCCAAATTGGGTAAAAACTAACAAATTAAAGAAAGTAATAGGTTGATAAGATCAGATATAGATGCAATTTAATAGCATTGATAAGAATTATAGAAAAAAACAACTAAAGAAGAGTTGCTGCCTTTATGTCAGAGTCAGTTTTCCTCGAAGTAAATACTGAATTTAGTTTTGGTCTGAAACAGTGTTGAACTATTGTTTGAGTTTTATTTTGAAAGCAAGACTGTGGTTCCTGCAGCACAGCAGGAAGTGTTGCTCTGACTCTTCTTCTTCTTGTTGTTGGCAGAACTGACTCAGTCTGTGTTCACATGTCTCAGTGGGCAGGATCATCTTTGTCAACAAGTTCCCTCCTGAGAACCATTATTATTAATATTAGTATTCCCTTTAAATTGTATTATATTAGTAATAACTTTTATGATTGTATCTTATCTCATATGTTTTGTCATGTGTGATGATTTTTGCCTTTGATTCTACTCCTGTCGTATGAAATGTGCTGTATAGATAAACTTGACTTGTCAGCATTTGTTTTATTGTCGTAACTTCTCGTGCTGGGAGCAAAAGAGGAAGTGCTGTGACGTCATTATCCAGGTGGCTTGTCAGTTTGTTTCCTGTTTCCAGACGAAGGTCAACAATGGTTTATTTTAACCACACTGATGGTCTTGCCCCAAAACTAACTGAGTAATTTTTGTGAATAACCACATTGTAAATGAAATGTTTGACATTTCTGATCCAGATTAATTGATAAAGCACATTTAAAAACAACACAATAAACACACAAAGACCTTATTTTAGACAAAGGACCATAAAATAATAAAACAAACAAGTCAACTCTTATACTGAAGTAAAAACCAGAGGAATAAAACTGTATTTAAAAACAGACAGTGTTTGGACATTTTGGGGAACACGCTTTCTTGCAGAGAGCTAGATGACAAGATTGACACCACTCTCCTGTTTGTCCGGTAAAGATGAAGCAGCTCGTTAGCTTAGCTTAGCACAAAGACTGGAAACAGAGGGGAACAGCTAGCCTCGCTGTGTCCAACCTCACAAAATCTGATTATCACCTCAACAGTTTAAATCTCTTTTTAGTACAACTGTAAAACAAACCAACAGTAACTGCTTAATAAATAGTTGGATACAGACTCTTGACCGTAGCTGTGCCAAATTTATAACTTTTTTAAAACTTTTTTTTGTTGTATGAAGGCCGCTGACACATGATGTCGTCCTGCTGATGCGTTGCGCATCACAGCAACAAACTACATGTTTTGTGGTTTACTTTTGGAAGACTTGTTGAATCTTAAATTCCAGTTTCAGCAAACTCTAGCTTTAATAAGTAAACTGTTATCATGACGACATGGTGCATATTCCTAAACAAATGTGTGTTTAATCAGATTATCACACACTTTGTCCCGGCCGATGCAAAACGCTCGATCCACCTGTGAAATGAGGCTTTTTAAGGAACCGAGAGCCTGAGACTTATTGACACAGCGAGTTGTTAATATACTGTTAACCTTAGTTCTGGTTAGCAGCGGTTTGTATATTGTGTGTGGTGTCTGTCTGTCAGTGAAAAGAGAAGTACACACACACAGCGCCGAAAACGGGATGTCATTAACGAAACCATCTCAAACCTCCACAACAAAGTGTCTGCAAGTTTTATCATTTTATATTTTCTGCACAATTCATTTTGCATCATGAAAGTCTAAAAGCTGTTTCAAAGCCCTCTCAACACCACAAGGACTAAAGAAAACACGGAATCCTTGTGTTTTATTATACATTGAGATCTTTATACTCAAACCCACAGAGAGGAACTACAGAGGACATGACACCTGTCACACAGACTGTGGTGTGTTTGTGGTTTAGGGAAATCACAGCAGAGCGAGACATCATCACGTGGTCCGTCATTCTGGACGAGCTGGTTTCCTCCACAGTGATTGTGCAATACTCCATGAAGCCGTCTATTGCAAAACCTTCTCTGGTTTACTGGCGGATCGTTTTATGTTGTTTGTTTGTTTTGAAAGACTCTTCAGTTTATCAGAATCAAAGTATAATATTTGGGATTCAGTGGCATAAAGTAGTTCCATGCAATTAAAATATTCAAGAAATACTTTGAATTTAAACTTAAGTACAGCACTTGAGTACTTAGTTACATTCCATTCCTGTATTTTTTAAAGATCTAGTCCCCACTAACTCTGTTGTAAGTTAACTACCAACACAAATGATACTTCAGCTTCTTCATAATAAAAGCACTCAGCGAAACACAGCAGCACTTTTACTGTGAAGCAGCCAGCGGCTTCACAGAACATAATGTGGAGGGTCTGAAGGGTCAAAGCCCAACCACAGCCGGTGGTATTGATAAGTCATTAGATCAATATACTCCTCTCCTACATGCAGTAGAGGGAGAAGTACTCAGATCTTAAAAGATCTAAAATAACTATTTTTTGGCCTATTTCAGAATAAAATAAATATTTATATACAGTAATTTGATTATTGGATAATCTGATAATCCAATATTTTTTATACGAATAATACTGTAGGGGACGACCGAATTCATGGGGCCCCTTTAAGGAAAGGGGCGTAACCCTGGTGACAGGGGGGGTTAAAGGGTGGCAGGAAGTGAAGGTGAAAACATGTTTTGTATGGATGGAAATAAACGGCCACAAGGTGCAGCCAAAGGGAATACTCGCCTCGTTGTTTCTTTCCACGCTCCTACATTGGTGACCCTGACGTGATCCCGTGGTTTCACACATCTCCTCACGATGGTAGACCGAACCACTCGTTGGCCAGAAGCTGTCCCATTGTCATCAACAACGGCAGATGAGGTGGCTCGGGCGTTTATTCAGGCTTGGGTCGCCAGGTTCGGAGCCCCAGCTGACGTTTCCTCGGACCGAGGCCCACAGTTTACATCAGAGCTTTGGAATACAGTTGCAGAAAGCCTAGGGGTGAAGCTCCATCGCACTACCGCCTACCACCCGCAGGCTAATGGGTTATGCGAGCGGTTCCACCGATCGATGAAAGCTGCTCTCCGGGCCAGCCTCAAAGACAACAGTTGGGTGGACAGGCTTCCGTGGGTCATGTTGGGGCTTAGGACAGCCCCCAAAGACGATCTGCAAGCTTCATCGGCTGAACTGGTTTATGGACAGCCACTGCGGGTCCCGGGGGAGTTTATCCCCAAAGTCACAGACCCTTGGTCTGCAACCCAGCAGCGGGAAACGCTCCTGGAAAAAGCCAGGCTGTTCAAACCAGTGCCCACGTCGCAGCACGGCCTTCCGCAGTCATACATCCCGTCCAGCCTCAAGTCAGCGGAGTATGTGTTCATTCGCCAGGACGGCCACCGTGGACCCTTTCAACCCCCCTACGTTGGGCCGTTTCGGGTGCTGGAGACCGGAGACAAAACCTGCAAGGTCGACATGGGCGGCAAGCTGGAGTATGTAGCGGTTGACCGCCTTAAACCAGCACATCTAGACCTGGACCAACCGGTACGGGTGGCTGAGCCCCCACGGCGGGGGCGGCCTCGTGCCCTCCCACCGCAGCACGACAGGACCCGGAGGCAGCCTTCAATGGTGGTCCTGCTTCCGGCCCCAGAGACACGGAGTCGGGCTGGTCGGTTGATCCGGGCCCCGACACATTAATGGTTGGGACTAATCTCGGGAGTTGGTGAATTCTGGGGGGAGGCATGTAGGGGACGACCGAATTCATGGGGCCCCTTTAAGGAAAGGGGCGTAACCCTGGTGACAGGGGGGGTTAAAGGGTGGCAGGAAGTGAAGGTGAAAACATGTTTTGTATGGATGGAAATAAACGGCCACAAGGTGCAGCCAAAGTGAATACTCGCCTCGTTGTTTCTTTCCACGCTCCTACAATACAATATTAATAAATACATATTACATTTATATAATGTTTACAATAAATGTATTATTATTGATGCATTTGACTGCATTGTTTATTTCTGTAATGTTGCAGCTGGTAAAGGACATTTTAATAACTTTATATATTATATAATTATATAATATTAATGGATAATTTATTTGTTGATCATATTTTGTATTAATAATCACAATTTGCTTAGTAACTAAAGTTATCAAATAAATGTTGTGTAGTATTAAGCACCACAAAGTTGTATTTAAGTACAGAGGTTGAGTAAATCTAAATGAGAGGGGCCATGATGAGGTCAACAACAGAGGGAGAGAAGAGGACAGCAGACTGAACTAAAGGGGAGTTTCTGTCTGCAGAAATGAAACTCAGCTCTGAACCAGGAAATGAAAGTGTTTGAGCTGCAGCTCGCTCAAAAGGGGACGACACACAGATAAGAGACACATCCTCACAGCGAGGACACAGAGACGCTTCACTGCAGACACGCTGGTCAGCCGGCCCGAAGATGAGGATGAAGATGAAGAGCATGCCGCGTTACGTTGTGATGGCGGTGATGTCAGCTTTGGCTGTCACAGCTACGACATGGCCAACAAAAGGTACCAACACACACATGCACACACTTTGGTTTTTTAATGACTTTTGGGGACATTACATTGATTTACATTTATTTCCTGGAGACTTACCAGAACCAGAACCAAACTAAAACACTTACACTCACCTTAAGCCAAGTCTTCACCCTAAAATGTGATGAATTATGTAATAAGGATATGGATACGGATGTGCATTTTGTCCCCATAAGAAAGGTAAGTCCCCACAATGTGACTGTGTAAACAGATTAATGTCCTCACAAGATGGGTAAAAAAAACACACACACACACACACACACACACACACACACACACACACACACACACACACACACACACACACACACACACACACACACACACACACACACACACACACACACACACACACACACACACACACACACACACACACACACACAGTTGAATTCATATTCAGTTTTTTTTACTGTTGGACATGTTGCACACTGTGAGATCCTCTGGATAAAGGTGTCGTCTAAGTTTGATTTAGTTTTGTTTGTATAACTTGCATTTAAGTTATTTGAGATATTTAAAAAATGTGGGTGTGCGTCTGTCAGGGTCTGTGTGTGTGTCTGTTTGTGTGTGTGTTGGGAAACAGGAAACAAACCCTGGTTCAGGTTCAGCGTCAAAGCACAAACTTCTGTGACCCAGTTCTACACTTCATACTGAGCTCTCAGCACATTTTCATGTTATTTAAAGGAGTGTGGAGCATTTAGCGGGATCTATTGGCAGAAATTGATTATGATATCAATAACTTTGTTGTCTTTAGTGTATAATCACCTGCAAATAAAGACCGTTGTGTTTTCGTGAGATTAGAATGAGCAGTTTGTTTCTAGGGGGCCGTGTTTCTACAGTAGCCCAGAACGGACTTCATAGTGCTATTTGTGTTTTTGACCATAATTCTTCTCCCTACACGTTCAGCACAATACAGTAGTTTCAGTGGGTTGCAATCTGAAACCTTACCACTAGATGTCGCCAGATCCTGCGTAGTGGACCTTTAAATAATTTAATTAATATGTAGTGTTTTCACCCTGGAAATAAATTGTATGCAGACTAAAAACATGATGATGGAGAATGCATTCAAAATAATTAAACACAAAGAACCTCGGCAGTAAATATATCTTTGGAAAATACAGTTTCCCTCATCCACTCCCGACACTACTTGTTTGTTTCCCTTGTTCTGATTATTCCACTGTTGTAGAAACTCATCAAACAAAACTAAGTAGAGTGTAATTATGAAATTATTAAAATGTGATGAATTCAGCTCAGTTTGATTCCAAACTGTACATAGTCTTTTTTATTATGTAAAGGTTTCTATTATTTATTTTCTAATTATTAATTAACCCCAATCAGTTTTTACAATGTGAACGCTGTATGAACAGCCTGGTTTGAGGGACGTTTGATAAAAACTCCTGTTTTAGGACATTTAATATGACACTTAATATTTGTGATCCGTTTTTTGAACATTTACATCTTCAGTAGGAACCAAGAGACTCCGAGCTCAGAGCCAGAGAGAGAAGTCAGGAAAGGTTGAGAGACGGACTAACACGTTGTTGCTTTTGGTCTTCTCATGGGATTTGTTGACAATAACAAAATTGTAGTCCATCTTATGCTTTCATGATTTAACGAGACAAACAATTCTAATTAACAGAATGTACTGTATTGTATGGTGTGAGGGTGCATGAGTGAAAAGGAGATTTAATATAATGCTGGTTTGTGTGGTTTCTTTTCCTCTTTCTTCCTCCAGAAACACCTGGACTAAGTTTAAACGGGAAGATGTTCACTTTGTCTCGTGATAGAGGAGGAATATCCTTCTATCCACCCAATTATCCTTACTCCTCAACCACCAACCGTCCCTACTACACCACCAACCGTCCCTACTACACCACCACCACCCGACCCTGGACGACCACCACCACCCGTCCCTACTACACCACCACCACCCGACCCTGGACCACCACCACCCGTCCCACCCACCGTCCCACCACCACCCGTCACTGGACCACCACCACCCGTCCCACCCCCCGTCCCACCCGTCACTGGACCCCCCGTCCCACCACCTATCCCTGGTCCACAGCACCTGTGACTAGAGGTGAGTACATTCACAAACCACATAACTAAACAGAAACACCAGTGTCGGGTTCTGAAAACCAAATGTTACTTTAATTAACGGACAGGTTTGCTCTCGTGTTCTCCTGATAAGAAGTGGTGGTATTAAATTAACTCATTTACATGCTTGTTTGTTGAGGATGTTCTTCATTACGTTTTGCAGATTGAAGCTGCATTAAGTGATTTCTGACCACAGGAGGGAGATAGACTTAAAGAGTAATTTAACTAAATCATCGTATTCATTATACTATATTTTTTTTGTCAGACTGTCAGTTTATTCTGATTCAATTCTATTTTTTTTTTTTTTTTTTTTACAGAAAAAATGAATTCTTTCCTTCAGACCCAAAAACCTGTAAAAATAAAAGGCTGGCTAATACCACCATAAAACTTTAACTTTATTCATTTATTTTTGGGAATAATTCAAGATTTATTTCATGGATTTTTTCCCAGTAAAATGCAGCAAGACAAAATAAGGATTAAAGTCGAGCAAATATATAAAGACGAAACTAGACAATTAGCAAGCATTGTTATAAGTATTTAAAGATACAGGTTATCCGCTACAGCCATAAGTTATCAGCACCAGAGATCTAAGTTGATGTTTCATGTCTCTGTCATTGTTTTGTGTCTCTTTGTGGTTGTTTTGTCTTGTTGTAGTTGTTTTGTGTGTCTTTGTGGTCCTTTTGTGTATTTCTGTCTCTTTGTGGTTGTTTTGTGTTGGCAGGAAGCTAATCAAAGCTAACTGAAGGAAACATTTTGTATCAACATAACAATAAAACATTTATATTTCAATATGA
Source organism: Anarhichas minor (assembly GCF_050575085.1). NCBI lineage: Eukaryota > Metazoa > Chordata > Actinopteri > Perciformes > Anarhichadidae > Anarhichas > Anarhichas minor. Next base: position 3,492,782 of record NW_027466467.1, on the reverse strand, counting down.
AGCCAAAACATAACATAACATATCTACAAAAACGTAGTTCTATATCTATTGACTGCACTATTTACTTTCGTCTGTTTCTTTTTTATTTAATGCGCTACAACAACCAAACAACTGTTCGTTTTACAAAACGTAATTTGTCAATCAACACTGTCCATGTGACTCCTGCAGGTGTGTCTGTGTGTCTGCGTTACCTGGCCGAAAGCGTCTCCTCACTCTTCACACTCAGTCCATCCAGCAGAGTCCCTTTGCAGTTTGATGTCGGTAATGCTGGGTCGTATGTGCTGTCCTTTACAAGATACGGATACTACAGCCTGTACTTTCAACCTAACATAAAGTTCTGGCCAAACATTGGACCGGACATCTGGAACAGAGTCTGCTTCACTGTGGACTCCATGAAGAAAGTGGCCCAGGTGTTTAGTGGCTCAAACATCAGCATCAGGAAGATGCTGCCCCTTCAGGTGAGAACAAAGCAGCACATACTGGAGCAAAATGTACTTGTTTTGCATTTTTGTAGCTTCAGCCCGTAGACTGTAAATAAGAAGTGGAGGTAGTCGTCGTGGCGTCACCCATTGGTTTGTGAACTGTAGTTTTGAAGCCTCGAGTTCGGAATTTTTGCGGTCGCCATCTTGTTTTTTTGCAACTAGTGAATGGAAGTGACCATATATGGACTGCAGAGGGGTGATGCCGTGGTAGAGACGCCGTATGCGGCTCTGACAGCAACCTGTCAATCACAGTAAGCCCCCCCCCCAAAGCATCCCCTGCTTTATGGTCTGTTTGACTCTAAATGGACCATAATGTACTAAATGAACATCATGTTGTATTAAATAAGACTTGAAACTAGAGATTGAGACCATAAACTCATGTTTACAATGTTTACTGAGGTAATAAATCAAGAGAGAAGTAGTAATTTTCTCATAGACAACCAGAGGAGTCGCCCCCTGATGGCCATTAGAGAGAATGCAAGTTTCAGTAATGATGAGTGATGTAATTCTTACATCAACAATTTATTTTTCAGTCCCCTTTGATGGTGCCAATTTTTTTTTTGTGCGTTCATGGGTAAAGTCAGAGGGATCGGACAATGTAGACTGTAATAAAAACAATTTAGTTTGTCAAGTGCACGATGCAACATATCAGACTCTCTACTGGTCCGACAAACTCATTTTACTGCAATAAAGTGAGTGAAAACTGTATCTCATTAAATTAAACAATTTGTAGTTGAAAAAAGGTAATGAACCACAATATATTTTTATCACGATACTACTTAGTTGTAAGTGTCGTGATGATGTCCTGGAGTCCCACCCTGTTAAACACGTCCCAACGCAGCCCCCTGTCTTGTTTTAACTTTGGGCTGTTTTTCGTCTTTATCCGTTTTTGGCCCAAAGACAGAAATATCAGAAATATGCTTGCGTTTTGTATAATTTATTAAATTGCACATTTACATGTTTCTGTTTCATAAACCTTAAAAATTGTGGAGGTGGGGAGAGCCTGATTTCCACTGCCAGTTATTCACAAAATAACTGCATATGTATCAGATTGAGTACATTAAGGTCTCACTACAATAAGAAATCACTTGACAATAATAATATCGGACAAACTCTTGTTAAATTTTGTCTGCAGTCATCTTTAATCTTCATTATTGTCTCTAATATTATCTGTCTTCTCTCTCTGTGTGTGTGTGTGTGTGTGTGTGTGTGTGTGTGTGTGTGTGTGTGTGTGTGTGTGTGTTCAGTATGTCTGGTCAGGTGAGCCTGTGATGGATTTTTCAGGTTTTGACGGTCAGTTGACAGACGTCCAGATTTGGGATTATCCTCTCAGCTACAGAGAAGTCTTCAACTACATGACCAGCGGCGTCTACGCGTAAGTGTGTGTGTGTCCAGTTTTGAAATATGTGAGCGTTCTCTATATAGCTTGTTTTTGACTATTATGACACGCAGAATTCAGATGGAGGGCAGGAAGTGAAGAACCTATATATATATATATATATATATATATATATATATATATATATATATATATATATATATATATATATATATATATATATATAATGCGCAAATTGGAAATGGACAGTGAATACATAAAAGGGTTGGTTGAACCTGCGCGCAGCAGCTATCGCCAGAAAATAGAAACACATATTGGATGTGATCCCTATGAAGAAGAGAGATTTCTGTCTGTCGCCGTCTCTCTGTGAGTTTTTGTTTTTTCGGGACTCGAAAGTAGCCCTCCATTTGATCGGGAACAGCTCAAACCAGACGCATTATTGCTGCAGTATTGAACCTGCCTCCAGCTGCCTGCCCTCCATCTGCAGAGAACCTATAGGACCACAATGTTATTTTATCATTCACTGTCCTGTCATATATCATTATTATTTATAATAATTTGAAACGATATTAATAGTTGTTGATGTTATTTTATCGTTATTATATTCATGTTTTTTATAAACTTGTTATAAATCCACTATTTGTTTTGCTGTTCTTAGGCCGTACCAAGGCTCCGCCCTCTCCTGGTCCTACATCAGCTACTCCCCCAGAGGACAAACACTATTAGAGGACACCTTTGAGTTGCAGGGGAGACAGCCAATCAGCAACAGGAGGGGAAAGAAAGGGCGTCGACCAAAGGGAGGGAAGACCAGGACGTTTTACAACGTCTGGGAGAGTAATAGTGAGCAGCTTTAATGAAACACGCCTCTGTTCCTCTGTTCCTCATTCGATAACGAAGAATTCACAAAAGTCAATCAAGCAATGATTAATCATGAATGAAATTCAAACTACTACCGATTACTGATTTTTTAGTACGTGATGACATTATTATGACAAACTCGTCTCAGTAACGAACCCTGTGTGATTATTCTTCAAGTTGAACTGACACGCTTCACTTGATGTTCTCGTTTAACATGTATTCGCTTCCTTCATTTTTCACGTTATTATAAAACAATAAAGAGATGGCTGACACAATGTCGTTACTGATTGTACATTTTATATAAGAAGCAGCTGGGCGGTCAGACCCCGTTGTGCCATCGAGGAACAGTTCACCATTTGAAACATGTTTATTCGCATAGAAGATGGATATTTGTCCTCATCAGGGGTTGAAATAATTATCCATGTTCACTCACTTTCTGGTTCAATTTGAGTCTCATGATACGATGGAGTCTGTTACAGCATTTGGAATACAACAATAAGTCTTCATTACTATTTTTATTTACCAGTTATTTTTAATTTTATTACACTAAATTACTACATTATATTCCTTAAAAAACTCATTCTAATACCCAGACTTTACTCTAAACGCATTTTAAAACAATATTTTCATAACACGTTTTCAAAATAGTTGCTTTTGATTACATGGTCACATGTCTGTAGTTAAAAGCAAGTATACCTTAAACTGTAAACCTTAAACCTGCATTCTCTCTAATGGCCACCAGGGGGCGACTCCTCTGGTTGTATAGAAGTCTATGAGAAAATGACTCTACTTCGCTCTTGATTTATTACCTCAGTAAACATTGTAAACATGAGTTTATGGTCTCAATCTCTAGTTTCAAGTCTTCTTCAATACATCAATGTTCATTGATATTGATCAAGGTGACATTCACCTTGTTCCAAGTCACAATAAAGTTAACATACAACTCTGATAATAATTATCATAATTATCTTTTAATTGGCTTACAAACAAAAGAAACAACCTGTCGGCCATCATGTGAAGAACACGCTTCTGATCAACACTGTTTGTTAAACCTGTCGTCCGTCCGGCTGTGGGCGTGGTTCAGAGGAGTGGTCACATGGCTCAGTAAAAACACAGAGATCGTGAGCGTCAATGCAGCTAAATGTGTGTAGCGATGCAACATAAGCAGCTTGTATTAGCGGATGTTGACATTTTGAATTTGTAGTGTCTTATTATTGATGTTAATGTTATATATACATATATAGCATATCTATTATAAATATTTGATTATGCTGTTGGGTTCACAGCTGGCAAACATTTTATCTGGAAACTAACTAAGTACATTTACCCAAGTACTATACTGAAGTACAATTTGAAGGTACTTTACTGAGGTACTTTACACTACAATTCAGAGGGAAACATTTTTATTTTTAATCCTCTACATTTATTCAATACCTTTACTTAGTTTGCAGATTCAGATTAATAATACAAAATATAATAAATAATGATGTATTATTATAGATTAAGATAAAAAATAACTTTATTGATTTCTGGGGACTCAGCAGTAAATAAAGTAATTAAAATGAGCTCCACCTTTAAATACACACATTCATCAATAATTATGATTCCATATTATAATATACATGTTTCTGATCTGCATATTGAGCACAGTTATTTTAGTTTCTTTGAGTATACTTTGATATCTAACACTAGTATTTCTACACAGAAAGTCTCAGCCATAAGTTTTTGGCATAAACATGTTTTTAATTCTTAAATTTACCGAAACCGTTCCCTAGCTGACATGAGCCGACATTTTAGATCATAATCCGTGATTCTGTCCAATATCAATGCTTTCTGGGCGTCTTCATTACATTATAGTCACATTTTATTAATGTTAAAATGAAACAGTTTCAGTGTCTTGACAGCAAAAAAACTACAAATTCAAAATGTCAACTTGTCGCAACAACATTATTCTAGGACAGATAAATAAGCATTATATGGAGCTGTTCTTATTTATATCTCTGTATTTAGACATCGGTCGCAATAGCAAAATAATTATTGTACATCATCGTATCTGGGCCGTCATTTCACTTTACACCATTATGTACAAAACTCTTAATTCTCTACAGAGTGAAATGTGAGAACAGCCCTCCGTTAAAAAAATGTTAAATTGTTAAAATAAGTTGTTATTTTTACAAATATAAAACTTACATGGTTGCCCAACAACCAGCACACATTTGAGTTATTCTTCTTTACAACAATCTGCTGGACAAAGTATTCATACAACATGTGTTACGCGACGGCTTCAAGGAAACAAACAAAAACACAATCCATGCGTCTGAAAAGACATTTTCAAACGAGTGATATTCTGAGATGTTTCACCAACAACACTTTTAGAAAACGCTACAAAGTTATTGTCATTTAAAACTCTGAAATAACTGAATAACTGAATACATTTAATGATCTGTTATTGCTTTGAATAAAGATGGTTTTGTTCGTTTTGTTTACATTTTCTTTTTTGGGGTCCAAGAATTCTTTTGTGAATTCAAATAAAGTCAGAAGCTTTTAGTTTCAATTATATCTTTTGTGGCCGAGAACAGTTTAAACAATTGAAATAAAGGATCAAAGTCACATTATTGTTCTTTTGAAGGACTTGATTCTGGCGACGTAGCTCAAAGCCGTCACTGAAATGACCAGAAACCAATAAATCAATATAAAAATGTATCGTCTGAAGACAATCTGCAGTTAATGAGATAAAACATGCTGCCAATTGATGCAGTGCTAGTTAACCCTTTATTAGAAGATTCCTTTTAGTTTCTCTGTGACTTTGTCGGTTTTTAGTTTCAACGATGCATCCGTGTCGTTCACTTGCTCATCAGAAAACACGTAAAAACAGACTTCAGCCATATTTCTTTTTGAGGTCTGAAGGCAACACAGAGGATCCTGAGCAGGAGGATCGATGGCCGTCAGAAGTTGTTGTTCTTCAGCGGAGTAAGTTTAGTTTAGTGTGAGAACAATCGTTGAGCTGCAGCTGAAAGACGCTCTTATTATCTTTACAGGAACCAGATTGAGACGAACTCATCGAGTCCTTGGTTCTCCTTCCTGTAAGGCACCGGCATCGTTTTAAAAAAGATGAGTTAAAACAGAGCTGGCTGTAGTGTTTGTTTAACGCACACAAGCCACCAGTCGGTCACCAATCACCTGAAAACACGCTGGTTTTTGGACAGTTTGGACTTTCTTGTAATTTTCTTCGAGTCTCACAGAAGCTCAGAATCAGGTGAAAATCAGTGACGCACAGGTTTTGGATTCAGTCTTCAGAAAATGATTCACACCAACATTTCTGAACATTTCAGGACATTTTGAATGTTTCCCTCATGCTGTTACGATGGGCTACACAAAGCCCATGTGACACTAATACAGGGACGTGATTGGCTAATGAGCGCAAGAGACAAGAGTCGTTTTACTGCATCGACAGTTATTACAGGGTCGCTGGTGCTTAATGCTCTCTGTGCGTTTTATTAGTTAGTATAGCAGTTCAACTTAATCATAAAGCACTGCTTGGCTCTGCTCGGCTCAGTTTGTTTGCATAAAAACGTGTGTGTGTGTGTGTGTGTGTGTGTGTGTGTGTGAAGGGCACACTGGTCCAGTTAGTGATGAAGTGCACTTCTTTTAAAAACGTGAAAAAAAACCTCCAAAGTCAGTTCCACCGGACTGCAGTAGTCCATCGCCAAAGTAAAGATTAAAAAACGCCAGGAGGCTAAAGAGCTGAGGGTCACAGGTCAGCTGGGTTCTTCTTCCTGCTCTTACCTTCAAGGCGAAGACGAGTCCGTCTGCCACACAAAGGCTCAGATGAAGCTCTTGTACCCGAGCGGCATGCCGAAAGAGCAACGCTGTGACGAATCAAGCGCTTCCTTTTCCTTTCCTCATAACGTCTCTGTGACGGGAAAAAACACAACACCTCCTCAATTCTGTTTCACCTCCTGAAAACTCTTCGGAGGAGTTTATGTCGTCACATGATCACCGAGACGAGAGCGACGGTCTGAATCCCTCTGAGCTGCTACCGGAGACGTTTGGGTAAAAAAATAATAATGAAGAACTGAAGTTGGATGAACAAAAATTGTGCTGTGTGCTTCCCATGTTAGAACCAGAAGAGGTCCTCAAACTGGGGCCCAGTCTGGGAGGAGACCCACTACCCCCCAAACTTTAAAACAAGCTCAGACTGGGGTAAGAGTTGCAGACTGGGGGTCAGGGAGTGGAGGGCTTGTGGAGGATGCCCTGCAGGTCCTCTGGTAAGGCCAGGATCACGGCCTCTATGTGGGCCCTCAGCTTGGCCACAGTCCCCGGACACACCGGCAGCTGCTCCCTCTCCGCCTGAGTCTGCAGGAGAGAACGTTCAGACACAATATTCGTTATTCTTTTAAATCCACAGTCAGACACTCACATATTAGCTCATATTTTCTATTAACGATCAGCAGATTTGGGATAAAACTAGAATGGTCCTTTGACTGCAGTGGTAAAGGAAGAGCACCGGTAGTATCACTGGTACATGTAGCAGCTGGAGTGTACTTGTATCAGTACTCAGGTTTAGTACGAGCAATAGTTACAACAGTACGAGTAGTGATCCAAGTTAATATGCGTGGTCCTTGCAGCAGTATAGATAGTAGTAGTGTATTAGTACTAGTAGACTAATGTATTAACCAGAATAAAATACTTATTGTTCTGGAAATTCTGTTTGGAATTTTTATTTTTATTTCTCTAAAGTGATAAAATACTTTGTCGTACTAATAGTACTGTTACTGGTACCAGTACTCAGTTTAACTAGTAGCAGCTGCTTTAGTTCAACATGATATTAAAATATTAATCAACTTTTTTTTTATTTTCAAACACAATTGTAAAAAGTACATCACAAATATAGCAGCAGTAGTTGTGGTCTTAGCAATAGTAATGAAAGTATGAGCACTAGTAGTAATACTCGTAGTAGCAGTAGTAGTAGTAGTAGTAGTAGTAGTAGTAATAGAAGTAGAAGTACTAGTAATAGCAGCGGATGAGTTTGTACCAGTTTATCTTTCAGCTTCAGAACCAGATCAACTGTCTCCACCTCAGAGTGCTGCTGGACTCTCTGCTGCAGATCCTAAAGACACAGAGAGACAGACAGGTAGAGACAGACACAGAGAGACAGAGACAGAGAGACAGACACAGACACAGAGAGACAGACAGGTAGAGACAGACACACAGAGGCAGAGACAGAGAGACAGACACAGACACAGAGAGACAGACAGGTAGAGACAGACACACAGAGGCAGAGACAGAGAGACAGACACAGAGAGACAGACACACAGACAGGATGAGACATGTCCAAGCCTAAATAAATGAAGACACCCTCCATTCATTTACATCGTTACTGGTTTCCACCATATTGATATTTGTGCTTCCATCATAAGGAAGTAAGTGAGCTACGTAGTTCAACGGCGTCTTTCTTTCTGTTGTGATTGTGTTTGTTGTTATTTCCTACTTTGTTGTTCTGTAGACTTACAGAAAGTTAATACCCTTAAAAGTCCAGCTACGAACAACATGGATTAAACATTTGTGGCTGTTTTTATGTATCTATAATTCACATTCAATGCCTGTTAGTTATATATCGTCCGGCCGGCTCGGTCTGCTCTGTGCAACCGCATCATGGCTCCGTCAAAACATATATTTTTACAGCTGTGCCCGGTGTAATCCAGAGGTGAGAGAACAATTTGGGGCAAAACGTGTCAACTGATTTAGTCAGATAGGCCCCAACAACTTGAAAAGTCTGGGAAAAAGTCTGAAACATCAGTTCAGGTTTACAGAACGACTCTGACTGCATCTGATCTTCACACTCCCTCCCTCCCTCCCTCCCTCCCTCCTCACCTCCTCACACAGCGCCTCCAGGTGCAGAGCCTCCAGTTTCTGGGTCATCTCTCTCCTCCTGTTGCGGAACCAGCCGTCAAAGTTGGCAGACTTGAGGAAATTCCTTCAGACGCAGAAAAACAAAAAACCCCAATCATGATGAGTCCACATGAGGCTGATGTGCATTAATGTGTTGCTCTGCTATCAAAAGTCATGGTGGTAAAGTTAGATGTGAATAGTGTTTATAACACATGCTGGGTTGGTTAGTGTTGTGTTTACCGGTAGAGTCCAATCCAGTCTCCTTTCAGTCTGGACGTGAGCTGAGGTCCGGCCTTCTCCAGCGTCTTCATGAAGTCCTGCTGGATGAACGGTCGCAGCTGAGGAGGACTCTTCCAGGGACTGATGGACTTCTGGAGAGGCATCAGACTGGCCACATACCGCTCCTGTGACACACACACACACACACACACACACACACACACACACACACACACACACACACACACACACACACACACACACACACACACACACACACACACACACACACACACACACACACACACACACACACACACACACTTAAATAACTTCAGAATCAGCTTTATTGTCAAGTAAGTTTTCACATACAGTGAAAGGAACGTTTTGTTTTGCTCGTCATGTATTTGTTGTGTTACAACTGAAGTTCGTTTTGCATCAACTGTGTCGTATAATGACAATAAAGGATTCTTGAATATTAAAAAGGACACATTTTCCTTGGTAATTTGATGCATAACAATAAACATATATTTTGACAAACAAGACAAGAACAAAACCATCTTGATAAACTTAAAGATAAAATGAAAATCCTCGCTTGTTACCAGTGGAATCATGAAGCTCTGCGTCAGTTCTAAAAAGTAGCGTCGAAGAATTGCATTTTGGGCCGCTGAGGGTCTCTTCTGCTGGACACCCTGGAAAACAGACAAATAAAATATCATCATTAAATAAAAACATCTTCATTATCAAACACTAAACTGCTCTCAGTTTTCCACATTTTGAAGCAGCAAACAATCGACGTTGGGGAGTCGCGATGCTTCTAGTTCAAGTACACTTCTCAGTAGAAGTTTGGTAGCATTTAAAAAACTACGAAGAACAAAAACCTTTCTCAAAGCTTCTCTCATTTCATAAATTATGGTCCCATTTAGAGTAAAATACACCATAGTTAGGGCGGGGCTAACTTGTGATTGACAGGTCGCTACCACGATGTTGTCCGGTCTGGGAGTTGTCCGTGTTTTCGTCTTACAACTTTAATCCTTTCACGGAGTGTTTTCAGTTCATGAAAGTTAACAGTAACATTGTGGTCTCCTATAAATGTCTTATTCGTCTTCTGTCACTTCTGGCTGCAAAAAGCCAAGATGGCGACGGCCAAAGGCCAGAACCCGAGGCTTCATAAGAACAGTCCACAAACCAATGGGTGACCTCACGGTGACTACGTCCACTTCTTGTATACAGTCTTTGTTGTTACCCCCATGAAGTTTAATGGAAAATGGCTCCAATCAGTCAATCAATAAAACGAGTTCAGACGTGTGCAGCGCATTGACCGGTTCTTACCTTCTGAAGCTGTTTGATGATTTCTTCATCTTTGTTGAGATACGGCTTATATGCAGTGTACACACCTGTAAAACACACACACACACACACACGCACACACGCACACACGCACACATGCACGCACACACACACACACGCACACACGCACACACACACACACGCACACACACACACACACAGTCAGTGTTCAGCTGGTCTGACAGTGACTGAAGTGAAGTCGAGAATCGGCAGCCTCATAACTGTGGATGTGAGCTTGTGAGAGAGCTGCAGGTCGGCTCTGTGAGGTGCTTCACATTAAAAACAAAGAAGCACCGATACTGAGAAATAAACACGGAGGCTGTGAAGCATTTACCAGGTTTGGAGTCCAGAGTTTTGAGGTTTTTCAGTTTCTTGACTTTCATCTGCTTGGCCATCTCTCCTGAGAGGAGCAGACAGATGGAGAGAGGAAAGACCAGACATGTTTTTACAATGCGTCACCTGATGTCTGACTTACAGCTGAACAGTAATTCAGCATCACATGTACTGTATATTCAGATCCTTCACTCAAAGCTACTACAAGGAACTTTCATTTGGTGTTGGTTTTGGCGGTCCCTGTGGACAAAAGCGGTAGTGTCTCCGAGCACCAGAGTCTCTTTAGAAAACCTGCTACGTTGCAGCAGCAGGGTCTGACAGTCTGTGGTAGTGGACTGCATCGCAATGCAAGGTTTTTGAACATTTGTCTTTTATCAACTGAAGACAAACATCACATTCCACCAGCAGCAGTGTCACCCACCTGCTTGCTTCATGTCTCCGATGCGGATGATGTGCGGCCAGTGCTGCAGGGTTTTAGCAAAGAAGGGATTGGTCACTCCCAGAATGACCGACGGCCTGAAGACGGAGAGAGAACAGAGAGAGACGCAACAATTATCAACTCAGACGAACACTAACGAATCTCTGTTCGCAGTTACAGCAACAAAAAGGAGCCAGAAGCTAACGTGAGCAAGACCACCTTAAATATTTTAGAGGAATTATGACTACAGAGAGTGGTCAGATCTTTACAGTGTTTTTACGTTAATCTTGGTTAATATGCACAGCTGCAAGTAAACTGGAAAATACATTCTCATTAGCCAAGTAAACAACTTCATAAGAATATTGTCCTTTCCGAAATAAGGTAAAACTTGACTTGCTCAAGGGCCACACAGATGTTCTGGTTCGTCTTTACTCACGGAGCCTGAGTCCTGGTCGTGTACTCCTTAAACTCGCTGTCGTGGATGGTGAAGTACGGCCGGAAGTCACTGCAGAAACGCAGAGGAGAGATACAGCTGTGGAGGGAGAAGGGAGAGAGAGAGAGAGAGAGAGAGAGAGAGAGAGAGAGAGAGAGAGAGAGAGAGAGAGAGAGAGAGAGAGAGACATCTTTATTGTTTGAAGACTTTCGAGACGTTGAAATCTCAACTTAAGATATGTCACATGTTCTCCGTGACTTAAAGACATAAAGTCAGAACACATTGAATTTTACATAACATAACCTGACCTGCCCCCCCCCCCTCCCCCTCACCTGACCAACGCCAGCACGGTGTCCGACGACTCGGCTGGCGACGGCGCCATGACGACGAGTGCCTCCCCCAGCAACACCAACTCCCACAACATCTGGATGTGGAAGAAGACCGGATAGAAACACCTGGAGAAGGAGAGAAGTTGAGGTTTAGAGTTTATAGTCTCTTTATAGTGACGCTGTTCACACAGATTTACTTCACTTTCTTCAGCACAACTCATCTTCTCTGGTGGATTTTCACAAAAGTATTAAAATGACCTGAAAACATAAGATTCATAAGAAGACCATCTTACTGGAGTAGATGGCTGATCATCTTCTTTGGACATGGGAACATTAGACTGAAGAGTCTGTCTCAGTGGAGACTTTTATTATTGGTCTTTATTTGACAAATTATTCTGAATACACATTGTTTCCAAATCCTCTTCGTTACGTCTAGTTTTAGTTCTTCCTTTGATGAAGGACAAAATAAAGAAATAACCCTGAAGGTGAGCAGTCAGCTGTTATTATATTAAGTCAACACGGTGATGCTGCAAACCTTTCCATAATCAGCGTGACTATTCATGACGGTCACACTGACCCTGTGAGTTCTGTGAATACGGACACTAACTAAACAAATAAACAATCACGTTTTATAAACACAAACTGAATATTGAAAAGCAGACGTTTAAGGAAACTTCCGTCTTTATTTTCTCCCGTACAAAAAAATAATATATTTTGGCAGGTTTAAAAAGAAAGGTGGTTTGGTTCACAAGGCGCATGAACATCCTCGAAAAAAAAAAAGAAAAAAAAAAAAATTTAACGGTGGCGCGTCGAACACCCTGATGTGTTACCCAAGCGCTGCAACTACGGCAGCAGAGAAGGGCCACTCTTTGTGCTGCTTTTTGATGAACAGAAGAATGTATTTAAACCTGTTTAATACTCGAAAATACGCTCGATGTTACCGTCACTGCCCTAACCCGTCCAGAGTAACAGAGATAAGGATGGTGATCCAACATCTAACATTTTACGCTTGCATGCTGTAAAATGCGACAGGAATGTACTAGAACATCCCGGTACTTTTGGAAAACTGTATTTGACATACTATGTACTGGGATCTGGCAGTACGGTGGTATCGGTGTCTTTCAACCCCCGAAAACCGAAGCAAAACTGCTGCACACCTGTTTTCAGAGGCAGCGGCAGCAGAGAGAAGTGCTGCAGTACTGCCCTCAAACAGCAGGCGGTGACAGAAGCTGGTGTGTCGTGTGGAAGGAAAAAACAGCTGCAGGTCTCACCTGAAGAGGTCCACTTCATGGATGGTCGGGAGCACGATGGACACCTGACTGTCACTCTGGAAGCAAGCACATAATCACGTTTTCAATGCAAATTAATCAAAACATTATATTTAATATTAATATATTCTGTATGCGTTTGCGTGTGGTCACCTGAGCCGACTGGACCAGCTGGGAGGTTCCTGGTTTGTCGTAGCAGGTCGGGATTCTAATCTGCAGCAGCACACAGATTATTAGTGAGAGTATGAACTCTACACTGCTTCTGAAGGCTTTCATCAAACGTAGGACGGTAGCGTACAAGTCATAGTTGTTTTTCATCCAGGTGATTCTTTACACGAGCACACAGTCAAAGTATTGTGAGCATCAAATTACTCGTTTTATGCTCCAAAATGTTATTTTTATTGAAATGTACACTTTGTTGGTCAATCAAATTCTTAGATCCCAGGCTCCCCCCCAATGTGCTCTTACGGATATATATTTAAAAAAATGTATAAAGAGAAATCATGTAAGTGGAACAACAATGTACAGCACCAAAAATATTTAAATATAAAGTTTAAAAAGACTACAACAACAAGTAAAAGGGAAAAGGGAAAATGAATAATGATGGTTTCACTTTGAAGTTGCAGAGCGCTGCTTTGACAAGTCACACTGAAACACCTACTGACGCCTACCCAGTGAGTGAGTGTGTGTGTGTGTGTGTGTGTGTGTGTACCTTGATGACCACGCCCATAATGGGAAGCGTGAGAATTCGTCCCGGATGGGGCGTCGGCCAGCGGTCTATGTCATTACAAGCTGTCAATCAAACACACAAACAGTGATCTGGATCAGAATAGATCAAAGCTGTGGCCGCTCAGAGCTTTACAGAGAGAAAGTAAATAAAGTTTATCTACACACACTCAATGCAGTCTAATACAACTGTCTGTACAACTGCTCTGCAACAAATCCCACTTTCATGAAGTTGTGTTTATTTAACGATTCAGTTTCAGTTCAAACATTTTCAGAAACATGTTGAGAGAAGTTTATACATCACTAAAACTATAACTGTAGTTTACAAGGAGAGAGAAAAAATGAACAAGATTAAGTATAAAAACACTTACTCACACAGACAGACAGGTAGAGAGACAGACTGGAGGTAGAGTAACAGACAGACAGGTAGATAGGTAGATAGGTTGGGACAGATGGTAGGGAGGGAGAGAGAGACAGCCTGGTAGATAGAGAGAGACAGGTAGTTGAGGTAGTCAGACAGACAGGCAGGTAGAGAGACAGACAGGTAGTTGAGGTAGTCACACTGACCAGCCTCCAGACAGGGTTCCTGTTTCTCAAAGTATTCTGGAGCCATGATCTTCAACAGGGAGTGGAAGAAGGTCACGTAAGGCAGCTTACTGATCAGGACCAGAGACTAAACGCACACACACACACACACACACACACACATCAATAAACATACTTAAAGATTTAATACCATCAGTAATTATGATATAATTATTATTATAGCAGTCTGGCTCTGACCTTCTGGAAGTATCCTCTTTTCAGGGATTTGTCTCGCACCTGACGGAAGTACACGTAACCATAGTAATGGCCCTGTTCCCTCTGAGAGAGAGAGAGAGAGACACACACACACACACACACACACACACACACACACACACACACACACACACACACACACACACACACACACACACACACACACACACACCTGAGTTTTATGTCACTAAACCAGACGGTGGGTGAGTGAGAGAGTCTGTATGTGCGTGTGGGTGTGTTAGTGTGTGTGTGTACGTGTGTGCGTCCTGACCTTCAGACAGGGCGGTGCGTCCCGGTCGTTGGTCTCAAGGAAGCAGCCGAGTGACGACTTCCTGTTTGAAACCTGACGAAAGCGGAAGCAGAACTGCGTGTCGCCAAGGCAACCTGTAAACAACAACAGAGTGATGTTGTTGTGATGCTATTATTTCCTCTCGTTTGGACGATTGTAATTCTCCCTAAATGTCTGAGAATAAACCTTTACTCCTGTAAAGAACAGAGTGATGACTACAGACAGTTCAACTTCTGAAACAAGAGCAAATGTTCAGAAGAAGACAGTCAACTGTCTGACGTCACACAGGAGACCAAATACTCAGCTGCAGTTACTGCTCATCACCACAGGGGGCCGCCAAAGAGCAACGAAACAGAGATCTTTAAAGATAAAAGTTATCCCAATTATAATAATATAATAATCCCAATGTCCCCCAATATAAAGCCTTAAACCCTGAGTGTGAGAGGCTGCAAGGGGCATACAATGCTATTATTTTATACTTTTTATCTATCTTATCTTATCTATCTTTAATCCTTAATGTTTGAGTAAGGCAGGCTGAACACACATGTGCCATCCTCTTTGTTTACCTTTTCTTTTAACGTCTCCATGGTTCCCCGTGTTTAACGTCACATTGCTATGAATTGTGGGTAATCCCCTGAGGCAAAATCTACAGAAATGCGGGCTTACGGAAAGTGTCCATAAAGGGCATAAAATGTCTGCGAGAGACTTAAAACACTCGACGATTTGACGGTGCGATGGCCCGAAACCCTCACGGACTTTACGGTAATGTGTGTGTGTGTGTGTGGAGGTTTGGATCGGGTCTGAACCTCCACCCTCTGAAGTCTGAGGTTAAATATGAAGCCAGTTCACTGCAGCTACTTCTGCAATTCAAAAAGTGGAAGTTATAGAAAACTGTTTTGCTTTGATTCAGAAGTGTTTTTCTTTTGATTTTAAATGTCGACTCAGTGTCTTCCTGGTTTCCTCCTAAATTTTCGGGACAAACAGGAAGAGGAAGCAGGAAAAAAAAAGACGAAACAGGAAGCGCCCGATGAGTCACCGACCGGCCTTTAATCTCTGCATGACCTCCAGCAGTCACACCAGGAGAGTGTGAGAAGGAAAGTTAGAGTGATAAACACGCCACATACAACACACACACACACACACACACACACACACACACACACACACACACACACAC
The DNA here is from genome assembly GCF_050575085.1 of Anarhichas minor. Taxonomy (NCBI): domain Eukaryota; kingdom Metazoa; phylum Chordata; class Actinopteri; order Perciformes; family Anarhichadidae; genus Anarhichas; species Anarhichas minor. The sequence goes on along the minus strand of NW_027466467.1, from coordinate 3,476,868 downwards.
ACACACACACACTCTCTTTAAAGCATTCCACTTCATAGGACACACACACACACACACACTTCCTAGAGCTCAGCCAAGACTCCATGACATCATGCGGTCGTGTTGCGTTCGAGGCCACCCAGCGTGAAACGAGCCCTCAGACGCTCTGACTCTCGGTCTGAACCTCTTCATTACATGTGTGTGTTTCTGTTCTCTTTGTGAGTCACTGCATCTGAAGCTGGGATCCAGCTGGACGCAGCGAAGAGAAGAAGAAGAAGACTTCATCATCACAGAATGAAACGCAGGAGGTTTGTAAGAACTGTGTCCGTATTTTCATGAATCACAAGATGTTTGATTTGTGGATAAAGTGGCTGAAATAATAATCTTAATATTCATGATCACAAATATTACATTTTAGGATTTTAAGAATTTCTGGATTGGTTGTTGTCATTATCTGAATCCTATTTTCATAATTCATTATTCAAAATAAACCGATTGGTCTGAAATACTAAAGTTTAAAACAATTTGTGTAATTGACTTTGAGCTGTAAATACAGGGTTTAATAAAAGGTAAATAAAGAGTTTAAAGTTAAAGTCTATGTTGAGGTCTTTAGGGTCAAAGGTCTTCAGGTGGGAAATCCAAAAACACTCTTTTCAATATAGCGAGCACCTTCAGAATTTATTAAATCTTATTTCTGTTGCTGTTTTGGTTCTGTTCCCACCTCTAACACTCCTCAGCTCTCTCTCCGTCTGATGTGGACGTTTACGCCCACGGATTAGAGCTGAGTCAGCACTTTGACCTCAGTCCCTGTTTCACTTTAACTCTTGTGTGCCGGAGAACACAGCCAAAGCACACACCTGCAGAGAAACACACAAGTGATTCCACATAGGTGTGTGTGTGTGTGTGTGAACTAATCCCTAAACCACTTTATCTCTCAGTCTAGCATTACACTAATGACAAGGACAATTTTCAGAATGGTCCCCTGACCTCGTCTGCAGCGCCAAACAATTATAATTAAAACACAAATTAAAAAGGCGACGACTGAAACCGGAGCTTCCAGGTGATGTTCCAGAAACAAGAGAATCTCTTCAGGATTCACATTTGCAGAATTATAAATTAGTAAAAAAAACAAAAACCAAGCCCTGCTCTATTTATCTGACAGGTGCAAACCGAAGGGTTAAAGGTCGCCAGCATCGGTAATTCTAGACCGGTGGTGAGTTTGTGTCTGTTGGGAAAAGTGGCCGAAAAGACGCCGATTGGTGGAGACTGAACTGGAGGCAAAATGAATTATAAAAAATGTAATCCACCATCATAAGACCAGCGTAGAAGAGAAAGGAGACATGTTGATGCTGCTGCTGTGTTCACTGATGTGTATGCTGCAAATATGGCTGCTGATTATTGAATATCTTTATTATTTTATCAAGTGTGTTTTGTTTTCATCTTATTTTCCCTGTTTTTATCTTCCTTCTATCTCCATTTTCTTTGTTGGAAAACACTTTGTGTTGCATGTTTTGTATGATGAGAGGTGTTATACAAATAATGTTTATTACTATTATTATTACCAGCATGATACAACTCTGAAACCACCTTGACGTCGCAACTTCAAAATCTAAAAAACAACACATTCACCGCTCTTAACGCACAGCTTGGCCAGAGCTGTGGAGGTGAGGAGACAGGAACTCACCTGAGTTGGAGTCGGGGAAGGAAAGGTAGCAGATGCTTGTTTTCTGAAAGAGAAACAGATTTAGTTTGTTTTTCGTCCACGTTATCGTGTCATCTCAGGTTGATTCAGTGACGCAAATGAAACACAACTGATAGGAAACAGAAGGAATTTAAGGATTATAATGAAGAACTTCTACGATGTTCTACGATTTAGTGTACATCGTTTACCGGCAGCATGTGACGGCTGTATTTAAGCATGTTAAATATCTTAAAAATGAACGTAGTTAAAATCCTCACCTCTTTCTCTGACAGCTTCGAATGATGAGGATAAATAACCTGGAAGACACATGAACAGAGTTACCACACAGCTCATCAGCCCACTTCTAAAAGCTCTGTTCAGCTCCTGAGAAACAGAAACATCAGCACTTTCTGTCACCTGGTCCAATACTTTATGTCACCAAATTATAATAAAACACATTTTTATTTTGTGCTTAGATATTTTGTTATAACTGTTTTGTGGACTGGCTAGTTTTTTCAGTATAACAAGTATAAAGGGGATGCAAATTTTTATATCATATTATTTTTTGTGTGATTAATTCATTGTACTTTTTATCATTGAATAAATATCTAGATAACATAATAATAATAATAATAATAATAATAACGCCATAAAGGTAATAAGTGAAATGTGTTCAAAGCAGAGAACTGATCACTGTAAACTACTAAAAGTTCAAATGTCTGGTCAGACTTTGTAGTTTTGTTAACTTACTCTTTAATAAGATGTTGGAAATCATAAGTTATGGCTTCAAGGAACTTGAGATAAAGTTATAATGATCTGACTGCACATTATTTTGCAGAGACAGAAGCATTTCAGAAACTACTTTATTCAACCAGAAAAATCAAAAAAACAAACACTTAAGATGAAAAATAATAATAATTTTAAGTTTTTGTGTTGCTCAGTTCCTTAGAGAAAGTGAAAGACTTGCAGGATCCTGAACCCAGATCAACCGGTGTTTGTTGTGTTGGATTCAAAACATCCAATGCCACTGATGCCTTGCTCAACTCCTCGAGTTTAAGGCCTAAAAGTTTACAGCAAGTTTACAACAAAACTACCTCCATTTGAGATAGCAGCTGAGCTGATGCTGTTGGAACAGACTAACTCCAGGGAAGAGACAACACACACCATTCACCCAGACTACGATAAACTATATTATTAGGTAATGACATCGTTATTCTGCAGCTATGCTGTTCCTCTACATCCTCTATATCTGTGTGTTTACACACACACACGTCAGCACTGTTAAGACCAAAGAACAACAGGGAACATTGAGATGTTTATGTGCTCCTCTCCAGGAAGTAGTCTGAGCCCTTTAATAACTGCTAACCTAAGCTTTTTTTTTTTAGCTACAATCTAGAAGAGTTTTCCCCCGGAGGATCATGCATTCTGCCTCTCACCTCCACCGCCTGTCCGAGCTCCAGGTCGAAGCCGACCACGCAGATGCAGTGCAGCCAGGTGGAGAAGCGGTCCCAGGGCAGCAGCAGAGCCTCCTCCGGCTCGTCCTCGCCTCCGGGCCCGGGAGGAAGCGTTATCTCCTCGGCCGGAGAGATGCTGCTAGCGTCCTGGTCGTCCAGGTCCTCCGGCTCTTCGACCATCTCCTCCGGGCCTTGTAGAGCCATGGCTGGCGACGGCTCGACACGTAACGTGCACTCGGAAAGGCTCCGGAGAACGCTAACGGTTGTTTTTTTGTTGACTGGTATGTCGAGTTAGTGCTCAGGTTACAACAACATAAGGCGAGCAGAGCTACGGAAAGTAGCTAGCTAGCTAGCAGTTAGCACAGGAGCAGGGGAGCGTACGTATACGACGTGATGATGTGACGTCATCGCGTAAGGTCGTCCCCGGCACTGGGTTGTGTTCAAGTGAATTCATTTTATGAGACGTTCAGTGTCTTCTGTTTATCATCAGCATTGGGAAATAATATGTATGTCAAACTTTTGACTTTCTAAATCATAATAAGATTGTTGCAGCAGAAATACAGATAAATAGAAAAAATAAAGGAAATAAATAATAAGACGTAGGTCTTTGTAAAAATATGTAATATGAATAGAAAATAAAAAAATAGAGCATATGGAGACAAAATAGCGAGGTAAAATGTTTTTTAAGATGATAAAATAATTCTAAGGAATAACCTCATTGAGAGCAGATTATTTATCTTTCAAAACACTTTTCAACCACAATTAAGGACAAAATAAATAAACCTAAAATTATTTCTATCATACCATACACACTTTAATGTGTTCACTTTTTTAAAAGAAAACCATTTCATCAACACAAACAAATTACAATGTCCTGTTACTCATTTCAACAGTCCACAATTATATCAGTCTCGTTAAACAAGTGTCAATAGTCCAATGTGTGTGTGTGTGTGTGTGTGTGTCAGAACTAGAATTCATAAAACTGTTAAACCTTTACTGACATGTTGTTACTTTAAAACGTATTTATTGTAAAGTCCCTTCTGTTTCCACTCTGACCTTTTTGTCGTATTTCAATATATTCAATATTTCATCTATATTCTGCTGCTATCAATTGAGTGAATTACTGCTTTAATTACAGCCCGACTCTAAAGTGTGATTCAGGAAAAAAAGGAGTAAATCAGCTTTATCTAAATCCTCTAAAAGCTCCATCGTTGAACAAACAGATGGATGAAACAGAGTGGGGGTGCTCATAGAGAGGAGGGGTACAAACACCCTGTTGATTGTGACACAAACCCACCGTAGTGCAGGTAAACATACGCAAATCTATCACATTTAGTTCCTATAAATGTAACTATATTTGTTAAATGACCCACACTGTATTACAGTATACTAATAGTAAATATAATACTAACCTAGTGTGTATATTATCTATCTGTTCCGTATGGTTTTTATACCCCTAGTCCTGAGAAAAACGATATTTAATTAATGGTTAAAATGACAAAATACACTTGAGTTTACAGTAGAAATACAAATATAATGTATATCAATACATATTAAACAAATATGTGAAATATGTAGAGACAAATGAATTAATCTTAATTTAACAATAAATATGATGACACGATTAAACAATATCACATCACCGTTCATATTAAATTCCAATATAACAATGTATCACGACTTTAAATTATTGTTGAGCTGATGACATCACACTCAGGCACCACTGCATTTATAAATATGTGTTTAAATAATTTTTTTAAATGGAGTTTATCTTTTTGTGAGTCGCTTGTTTCCAACGAACAGCTTCCTGTTTAATTGGACGCTGTGATGTCAAACAGGGCAAAGAAGCTAAACACAGTAAGATGCCGTTAAATCTCAAATTATAGTCAGACTGTTAGTGCAGCGACAGCTGGTCCTCTGCTCGCTCTGCAGGGGGGCTGGGCATGGCTGCAGGGACTATACGTCCAGGATCAATACCAGGTCCAGGATCAATACCAGGTCCAGGATCAATACCAGGACCAGGACCAGCAAGTTACAGTAAAACTTCAAGACTTTGGAACACTGTTACGGTCTGACGTTACACCTCTGGTTGATCTTGACAGTCTTGAATTCGTGGCTCAGTCCTTGGCTCGTCCTTGGCTCTGGTATATTTGGAACCGGCTGATAATCAGGCTGATCCTGAAGTGAAGCCTGCAGTGACCCCTCAGGCCCCTCAGATCCACCAAGACCTTCTTCAGGAGTACATGCTCGTATATGTACAACCTGAGATGTTAAAGGAACTTGTTGGCACAGAAATTGTGATTGCATTACACCAAACACCAGCGACACATGAATAACATAAAGGGACACAGAGTAGAAGAAGGAATAATGAGCAAAGGAGAGTTTGGAGGAATAGTTTGACATTTTGGGAAATAGGCTTATTTTACTTTATTGTAAAGCACTTCGTGCTGCATTTAATGATTTTTGACTTTTGATAGAGAGAGACAGACTTCCAAGATCTCTAGATTCAAGATTCTACTTCCTTTTCTTCTTCTTATCATTATTGTTATTTTCATCATACTTTTTTTTCTTGATGAGAGGTTTGATATCACTCTCATGTGTACAGAGTAAATGTGAAGCTGCGTGAAGCATCCAGAGGGATTGGAAAGAGCCAGACCGGCTCAGTCCAAACTTCAGAAAATCTGCCTATTAGCACCTCTGAAGCAGTAACTGTGTGAAGTCTTGTCTTAAGGTCAGCGGTAACTTGTCATCGTGGTCAGGTTGCCAGGAAAAATGTATCTTACAGACAACTGTGCATTTACATCGATGGTATAAAGTACTACATCGCTTTGCATAGAGGTCCGGTCTCTGCCAAGATTGTGGGAACTATTTTCCCAATGGTGGTGCTGAGGCAACAATCTGAATCTCAAAACTCCATTTTATGAAACAGCTTTAATATGCGGGTGAATTGTTTCAAATGTAACCATCAATCAGTAAATTCTGAGCAAAACTGCTAAAATAATTTCATCCCTTTCTGACTAGTTTATAAAATACTGAAGCCACAGTTCAGCAGCTCGCAGCTATAATGATTATTATTTTGTTCTTGCCGCTAAAAGTCTCAATAGTTGAATTATATTCTTATTTAACATATTAGTGAAGCAGAATGTCTCTCTGACAAAGAAAACTTTATGAACTTTGGTTCATCTGTGCTTAAACAAAGGTTGAGAACAGCTTGCTTTAGATGCACAAAACTGGAAACATTAATGATTAATTATTATTATCATTTTTAAATCTCCTGTTCAAAATGAACGGATTAAACCAAAGTGATGTCCTGTGGTGTTTTCTCCTCCCACACTTCATGTCCTACTGTCTCATCCAGCATTGATTTGGTCTCAGCTGTCGGTTCACCAGAACACAGCGGGGGACGTTTCTGGAGCCACAAGCAGAATTTGATCTCCTCCCACGTCACTCCACCCCACCCTGCTGCCCCAGGCCGTAAATCAAGACACCTGGACAAAACCCTATGATGTAACTGTAAAATATTGTCATTTGGTGTTCGTATTAATAGTATCACGAATATGAAAAGGTACCGTAAGACAACAACAGGTACGTTTAAAAACAGTTCAAAGGTACACTCCCTGTGTTTATAGCCCCAAATCCCAGAGTAATAATAACGTTAGTGACATTCCAATGGGAAAACCTCTTGAAAATCTTTTTATTGTGTCTGGAATTTTGAATTATGAATTAATATCATACAACAAAAGCCCCAAAAAAGGCCTTGTTTTATTGCCATCTAGTGTCCACACCAGAGTCAGGTAGGCTGAATATATATATATATATATATATATATATTATTTTTTTCATTGTATAATTTGCTTTTGTTCATTTTGAAAAATCCCCAAAAAAATCATGTAATATTAAAGTATTGCTTTGACATTTGTAATACATCTAAATTATTTACAAAGTCAAATTTAAGTAAATTGTGATGTTTTTTATTTCCTATTGTTCATAACAAAGAGCCTACAGTCTGTGATTAAATAATGGGCATTATTTATCCTGTTGTTATAGCTGTGGACTAAAATCATATTATATTTGTAGTTATTACATTTAATATATTGTGCGATATATTTTTAATTATAATTCAGTTACATTTTTAACATTATAATTTAAATACCATATTATCCAAAATACTTGTATGTATTTACGAAGGCTGGGAATGAAGTAAAGTATTAAGCTAATAATATTTTTTTTTAAAGTACGCTAAATAAACAAGTTGAAGCGAGTTTACTTTCCAAACATCTGACTATTAATTTTTAAGTAATCATTTTTTATTTAATATCTCAAGATCTTGATTTAGTAATTAAAATTAATGTTTGAATATTTTTCTTCATCATTTCCAACTTTTTTTTTTCATACCACAAAAAGGCTTTCATATGGAAGCCCATTTCTGACAGCAAAAAATCAATAAAAAATCAATAAAAAATCTATAATAAATCACAGAAAATCAATAAAAAATCACAAAAAGTAAAGTTATTGTTATTTGTAATTTACAAAAAAACAAGAATAAAAATGAATTATATAATTATATATCGGTTTTATTCTTTCTAAAACAACTTTTATTTTCTTGTATATATTTTTTTGTAAATTAAAAAAATAAAAATAAATAATAACTTTATTTTCATTTATTTTTTGCTAGCGGAAATGGGCTTCCATACTTCTATGATATTCGTTTAAACCAAATTAATTGCAAATATTTTAACGTTAATCTCTACGTTTTTTTTTTTTTTACAGTCAACTGACATAATGAGCTCATCGGTGTAAGTTGATGTAACTCGGTCCGTGAACGCACCTCGCCTTGTCTGTCTGCTCTCTAGTTACAAGTATGGCCGCTTGGACTTGCGGAGGAGGAGAACAACTTCTTATAGATTCCTCCCGGAAAACTGTAGGAAAGCGGCGGCTTTAAAACTCAACCGTCTCGGTAAAAAACACGACCAGGAACTGAGACACACGCGACGACGACCGCGCGCAACTTGTGGCTTTTACGGAGTTTTTTTTTCCCTTGGAAGATAACCTGGAGCTTGTGTGATGCGCGTGAGGACCCGCAGTCAAGAAACTCCCCTGACTGTCAGTTAGCTAGCCGGCTACCTGCTAGCTCATCCACCGTTTCATGCTAACATTCGCTTGCAGGGGCTCCGTAGTAGCTCAAAAAAAGGCGGGCTAGCTTGCTGCTTTTATTTTGCTCCCAGGAGACACAAGGGGATGGCATTTCGCCTCCATCCCGGTAAGCGAACTGGTTGAGAGGGGTGTGGGGAGAAAACATTTGGGCACCTGGTTGATAAGTTTTGTCGGCACTCATTAGCCTAGCCTAGCCTAGCTTACTTGGTTCAACGCCAGAAAACGTTGGCCGAGAGAGTTAGCGCTAGCTTTGCCCCGTCCGTTTTGCGAGCTAGCCAATTAGCATTTTAGTTGCACAAGAAGACCTGTGCTTATCCCTCGTTCATGAGTGTTTTTTGACGCGTCTGCACTAACTAATATCAGACCAAGAACCGCTTTAGTTAGACTAATTGACCGTAAATGATAAATAACTCAGGGATGTTTTTTTGCTAGTTAGTCGTTAGCGACCTTACAGGTGTTCTGGTAGAGGGAGTGGTGGCGCTAGGTAGCTAAGCTAAGGTATCAGGGTAAACAGCGTCATTCAGATTATTATGGCTGTTAATGACGAATAGATTACAAGACGACACGTTACTAAGCGGTGTGTAAGCCGACTGGCGTGTTGCACATTACTGCGAGACAAGACTTAACACTGCTCGAAAGCGCGCAATAATATTGTTAACTGTTCCCTTTGCCTGCTTCTTCAGTGCCGGAATAGTTTGATGGACGTGGGAGGCTGTTTTCCAGGCTGTCAGTGCTATAATACTCAGTCATGTATGTCTTGACACATGGCACCCTGGTCTGTGCATAGTGCCTGCTGTCAGATATATATATATATATATATATAAGTATCGTTATGTAGCTTTGGTGCACAGTCAGTAAGGGGAATGTCTTGTCTTTTTTATACCTGTTGGTTTGTTTTTTATTTTCATTTGTTTCAAACACAGGAGTGTGAATCGAAGTGGGAAAGCAGTGCAGCCTGGGCTGTGCACAGTGGACAATGTTTATTAGCTAGTGCCTAGGAACTTAAAAGGACTGACAGTTCTGCCTACACATATAGGCAACAGATATTGTACTTTTATTCATTGGTGGATTGTAACAGAAGACTGCCACTCTGGATCAAGAAAACCTGCCCCCCGTGTCCGGTTGGAGTAACACTCTTAAGCCAAAATCAATGCCTTCGGCGCTGGCCGTGTTCGCCTGCCGACCCAACTCGCACCCATTCCAGGAGCGGCATGTGTACCTGGATGAGCCAGTCAAGATCGGCAGGTCGGTGGCTCGGTGTCGGCCGGCCCAGAACAACGCCACCTTTGACTGCAAGGTGCTGTCCAGGAATCATGCCCTGGTTTGGTTCGATCACAAGACCGGCAAGGTAAGAGAGGATGATTGTTGCTAACCTGACATTTTGTTCCTGTATTTTCCTTCAACAGGAGTGCCCTTTTGTCATGTTTTCCATAATTCTCGAGCAGGCAAGCCTTTATGACAGCCTCGTGGACCGTAACTTCACAAATGACCACCTCAAAATCTTATTTAAATGGCCTGCAGCTCTGTCTCCATCACACATGTTCTGTTTTACATCCTAACACCCTGAAGCAAGACCTGTTCCCGAGTGTGAACTCTGCTCAGGCCTGAACAGATTCAGTTTGTTTAAGGGTGAGATCACATCAAGCATGTTTGAAGGCAAACATCAAACTCTGCGGTGTTTCCTTCTGTAGACCTATCCAACATTGAACTTGGAGGTTAATGCATCATTGAGTAAAGGATATGATCCCAAAACTCAAAGGGATTATGGGTAGAAAGACACAGATGCTGGTCCTCATGCTAGGAAAGCTGAAAAGAAGAAAGTAAAGTTGATCGATTCTGGATTTATGTTCCACCCACTTCAAAAATATATACTTTAAGGCAGTCTCGCAAATAGACAATTGTCGAGAGAGAGAAAGGGGATGGAGCATTGCAGTTATGTAGCATAGTTCGGCTACCAAAGTGCTCCTAAAAGAAAAATCTCATCCTGATCATCCACATTCTTGTGTGATTGTGATTGTTGGCTCATTTTCTTGACTGGGGTTAAACTTTGTCCTGGATTAAACATAAATTCAATGCAGATATCTACTGAGGAATGTCCTTAGTCCAGTCTAGGACTAGACTTAATCCTTGGCTAGGAAACCAACCTGTTATTTCTTTTAAAATCCACAGGTCTCAGATCTGAATCAGATCAGTGCGTGTGTAGTTTCTCTGTAGAACAGGTTGAACAGGCTGAGACAACCAGGGGATTAACCCAACTATGTGGCATGCAGGGACATTGAAATACCCTGTGTGTGTGTGTGTGTGTGCGTGTGCGCGCTCACACACACAGCATAAGCTATTTATAATGACACCAGTAGCGTCATCCTTTCCTCTCTTAAGCGATAAAAGCACACACATGCGTATATTGACATGCACTAATTTATTGGCGCTAAGGATTCAAAGTGGATAAACTGTCTCCACAGGTTATTTATGGCTCAGAAAAGGGCTGAGCTGGTATTTTTGTATAATGAACCCAGTCACTGACTAGCCCAGTATTTAACGAGCTCAATCATATAAGAAAGATTTAAGTGTGTGAAGTGTTTAATGAATACACAATAGAAATACAAGAATACCCTTTTCTGAAACACCTGTTTTAAGATAAAGACTTTTTAAAGATGTAAGTCACTGTACAGGGTGGGCAGATTAAACCACATTGAACATATTTTGAATTATTTGTCACATTTTAAATAACGATTCAGTGAATGTGGGTTCCCTGCGACCTCGGAGTTAAGTTGCCAACCATGAACCTCAGCGTCACTGGTCTCAACTATTAGCTTAAGTCTATTATTCTACACAAATTAGCGTAGCTGCTAGCAGACTTATTCCTACTCATAGCTTTTATACTCTTAATACTGCGTTGAAATGAAACAAAGTTCTAACAGGTTGTTATGTTACGATGAATATCGCACAGTCACACACACGAGGGAGAGTTGCTAACTGAGATTACTCTAAGCAGCGGGTCGCTTAAAAGCTCTGAAAAGTTTGGCGTTATTCACAAAACATTCGGAGCTGTGTCGCCTATATCAACGTGTTTGGAATATTGCGTTATCGCGACATGAATTCATATTTATTTTGTCATATGTATCAAAATTATACCGGCATCATCATGATCAATATGATGTGGCACACCCCTAACGTCGGCTAAACTTTACATTCGTCCGTAAGCTAGTCCATAAATACAGTCTTATAACTTTGTTTACATTAGGTTTTTGATATGTGTGACACATTTATGGATAAATTGGTGAAGGGCAATGGCTGAGTATTCACCCTTTGTCTTTTTTTTACACACACACACACACACACACACACACACACACACACACATGGCTTGCCTAACCGATGGTTTAACCATAGGTTCCTCTTGTAGTAACAGCTGTTGTTTGTCACATGAGTCTGCAGTTTGTTTCTTCAACAACCAGCCTACAGTTTCCCTTTGCTCTAATGGATTGAAACAGTTTGTTATTTTCACCTGAATTGTTCCACGTTGTGACAGCGTGGAGATCTGCATACCACTCAGGTAAAATGTAAAATGTCAGTGGAAACTTATGTTTTACTGCACACGTTGACACTTTGTGAAGGCTTTTATTTGGCTGTTTTCACCTCTATCATGTCTTTGAGTGATAAGTGTGCACTGGAGGGAAACTGGTGCGATTGGTCGCGTCCTGTGATTGATGAACCTATCAGTCGGCTCAGTGATCCAGCAGATTGCATTATTATTGATGTTATCTTTCTGTACATCAGAGCAGAGTCCACCGAGTCTACTGTAAGACTGTAAGAGGTCCCACCAAGATCCCTCACTCTTAGATCACTGGAACTCAGTTCTCGGACTCAACTGGAGCTGCTGGAAAAAACTCAACTCGATGACATCATGTCTTTTACATTTGGTCAGTTTTATTGTTTTGCAGCCAGACTGAAATGTGATTTAAGGATTGAGACGTATAACGCTGTGATTACATGCTACGTACTGTAGCTTGCTGATCTCACAGCCTCCCTCTGGGACCGTTGCCCCGACACAACGACTACTGCGAAAGGAAGGATGAACTAATTGACATGAGCACAGCTGGTGGGATGAATATCTGAAGGGCTCTGAGAGGAAATAATGAAGTGTGTTCTTATTTAAGCAGCAGCCCATCACGGGAAGGTCAGATCAGACCCAGCTGCTCCTCTCTTAACCCTGGAGGTCCTGGGACCTCCATTCGGGAGCTACTGTTAGATAAGAGATCCAGAGAGCTCAACCAGAAGACAGACAGTTGTTCAGACAGATGAGATGTCGGTGCTTTGCCATTTTACTGGCGCTTAACTTCTTCCTTTCTCCGTAACAAGTAGTATTTCTCGATAAGACTTCAGGAGTCCATCACCACATATTTTCAGTGTATAGTTCTTTTAAAAAAAATCATTATTGCTTCAGAAACTATATGTGAAGCCCAGCTGAAGTCTTTTTACATCCCATGAATACAAGACAAACACTATGTAACCATGTGAGTTGTCCCAAATGTTGGCTGTAAGTTGTTTTTTGCAGTCCTTGATGTGATGTTGGATGCATTGGCCAACTGTTTTTGGGGAATTACGGAGCTTTTAAAAAAATGAAGCTATATATTTGTGAGCTGTTTTTTAAAAGCAGTGTTTATGTGAAGCCTGATGTTGCCTTACTCATAAAAGGATAATCCCAGTCACTCTCAGATAGTGAGGCCCACAGCTCATTTATCGAACACTGGTGTCGGATCGGTAGTCGGTATAGGCCGATACCCAGAAGCCCAGGTATTAGGACTGGAAGAAGTCTGATCGGTACATCCCTAATTTGAATGCAGCAATCGACTCCTCAGACTCTTCTAAACAGCAGCCAGTCAGCTGGTGGTCTGCTCAGGCAGATCAAACCAGATTTATAACTCGCTGTGGAGATCTCTGTCATCCAGCTGTATCACTTAGTTATCCAGTCATTCATTTATCCATCCACAGTGTGTGTGTGTGTGTGTACACTAAATATTAACATGCGGCAGATCAGAACATGTTTATTGTTCACAAGGAAGTAGTTGTAAAACAGACTACGAGATACGGGACACTGATCTATGAAAAGCACTTTTTGGGGTTTTCATGCAACAACCAGGGTTTAGTGATTGTTGCAAGAAAAGGTAAATATAACATTAATTCAAGCTGCTTGTCAAATACTGTTTGGGTCCAGCAAATGGCTGAGTTTGTTAAATACTAGCAGGTTAGCTGATGGTTTGGAAGGTAAAATACTGCATGGTCGTGCGTCCTGCTTCATTAATACCCAGCTGGTGAGGGAACATTCTGCTGCATAAAGTGTTGCAGCGCTGCATGAAACGATGGTGGAGCTAAATCTGTCCTCTCTTGTTTCCCTGCTTGTGGCCCACATGTCTCGTGCAACGCCTCACATCAGGCCATCTGCAGCATTGTTCTGCAGGCCGATGTCACGTTTGTGTGCCAGCCCTCTGTGGGGGATTCAGAGTAGAGAAAAGTGAAAAGAGTGCCGGGGAAGCTATGACTTCAATTACAGTTTGAATGAATAGCTTTAAGAAGCCTCGTGGGTTGAACAGGTGTAAATACCTGTCGGCAAGTAGAAACCTGTGCACAGGGAATATCCCTCCTGCCAGTTAAAAAGCAAACCGTGTCATTTTATATTTGTCGTGTTTTCTTATTGTACCTTTTATAAATGTTCCATGCTTAGTTATGTACAGTTTAGCTGTTACTGTAAATGAGAACATCAGCTGCTGTTTGATTCCTCTGTGATGGGAATGAAGTGCAATGCACTGGTATGGAACTATGGTTCATAATTTATACATTTTCTTAAGATTTAAGTTTCTTAAAGCCAGTAAAATGTTGCGTTTTAAATTTCTTGGTCAGTGAAGCTAGCATGTGTTGCTAATACTTAGCATGTTTACTGAAGCTGTGACACGTTTTATGAAATACAAACTACCATTTGAACGTTTGTGTAAAATGTAAATATATTAAGTCTGTAATGATCTGTCCTACCTTAAAGCTCATTGTATAGGAGCAGCAGGCCGAGTCTTGTGCTGCGGTGGGAGTTTCTGTAAAATGTCGCTCTGATGTGTTGAATGCCTTGTTGACTTTTAGCATAGCAGTGTTTCCTCGAGGGTACGGAGCAGTTAGCCAATAGGGGAAGAGTAACCAGCTAGGGTCAAACTAAAGACAAACTTTATTATAGTTGAGTATTTATTTTATTATTTACACATATCACAACATTCGTCTGAACATTGAACTCTTCTGGAAATGTTTTTATCCGCAGATTTGACAAACAAATTTGCTTATTATTTTACAAAAAGGAGCTGGCTAACGCATTAATAATCATGATAACAAGCATGGATATTAATAATCATCATAGCCTGGACTATCTTCCTATTTTCCAGTTCTCTCTGCTGTTGCACACTTAAACCAGCTGATGCTATTTTTATGCTATTGATTAATTTTCCACTGCTTAGGGCCAATAAACCGATGGCTTTAGGACACAGGCAGCGACACTCTTCTTATACTTGTTCCCTAACTACCGAGTTATTTAAAACTTAATTATGATGAACATCGCACAGTGCTTCTCATGGACGACTTTAGGATTTAATTAGAATTAAATGAAATACTTGTATGTACAGTATATGACCGTTGTAATACAGTTTATTTGGCAGCCTGCACTTATAGAAAGCTCTGCAATGTTTTTTTTAGGATTAGGCTGTTTTTACAATAATCTGGGCAAATGATGTATTGGTTCTCATTTGTTTAAACTGTATTTGTTGAAAAGGTTAAAGCTTTATTAGCATGTTTTGATCCTGAAACAGTTAAGCAGACATGTTTGCTGTTTCCCGTTTCCTTCTCTTGTGTTTTTAGGTATTAGAAATAAATATGTTTACACCTAAGTTACCATTACAGGCTAAAAGATGAATCCTTTATGACTTTGTTAATCACACGTCCGCCACTCTTGTGCCACCTTTTCATTGGTCTCACCACTTCAGTCTCTGATGTGTAACACACTTTACAGCCTCGCATGTCTCTGTAATGAGGTGGTGTTGATTTAAGTCAAAGTAAATAGATTTAAGGACTTGACTGGTCGTTCATGCAGCCATCAGAGTGTTGACATCTTATTACTACAGCAACTCATTTCCCAGCATCCTTTTATCACAACTACACTGACAATGTTATTGTCAGTGTAGTTGTTGGGTTATAATGAGAACACACTCACACACTCCCTACAGTAGATGAGTCATTAGATTGCTGGAGGCTTCAGGTGAGGACAGATATTCACAGGGTCCAGAATTAGCATCCTACTTCACTACGAACTGTTACGCTTACTTTATCTGACCTCAGGCTGGGTGGGTACCACAGAGGGAAGTTCTGCAAGTATGTGGCGGCACAATGGCAGAGAAGATGGAGCTAAAGGAGGGTAGTTGTTTTGTGATGAAGACAACCAGAGAGATAATCAGTCAGTCAACCAGGAAGCCGGTGGACGGCCGCGCTGACAGCAGAGCAGAGCTGTTGTCTGAGTATCGGTACTCCGCGGCATGATAATGACCTCCAATGTGAATACCAACACAAGCACAGGAACGCCGTGACGCTCTGTAATAGGAAAATAGGAAGCTCTGTAGCTCTCTTTATGTCTGTAGTGAGAAGGAATAAGACGCTGTTGGCAACCTGGAAAGCTCAGCTCTGGTGTTGTGTGTGTTCAGTGATAGCAACGCTGCAGCAGGACGCCATGATGGAGCGTTAGAAGAGAGAGAGGGGGGTGGGGGGGGGGGTGTCTTTGGGAATCTCACATTTCGGATTCAAAGTGAATTTAGATTCAATGAATGTAAACCTGTCTCCTTTGTCCACAGAACTGCAATATTAAACATAACTGACAGTTAAGATAACTAGTCTTGATGAAGGTCACTTTTCAATGCAGTGAGAGATGTTCATAAAGGAGATAATAGCAGATTAATCTGGAATAATGGTTTGGAAATATGAGCGAGAAGGTGAGAGAAAGGACTACGATATGCATTTTCACTATATAATGTGTCGGCTGAGTATAGGAACAACAATGTTAAAGTGAATATATTGTTGTTATTTAAGCTAAGCTAATGTTTATTTCTGAGTCCTTATAGCTTTAATTTTCTAATATTAAACTAAATGATTCTGCTTATCAATTAGTTTAAAGCTCACTAGAGTGTGGCTCGCACATCGTGGGCTTGACCCGAACACTGGATATCATAAATTTAATAACGATTAATAATCAACCGTTTTGTGTTCAGCTAGCTAACGTTATTAGCATCCTACCTCGGAGCAAACAAAGTCGTTCTTGTTGATCTTCATTGGATTCAGCTGTGAGTGAGGTCTCCATCTCTTTATTTGTTTAATGTGCTCTTAACTCTTCGGACTTGCAGTGAAGTTACTAATATAATATACTTCAGTTGGTACAGTACAAACAGCCACTGGTGAGGACGTCAAGGGTCAGAGGTCACTACAATAGATGGAGAGAGATGTGTTTCACTCATTTTTAAAGGTTCGATACACCACCCTATAGACGACAGAAGGAAAATAACGAGAAGAGGCCAGATGCTGGAGTTTTGAAGTTGATACGATGCCATTTGAATAAAACAAAATGTTATTTTTCTTACAGCAGAAACTTTTTTCCTTTAGTTCATCATAAAACTTAATTTTATCCATTTTCTATGTCATCATTTCCAGCTCTTTTCTTTCTTTTGGAGGTGTGATTGTTTGACTCGTGACACTTTCACCATCTTCGACTTAAAACTTAAATGTGATGAGCTAGAGGCAGGTTTTTATAATTTAATCATACATGATGCTTTTTAGAGATCTTGTGACTCTTTTCTACTCATCTTATTGGCTGCTAAGGTGAAAGTATCCGGTGAAACATTCACATGAGATTATCCAGCTTGGTAGGAAGGTTGTCGTCAAAACGCCAGAAGAACCTGTTGACCAGAATAAACTCCGGTCAACAGGTGAGTCGGGTTTAATCTACTAACCGATGAAGCAACTCATCCAGCGGCTTCAGCTTTTCAACACTTCAGACAGGAAGGAGGAAGCTGTCGACACAAACGGCCTTTTATGAGCATGTTCTTAGAAATGTTACTTTACTCATAAAGCCATGAAGAAATACAGCTTGTGTTGAATTTACCTCCTTTGTAATTGACAGAAAATAATTCATAAAATACATTTTATTACCAATTAAACTGTGGAGAGATTCAGAAACCTTTGCGTCATTTAATAATACATGATTTTACCTTTTTTATAAAAGATGAATATAACAACTGCAGCTGAACATTATCCAGCGTTTTATGAAGGTTTTTATTCTCTAGATATCTGTTCAGCTTCCAAATACGGACGGATGTTTTATTCATAAAGAATTCATATTTGATTTGGTTTTCAAACTTTTTGCCAAGATTTGAGACGCAGCAGAGAGTGAAATGTCGTAAAGAAGGAAACCTGTTTGTATTGAATGTTTTTGTTTTTAATAGTGTTTAATCTAAATTAACGTCTAATGTCAAAAATACACCAGATGTTTAAAAAGCTTGAGTCAAAAACACAGAGAAATATAGTTTATATTAATATAAAAACATTTTAGAAGATGGAACCAGATGTTTTGACATCTTTGTTTAATCCCTTAAATCATTAATCAATTATCAAAATTGTTGACAATTAGTTTTCTGTCTTTTGACGGATACTTAGTTGAAGAGTTTTTCTGGCAAGCTCTAATTTGAATTAATATTAATTGATACTAAAAGATGAGTTACTGTCTGTCTCTCTCTCTTTCTCCCCCTCCCTCCCCTCCATAATATTAACCACTAAAGTGACAGAGCTGAAAATGGCCAGCAGAAATCTGTAGCCTGAAACACAATCAGGCCAGCATTCACCTTTCAAGGAAATGCACACCGTTCTGCAGGAATACGCTCACGTGCTCTCTGATAAATAAATAAATATATAAACCCCTCTTTCTGTTTGCCAGTAGCAGCAAACGGCCTCTTTTTGGAAACGGTGGCAGGAGTCCAAGCTCCAGTCGGCTGCTCTCTGTCACCGGGAAAGGCTCTGCCAGTTTTAAGAAGCACACCGAGTTAAATAAAATCTTACCCCAATGCCAACAATGAGATAACAAGACAGCGTTAACGACATGTATCGAGCAATCTCTCACCACGTTTCTCTGACTTCTGGCTCATGTGGAAGTTGACAAATAGCTCGTGAGCACTGCGGCACCGTCCAAAAAATGGTTTCCATCATATTTGAACGGGAGAATCTTTGTAGCTCTGTGGGTGGAGTGGGTCATCCTTTAAAACCACAAGGTTGGCGGTCCGATTCCTGACTCCTCAAGTGTCCTTGAGCGAGACATGGAACCCTAAGTTGCTCCCCCCGGGCGCTTCACAGCCGCCCACTGCTCCCTAAATGCTTAGGATGGGTTTCATGTATGTAAATGACTTGTTTACGTCCTAAACGAGGCTTAAAAACTAACAAATGGAAGCATTTTGCTTCTTCTTTCGTCCCAAATCTGAAAGGATTGAAGCAAATCACGAAGTAGATCTCAACTCTTACTGCACCAGGATTTGCGGCCCTATACTCGGTCATTGAGAACGACATGCGATATGTCTCAATGTTTTTTTGACACAGCAAAAGTCATGAAATCCATGAGGGAAAGTTGCTAGGATAGAAGCAACCTGCTATCCATCCATTGCCACCGGAACACTTTATGTATTGTTTTACCACATGTTCCAGGGAAAGCTTTGTTTCTGTACGACAGCTGGTCCAGCATGCTCACCGCCCAGAACAAGAGGATTTGGTTGAAGAGAAAGTCTTTATTTGTGAATATGAGCAGCTTTTTTATGTCACGTGATTCAGAACATGCTGAAGTCTGTGCTTTAACAACAAGGACGCTATACGGACACACTGTTGTTTGCTGCAGCTGTGATGTCAGACACAGTATTAAACGAGTAGGTAAATGGAAGTATTGAATCTGTCTCGGTATGTTCCCGATTCTAAAGGACGGGGATCAGGACATCCCTGCTTTAAACAGTCAACATGTGAGAACGCTAAAAATACATTGTTTAAACAGACGGAGGACGGGCTCCATGTGTGGAAGGAGTTCAATACCTCTGTCTCTGGCTCTCTCTCTCTCTTCCCCCCTCTGTGTTAATAGAACAGGTTTATCTCGCCCATCACGACCGGCTTCCTTCAGCGTGACCGATTCATTCATTTACTAAAACATGGAGATAATCTCTGTCCTCTCTTCATCATCTCTACAAAGAGCCCGTCATAGTTCTACTGTCAGTAATTATTAACACGACTCTCATGGCTTCTTCTTTGTTTAACGTTGACCTTCCACTTGACTTCTGGGGCTTTGACTTCTGATGTGGATCCTTTGATCTGTTCAAGTAATAGATTACTGAATGTAATACGTTACTACTTCCAGTATTCCTACAGTAAAGTATCAGCTCTTGAACCTACATTCACAGTATTTCCTAAATCCTGTTGTAATATATGATGTATAAATATACAATCACTCACTTCCAGGATTCCTGGGGTTTTGTTCTTCAGGGTTGGGCATAACTGCGTTTTTAAGGTTGGGCAGAGCTGCTTTGCTTCAGTGTTTTTCTGATGTTCAGTCAACATGTTTTTCAAACCTCTCGTAGGAAATATGTCCTGACTGGCCCGAGACTCAGTGTCACAGAGGTTTGTCCTGACTTTCAGTAGAAGAATGTCGTCGTCTTTCCTAACGGAGGAACTGATCTCTGTACGTTAGACCTGACCGGTTAGGACTGGAGATACAGGATGTAGAACTTTCATCACATCCACCTCAAAGATATTAAGTGGATAAAAGAATAAGTCTGCCTTTAAGAACAATACTTACATTGAAACTGTAATTATTCTCTTGTTCATACTGGCCATTTAAAGATCCCTTCCTAACATAAAATGTATGTTGAGCGGTCTGAATTAATCCAATCAAATGGGTCTCTTCCAGAGTTAGCTTGTTTTAATTGATTGTAACTTTGGAAAGATACTCCCTCACTCGAGTTGTCCTGAGCTGTAAACTTTATACTTCTCCACAGAACAAGGACTGTGTACTTTCTCTTTTATTACTTACATTTTAAACGTATTAGAGCCCTTTTGCGCATGAGACTAGTACTACCAGCAGACCTCAGATAGAAAATCATGGCCCCCGGTGCATTCGCGTAGAGGTCGATATCTTCTGGATATGATATGATGTCAAGGGTCCGCGTGAAATCTTTAAAAACCCAAATCATCATTTCAATTGATATGAGGATAATTATGTTTTCATTCCCTCTAATATCACACAAATCTGTCAAAATAATCACAATTACATGTTTTTTTTTCAAAATCGTCCAGCACCAACGGCTGACCTCCGTAAATATTACAAATTACTAGAGGTCCCATGTAACTGTAGTGCTGTGTGATTAGGGCTTAGTTATAAGTGCTAAATTCAGAGCATTTCTATTGCCTCTCAACGGCTCTCAACATGGCAGCTAACAGTGCGAACAACGTCAACAGTGCTGACAGAGCTAACAGTGTTCACCTGAGGGGGAACTGGCTCTGTACATAGCTAACAGTGGTTTGCTGCTATACTAATCCTCTGAATGTTGTATAGAGAACCTTTACAGACGGGAGGAACGACCTCAGTGTGAACTCCTGCGAGTGATTCTGACAGATTTGATGAATAGAGTTTATTCCAGAGTCCAGAGTTTATGTGTCAGCTGACTACTATCTGTCTGTTAACCCGTGTGGGTGTGTGTTCAACCAAACTGGTGTCATCCGTCCAACTGCTCACCGGTTAAGTAGTTGTTGCTGTCTGATGGTTTGCACCGTTTTTTGGAGACTGAGGTCAAATTAACATCCAAACACAAATGCATGGTGTTCATTTAGCTGACACTAATGAGGGAGGGGGGAGAGAGGGAAAGGGAGGAGGAGGAGGAGGAGGAGGAGGAGGAGGAGGACGACGACGACGACGACAGAGACCAATGAAGGGATGCAGTGTTTCCCAGAGAAATGTTCTGTTGGTGGTGCAGGAATGTCGATCGTGTCGAAAATCCGTCAACTGTGGATTAGTTTGAAAAGTGGTGCATTTGTGTGATATTGTATGGATTGGAAAATTGAACTCGGCGTACCAGCAGACTTTCTGTTTTTGAATTGCCATTTGAGGATAATGCATCTTGTAAAATGTTTTGTGTTTTATACAATCCTGAAATTAACAAGAAAGCAAATGTTCTGACAGGACGGCAGGAAAGATTGTGCTTGTTGTTACATAATGTGTTAATGGGGCTTGAGATTAATCACTAAAGGCTGCAGGAGAGAAGCATCAGGATTACTGTGGAGGTGGAAACACAGACGGACAGACGTAGAAGTAAATATGTGTAGAGCGGCAACTATTATAGATAATAGAGTTATTCAGACATGGGATGGTTCCTGCTTCTCTATACTGAGAATTTGAACAATTTATTTACCAAACGACTACGTGTATAAATGTTTGGGAGATGATGATAATAATAAGTTGGCTGCAGATGTCCAGCGCTGTGACATTTTGCTCGGACATCATTTGGTGTCGTCGGGTCGGGTATGGTCCTGTTGTGCTCTGCCACAGATCTCAGGTCTGTGTGTCGGTAAGTTTAATACCTTTATAGATCCAAGTGGATGCTCTTATCAGCTCTGATCATGTGTATCATCATCATCATCATCATCATCGTCATCATCATCACAGGAGGAATAATTGTTTCTGAGGTGAGATGATGATCGAAACATTGCATGTGTTCGGATGCTGTCTGTCCTCCTTGGTTCCCTCTAACACTCAGGTATAGACTTATCTTAAAGGATAATTATTGTCTATTACAGGTTGTGTGGCTTTGTCCGTCATTTGAAATAATTATGATGTGATCATTCTTACCAAATTAATATTTGAGATCCGGAAAGACGGTAATAACACAAACAAAGTGACACGGGTCAAGAAATGTGAGGAGACAGACGATCAGAGAGTTTGTGTACTAACTTCCAGGTTACAGAAACTTATTAAGATAAACTGAAGGTAACATTATGACCCAGAACTGTCTCACAGCTGTAAACGACCATCACAGGTTACTGACCCACTTCCTGCTTCAACGTTGATCTGCTGTACTCACTGTAGTGGAGTGCTCAGTGTAGAGGAGATGAAGACTCGCGTTGTTATAAACCAGAACTGTTCTTTGTCTCTTCAGAGACAGTAGCTAGCTGTGAGACGTCGAGTTCACCAGCTGACTGAACAAGGAAAGAATTCTCTCCCTCTCTCTCACTCACACACACACACACACACACACACACACACACACACACACAGAGGGAATCTCAGCCATTGTCCATGGTTAGTGTGTCAGTAAGTCAGTCTGTGATCTGCTTTGTTGTGTCTACGTTTCAGAAGGAGAAGAGCAGATAAAGCGTCCCAGACGAACACAAATATAATTCATGTTGGTTCAGATTCGAGTCACCTGGGTAACCTTTGAACCAATGGATCTGTCATTCATTCACACATGCTTTTGAGTTAGCAGTCAGCAGTCATTTCGGAGAGTGTGATGACTTCAAAACACTGAAGTGTGTCTGGACGGTGCTTCATAATCAGCTGGGATTACTGCAGAGTGAGAGAATGAACGTCTGAAGCGGAGCTCGTATTTAACCAGCCCTATAGCTCTGGCTTTAGTGCTGAATCACAGTTGCTTAATTTCCTCATTGGCCACACTTTGTTTGTTTTTGGGGAAATGAAAGAGACTTCCTGAGCGATTCATGCCGTAAAGTTTAAGTTGAAATCAGTTTGGGGGATCAGACGACAGCTGTAACCGACAGAAAGACATCGAGAGCTTCTCTGAGGCTCAGTGGAAGGTAAAGAAGCTCGTACTTGTTGACTTGTCCTCTGAAGTGAAGTGAATTATGGGAAATAAAAGGAATGTGTAGCAGTTGAAAATGTTCTCGCAGTCTTATTGATCAGCAGCTTTTTAAGCAGCAGGGACTAGGACGCTCACTATGTTTTCACCGGAAGGTCTAAATTAATTTCTGGGGACGTCTTACCCTCCAAAAAGGCTCTGGTGTGGGCTAGTACGTTCTGAAAGTACAGGAACGTTCAGGGTGAGGTTTGCAGGGATGACCGTCGCCACTCTGTCAAACACACAAAGTGAAGCTGCTTCAACTCGTTCACCGCTTCATTCATAGAATGAGGAAGTACTCTCTTTGTTTGCTGACCTTAAAGGTAAAGTTAGGCCGATTAAAACAGAACTGAGAAGACGAGCGGGAGACGTAGACGGAGCTGTGACTGAGAGAGATTCACGGCACACTCAACAGATGATTTACTGTAGAGACAGACGCCCTCTGTTTCATTTTCCTCTGCATGTCATTCCTTACATCGTTACATGAATCAGTAAATACTCTGCAGCAGTAAATGTCGTCAGAGTGAGACAAAACTAAGGTGTTATATTTGTTTCAGTGTTTACCCCTGGAGACCACCGGCACCCCTCGTCCCGTGTCATGTTTCTTTGTCGTACGTCGGCGGACTGATTTGCCTAATCTTCGCAGGTCTTCAGGCCGCTATGGAAACGCAGACAACAATGGGCTGAAGGAACCTTTCAGTTCCTTGAAAAGTAGTTGTGGGATTAAATTACCAGGAATTTATGGTGGACATGCGGCTTTTGTAATCTATTTGAAAGGACCATGCAATTGTTTGTTTTTTTCAGTTGTACATCTTTACCATACATTTCATGTAAATGCACTTTAAATGGTCAAGATTAATGTCTTGCCTGTCTAAACTTTTTTGTGTAGTTTTAGGCGGAGAGCCTCTGCATTGAGACCCCTGCTGTGCCGAACACAGTGGTCCCATTCAGAGGGGCACCAGGCTTTAGTGTTTTACTGGATTATGTTTTACTGGCTGGTAATGCTGTAAAACGAGCAAATGATTTAATGAATATAGACGGAGGACTAAACCAGCAGTCTGCTGCTCACAGGTAGATGACGTCGTGTGTGTGTTACTGGGTGAAAAGCTCTATAGTTAGGTCCCTCCCTCTCTGTCTCCAGGTTACCATGGGGACAGGAGGTAACTGTCTGTGTGTATGTATATATATTTATATTTATATAGCTATCATGATCTGTGAATTGGTAGCTTTTTCGCAGCACACTGCAGTCGGATAAACGGCAGTCAAACAGTCCGTCTCTGCATCTCTTTCTCTCTCTCTCTGTCGTCTTCCTCCTTCAGTCACTCCTTCCCCTCGTCTGTGTTCTGTCTCTCTGTCTCTGTCTCTCTCTCGCTCTGTCTGTCTCTCTGTCGCTCTCTCGCTCTGTCTGTCTGTCTCTCTCACTCTCTCTCTCTCTGTCTCTCTCTCTCTCTCTCTGGTAGATCGACATTGGTTTTCAGTCGTGACGGAGAGCTGAGAGCTGTTGAATGAAACTCCTGGAACGACAGAGAGACAGGCCTCAGGCATCCAGATCAGATTGCAAACTGTGTGTAGTGTAGTGTAGTGTAATTCATACCTTAATGTGTCAGCGTGTTCATGCTTAAGGTTTGTGTTCTGTGTGTGTTCTTGTTAGCTTTTAATCCTTGTTTGTCTGTACATGTGCAGTTGTTTTGCCTGATTTGTGTGTGTGTGTGTGCGTGTGCTTCATTTCTGTTTCTGTGAAATTATAATTGATTTCAGTGTTTTTTTTTCCTGAATGATGCGTGAATGAAAGAGTTGATTCTTGCTGTTTGTGTTTTACTGACATGGTTGTTGTCGTTGTCCTTGTGGATTTGTAATGTGACTGTCTTATGTGCTTTTAAATGATGATAAATGTTGCTGTATGGTCGGTGTTATTGTGTATTTCTGGGCGGTAAAACTACAGTAAAGCCTGAGGATTAAACTATGAACTAGTCACAACGCCATGTGCTGACGGGAGGAGAGTAGTGATGAGTGAGAGTTGATGTTGACGGGGTACCTTGATAGGCAGACAAGGTCAGTTATTACTCCTTTTTGTTTTTGACCATAAATATTTGTTACGTCAAAAACTTCCACAGAAAAAGCTTACCGGTAGTTTGTGTCTTCTCAGCGTAAAGTCTGTGGAACAAACCGAAGTGTTCAGGGGCAGATAAAAAACATATGTTTTGTGTAATAATGAGGAGGCAAACCAGGAAAAGGTAATGGATACATTGGAGTATGTGTTGGTGATAGAAAACCCCGTGGTGTCTGACCCTATGACGTGGATCCCAGGGTGGCAATGCTGGTTGTTGCAAACTAAAATGGCTCAACTATTAGATGGACTTTTATGAAACTTGGTACAGACATGGTTCACAGAGGGTGAAGACGACCGACTTTGGTGATCCCGGGACTTTCCGCCAAAATTTCCTTTTGTCCAAAACTTTGATTTACGACCAAATACCTGCAAGACTAAGGACGTTCTCATCACCCCCGGCTGTACTTTGTGTTTAGTACTAATTAGCAAATGTTTGCATGCTAACACGCTAAACTAAGATGGTGAACATGGTAAATATTATACCTGCTAAACATCAGCATCAGTCATTATGAGGATCTTAATATACTGATGTGAGTATTTAACTCAAGATATGGTTATGGTTAATATTAGAGCTAGGGCTGGGCGGTATGGCCTAAAATGAATATAGTATCATGTGTATCACAGTATATTTGCGTTTCCTTGAATGTCAATATAAATGGTTTTGAAGGGGCAGAGCACTGCATGGCGTCATTTCAACCATCCCGAAATGAATTTAACCGTCAAACATTCTGCGTTTTACTTTTACTTAGTTTTTGTCGTCTGTGGTTATTTGCATAAAACGCATTCAAATGAATAGGAAATAAATTATTGTATCTTTATTTACTTATATACTTGCCGTGATTAAAATAAATCTTGGCATTAGTAGTTTAAATGATTTATAATAAGCAGCTTATTTGAGGAAGTTCAACAGGTCATAATTCATCTCTAATATCTATTTATATTGCTGTGAAAACATCTCCTTCAAACAACTGTATTTATTAAAGTTTCTCACCAAAATCTACATTTTACAAGATTACATTTGAGCACATCCTAATACTTATTTTTCTGAGTAGAGCTTGAACGCACCATGCTAGTCAACCCAACCTCTGTTAACGTTAGCTTTTAAGCTACGAAAGACGGTATTAATATTACTATTGTGTATCGGCTCCCTCCTGATTGTGACATTCTCAGCATTGGTTGGCTGAAATGAGCACGAGTATGATGTATAGTTTGGATATTACTGTTAATGTTTGTGAAATGTCATTATGAGCTGCAGCTCAATGTTGTCTTATATTATATTCTTTCTCTCCCTTCATTCAGTGTTTTTAATAGTTTTAAACTTGACTCTACTTAAATACAACAGTCTGTCCATGTCTGTTGTTTTTGTGACAGTGCTGTAAATGTGTTATTATTATTATGACTGATTTCTTAAGGTTTCTTACCTGCCGTGTGTGTGTGTGTGTGTGTCAGTTCTACCTGCAGGACACTAAGAGCAGCAACGGCACGTTCATCAACAGCCAGAGGTTGAGTCGCGGCTCGGAGGAGAGTCCGCCCTGCGAGGTCCTCTCGGGCGACATCATCCAGTTCGGCGTCGACGTCACTGAGAACACACGCAAAGGTACACGCACATAAGAAATATATATATATAAATATATATATTTTTTTATTCAAGTTCTCGTCATTTCAAACGTGGACACTTTCTGTTGTATGTTGAGAGAGATGCAGGCATGTTTTTTTCCCCTCTACCAGTAATGTTGAGTTAATCATGCACACAGACAACCCTGAAATAATTACACTCCACTAACCTTTAAGGGGGCCTTAAGGCGCATGTAGCTGAGGTCACAGACTACATACTGTCTGCATACAAAGTGCAGAGCAGATATTTGGGTCAGCTCTTCAGCTCCACTAATAATTCATTCAAAGAGCATTCAACCTCCATCCATGTGGGACGACTATTCTATGTTAATCTGTGAACATCCGTTGAGTTACACGAGATACAATTAGCACCAAATATATTCAAGTTGGAGATCATTTTCTCAGGACGAGCGTAGTGAACAATTGAAGCCTCGTGTGTTGGCAGATTTTAGATGTTCAGTTACAAATCATGAATGCTTTGAATTCATGCTGTACAGTTTATTTTGTGATTCATTTTTTCCCTTATGTTCTGGGCAGCCATTGGTTTCCATTCATTTACAGTATGAAAATTAATTTCCAGGCTCTTGAATCATTGTTATCCACACATTTCCATTGAAAACCATTTTTCAATGATCTGTACCAAACAAATGTTTCCTTAAATCTGTAGAATATGATGTGAAGGTGAAGGCCAGATGTCGAAAATCAAAAATGTTATTTTGACTCACATTTTGCCTTTAACAAATATTACGCCTTGTGCGATTTGAGAATTACAGTTGAACATATTTTGATTTTGATCAACTTTAAGCAGGTTTTGCCGCCTTAACTGATGATGATGTTGACTCTGGTAACCAGTACTGAGGTGTTGAACGTTAACATGGTCGTCTGTCTGTGTTTGCAGTCACTCATGGCTGCATCGTGTCAACAATCAAACTCTTCCTACCTGATGGGATGGAGGCGCGGCGACGAAGCGAGTAAGCATTCTCATTGGTTAACACTGACGCATGAAGCTGTTTGGTGGTTTGAACATATTGTAAAAAAATAACTCTCCATTGTTGGACTGAAAGATTTGTTTCTGCTCGGTCACAATGAACCAGAGACGGATGGTTTTAATAGATGTCTGGTTGCTACACACACACACACACACGCACGCACTCTTCTGCTTGTATAGTGATGTGATTAGTGTCAGTCTAGTTGTTGATGAGGACTGCCATTTTGTTAACGAGCTTCGTGTGTGTGTATTTATTTATCGTTGTGATCCACCATTTAAAACCTGTCGTCGGTGTTGGTCAAACGGTCATTTGATGTTTACATGAATTCATGCTGAGTGTTGGAGAATGAAGGATATTGTGTACACGCGCTACACACATATTGTAGTACCACCTGTGTGTGTGTGTGTGTGTGTGTGTGTGTACAGTTCAATGGGCCGTAGCAGACCAGCAGCTCACCCAGCATGGAGCTTCCTACTGTACTGGGAGTTCCACCTGTGAGTTTGGGATTGGCTCTTGTAGATCTATATGTGTGTGTGTGTGTGATGCCGGTTGGTGGGCAGTGCCATCTGTTGCCTTGCTCCAGCTTCTAGTCTGGAAATGACAGACGAGCATCCTGACCTGCATGAAAACAGACTGAAAATAAAGAGCTGTGTGTCTGCTCCGCCCCCGCTGTCGGTGTCGCCAAATCAAGACCGCTTAGATGTTTCAGAAACCGTCTTATTTCAGCTCTGTTTTTGGTCTCTTTAGCTGCTAAATGCTCTACTTTTTTCACCAGCGGGTGTCTTAACTGTGTCTGTCTGCTGTTTGGTGCAGTAGAGTAGAGTCCTGCAAGATTTGAGCAGACTTGGCTTCTTTTTTAAATGTTCACATTTATAATGTTATATAATCGTCTATTAGTAAAACATTAAGTGAGTCTGATGAACTTAGCTGAATGTTTCATTCCCACTTTGTGATGTCACTGGGCTGAATTACAGTTAATACAATCTTCATGGAATCTAAATATTATTGAACTCAATCATAACTTAGATAAAAACAATATGGAGGATATTACAACATTCTCTGCAGCTCTGTCTCTGTGTGGAGGGCAGCTGGAGAGAGAGCGGTGTGAAGCTAAATCAGACAGATTTATTAATAGCTGCCCTGCTCCCCACATGTTAGCATTAGCCCCCTGGAAGCCTGCCACATACAGCTTCATGCGGTCTTATGTTTAATATTACATAGTCGCCCTCTGTGTGTATAAATTAGACCAAATCTGTGACCTTTGAAAACTGGATTCAATGTTATCTTTCATTGCTGAAGGTGTGATTATGAAAACTCAAAAGAAAAGTTTGATTCATTTACCTTCTGAGCTTTAAAGTCAGCTAGATAAGATACGACTTTATTAATCATGAAGGAAATTATTTTACAGATTACAACAGAAGAATAAAACAAAAACAATAGACTACAAATATAAACATACAGTGCTGTGAAAAAGTATTTGCCCCCTTCCTGATTTTTTTAATTTTTTTGCATATTTGTCACACTTACCGTATTTTCCGCACTATAAGGCGCACTTAAAAGCCTTTAATTTTCTCAAAAAACGACAGTGCGCCTTGTAATCCGGAGCGCCTTATATATGGATCAATTGGTTAATTGGTTGATCCATACTGGTTGTACACGGCGCTCTGTCAAAATGTTTCAGTACGACTGGTAAACTACAAAGCCGCACCGCGGTAAACACCGGTACTGTGCTTACTCCTAGTCCAACACCACTTGTGTGTATAAAGACCCCAAAATGGCACCTTTCAAGAGACACGCTTACGACGCTATTCTATTCTGTGCGCCTTATAATCCGGTGCGCTTTATAGTGCGGAAAATACGGTACATGATTTTGATCAGGGGTCTCCAACATTTTTCAGGCCAAGGACCCCCAAACTGATAGAGAGATGGAGCAGGGACCCCCGACTATATATATTGTATACAATTATGTTTTATATTAAACTGGGCCTAGTGCCATTTATAAACATACCTCTTTATTGTGCATTCAATACTAAGCTATTCAAATAATACACAGGTTCATATATTCATGTTTTTATTTTAAACGTGCAAGGTACAGTGAGTAGGGAGGCCGTGCCACTGCCATTTATAAACATACCTTGTCAGCTGATAAAAATGCCAATATCAACATTGTCTGTCAATTGCATGATAATCATGCATACAAGCTATTCACACTGATGTTTTTATTTTAAACATAAATGTGGAAACGAAAATGAGTGATGGCCTATTAGTGCATCTAATGTGCATCTAATGTGAAACGCCTGCTGTGACATCACAGATGGGGGCGTGGCCAGAAGAGTTGGAGCAAGTTAAAACTCCCAGTCTGCTTTATGTGTGATACGTCTCACTCTTCCAGTCTCTGTCCAGGAAACATTGAACTTCTTCTATCTGGTGAACTATAATGCTAAACTGATGACTCTGAGATATTGAAGTAAAACCTGTTTGGTTTAACCACCATTGTTTTATCTCCAGTCACTGTGTTGTTCATGACAATAGCTCTCTTTTGTTTCCCTTATCGGCCTGTTATCACCTGCATATTTCTTTAAAACACACACACTCTCTCTCTCACTCACTCGCTCACTCGGTTAGAGTTGGTGTTTCATTTTCAGAACTGTTTTAATCTCCCTGCTGATTTGGAGCTTTTGAATGCCAGCTTGTAGATTGATAACTCCGCCCCCTCATGCGATGCCAGGTTAGTTATCCAGCACACCTTTCAGCCTCCCACAGACCATAAAGACAGTGAGTAGCTGCAGCAGAGAGCGGTGGGTTTTATTTCCTCACAGTGAGTGCCAGGGTGGGTGGAGCTACAGCAAGTTGCACAAGTTAAAGAAAGAAAATCAGCTGCTTTTGCTCCGAGCAGGAGGAGCAAAGAGTAGAAAGAAAGAAAGTTTGTTATTATGGGATGACCTCACTCACGCTGTGGAAAAGTAGAGGGGAATCAGCTGCTCGGTCTGAAACCAGGAGAGAAAATGAAGTGAGGAGGAAGGATCTATTTTCTCACACTCGGGCTGAGATCAGTGACCTTTGTCCTGTGACCAATCATCACCTGACACACGGAGAAGAAGATCGGACAGGTAACGTCTCTGTTGTCCACAATCTGAACCAGGATTTATTTAGGCTCAGATTATGTTTTACATAAAGTGAGGCTTGAACTGTTGCTTGTGTCTGTTTTTAAAGCAACAAGGGGATGGGCATGCTGTCATTACATGAAGCTGGAGAACAAACACAGAGCTTGTTGTCTTGTGTTCAGATGACTGTTGGGTTTATGCGTGCTCTCTGCAGATGAAAACATGAGACCAAACGCATCTTTTACTCCTTTTTTTTAAAGATGCTTATACAGTAGTTATTGTTTCAGAAACAGGCCTGTGTCTGTGCAGGGGTTGGTCCAAGTGTCTTCCAGGACGAGGCATAGTTTTATTTCTGTTTTATTTTAAATACCGTTATATCATCTGTTTAGCAATCACCCACATCCAAAGTTCAGTAGGGCTGCACCCAACGACTAATTCATTGATTTATTCTCAAGATTATTTTGTTATTAACTGTTAAATATGACAATTCATTTATCCAAAATAAATATGACAAACCTGTCTCACAGATTAATTAAGTCTGTCACAGCAACTCTTTCCCTGAACTGGAGAATCAGTATTTCTTTTCCTTGACTTGTTGATTTCATCACTGGAGTAAAACTTGGTTAAGATAATCACTAACAGATGTATTGTTGCATAAGTGTGGGGCAATATTCAGAGCTGACTATTAATAATTCACAGGAAACGGAACAGCCACTGCAGAGGAAGACTTCTGTTTACAACCCACCCGCCACATTTGTCTCTTTACTTAAATCTTAATTCTCCATATGTTGTATAATAAGACCCCACATGTGTTCCAAAAGCAATTATGTACCTTTTGATAATGTAAGTAATGTTTTCCAGAGTTAGTTATGGGCAATTCTTTAATCTAATTCATCAGTTCATTCATTTATAATAATATAAAACAGATAAAAGCACAATATGCTCACGATTTGAGAAGCTTTTTTCATTTATAAATTGTTTATTAGTTATTAATCGATGTTTTCTCTTTGGTTGATTGACTTGATCTACCAATGTTTTCAGCACTAGTATTACTTTTTAAGAAGAGAATGATTTGATGCCTAGTTTTGGACAGTTTTTGACACTCGCTGGTACTACAGACATGTTTCAGTTGATGCCTAATGTACGTGGGACGGGTGGAAACGCTGTCCAAGGCCGGTCTGAGTCGGGATTGTAAGTGGTCGACATATTCGAGCCGGCCAAGATGGAAACTACTGCCAGTGTTTTCCATCATCAGTCTCCGCTGGACTGCATGCAAAACACACTCGGCTAGTGTGTGTGTGTGTGTGTGAGAGAGAGAGACACTTGATGTTCTTGTGAGCCTCAGTTGAAGAGCTGTGAGTTTAGGTCACGGTATCCTGTTGGTTTTTTCCTCCATCTTTTAAAAGATGTTATTTTGGAGCAGGTCCGGTCTTTGCCGTCAGTGTTTGATGAGGACAGAAAGACGAGTGGTTTGTTTGATTTGTTTCAGTCTGCTGGAAAACACCTGCTGTGGAGCTTAAGTTCAGTTTTCAGAAGTTTGAGTTTCACCCTTCAGTACCTCTTTAAAAACCAGTGAACTTTGAATTCTTAAGAACATTCAAACACTGGAATTGGAATGTGAAAAAAACTAAATAAATAAAACATTTATAACATAAAACTGCACAACCAAACCATAAATAAAATGGACTTTCGGGCCTGTGCAATGTCTGCACGATGCTCCAGTCTTAATATTGTCTGTTAATAACTGTTCATTCTGACATGTTGACTAAAACGTTGTTGATGTTCTTACGTAAACAAACGAAACATCGAGGTCAGCCAAACGATTGAGGTCTTGCGCAATGTGTTGATAACGTAAAAACGATGGTGGTCCCGTCCATATATAGTGTGATGAGTGGATAATGTAACCGTAGGCTGTGTTAATAGTAACAGACCTCTTGTTCATCAAACAGCTCTGTGAGCTCAGCCAAGCTCAAGTTCACGTCGTGTGCCGGTTGTTTTTCTTTTGCTGGCTCCTGTTATTTTTACTGTAGTTTGATTGATTGATTTTTTTTTTTTTCACCTGCATTCCACGAGGACCCACCCTGCTGTGATTCTCATTGGCTGGCACTCGTTGGCTTTTTGTTTAGCAGAATTTGTCGCATTTATTGCTAATGAACTAAATTCGTGCAAGGTTGGTAGGCTTAATGGTTTCAACTCAGATGTGGATGTTTTTATCAGGATGGCAGCCTTATTGTTTAGCGCTCTCGTATATAATTACAATGTCCTGATTTTTGTGGAAATAAATGTATTTTACAATATTGAATGTTGTCTCTATGGATGATATAAATGACAGATCCGTTGCAGATTAATATTTAGATGTGGTGTCATAATTAAACTTATTGTTAACCATAATGTTGATATGGCACCCTGATTAACAAGGACATTTAGAAAATGGCACGTCATATCAAAAAGGTTGGCAGAAATTAAAGTGGAGAAATTAAAATGTTGACCTGATGATGGCGTTGGATAAAAGGTGACATCATCACCAAAGTAATACAATTGGATATGGAGCCTCCTGCTGTGTCGGTGCTGTTTTGAGTCTTTGAGTGACAGAACTGCTGCAGGCAGTCGTGATGAACAAGTCAACATTATGCAGAGCGATTGCTGCGGTGATAAATTAAAGCATGACAGTTCGCTGGGACTGAATGAGTGTAGCAACACCAAATTGTTGGAAAGATTCAGTAGGATTGATGCAGTAAAGACGAGCGTGGTCTTGACAAAGTCCCACAGTGTGGCAGACGTTGGACTAAAGAGTGCTACATGATAAGAGCCTAATAGCTGGTGTGCATTGTAAATGAATTGATTTAAAATGGCCCCGGAAAAAACACTAAAATTCTACTAAAAATCGAATTGAAATGGCAATAAGTGCACTCTAGAACTAGCTGATATCTTACTATATGTGTCCTTGTTTTATTCAAAGTGGCAGCCAGTGTTTCTGTGTAGTTTTTATTCATTCATTTGCAAAATATACTTCATGAAATTATGATTTAACAGCTCACAGAGACGTGTTAAGACTAGATAAGAGATAAAAAGGGTATTATATTTGATGAGACTGACGTTCTTCAGACGACATGTTTAGGAGGATGATCTCCTGCTGCATACTTTAAATTCTGAGTGTCGGCTAATGGACGGGCAGCAGAGCTCGAGGTGACGCAGCTCTGAAAACACTGAACTCAGCACAGTGAAATCCGTCCTGTGATGGACGATGTCGCTCTGTGGAAGTTATTTGTCACGCTGAAGGAGAACCTTGATATCTGCAGAGAACCTGTGCTGTTGATGCCAAATGTAGAAACAAACCTCCTTTTTTAGATGGTTGGCTTATTCTTTGAGGTGACTTTTATCCAATTCACTTAGCTAAGATCTGGCCTTGAGCTCAAAGCAGCAGTCACTAATAAAAGTACTTTTATTCTTCATCTACGTCTTCCTCTTTAGATTCATATAAACTGCCAGGGTTTTATTACTTCACTTTACCGTCTGTAGTCGAATGGCTTCGATCTCCTTTGTGTTGCTTCTTTGTTGATTTGTTCCTCAAGTAGAAACCTAATATGACATTATAACAACCAGGATTAAGTTGCACCAGCTATTTGTTAATCCGTGACTGTTTGTGTGTAAAGTTTTCTAAATATGTAGAAACTACCAGCCATTATCATTATTATTAGCTGACTTTATGCGGGTAAATCTCCACTTTAGTCAACTTGTAATAAATAGATAAGGCTGAGATAGAAACAGCTGGGGCACCTGGATCCTAATCCAGATGAAATGATCACCACAGTAGGAATAGACGGGTGGTAGATTGGTTTGCTCTGCTGCTTCACACCAAGGAGGTCCTAGCTTTAAAGGTAGAAGTGGTCCACTGCTGCCTTCCTGTGTTCCTGGTCCACCCAGCTGTCTGTGCTCTGGTTAACTAGATAGACTGGCCAAAGGATCAACAAGTGTTGTTAAATGGTGGACAATGTGAAAGATAAATCGTTATTTATTCATCAGCACACCGATGTTTAAAGTATTTTAATGTGACTGTCTTATGTTGCGTCTTTCCTCCCGTAGAATAATGATTTTAACGTACTAAACTTGTATTATGAGTTAACGAGAGAAGCTGTGTCTTTAAAGTTGTTCCCTCTCCACCTCTCCTGCTGGTTGGCTGTTACACATTAACAGAGTCGGCTTATATATTTCTGCCCAGAGTCGAGTTTACCTTCATTCCTGAACTTGTGGATTATCTTCTCCCCCTCTAAAACAAACCTGTGTGACCGTGTGTTGCTTGAGGATACAACACCTTGAATAAATATCTCCACTAAACGGCCGAGGAGGTCATGTTCATGCGGGGCATAAACTAATGGTGGATTAGTTTCCTCTTAATGAGACTCAGCGTTGGTCTTCTGCCCTTATTTGTTAAAAACTACGTTCATAACTTGATACATAACATGTGAACATATTAATGCACGTAACTAAACAGGACGGTCTGTGTTGTGTCATTTTAAACGGTGTCTGTGATGAAGAACTTTTTTATATTGTGATGAATTTGTTCAGATATGTGATGTAAAAATAGACGTTTGATGACAAACGTTGTGTCAGCTGTTATTCGTAAAGCTGACTCCAGTGAAAGCGCCTCCTGCTGCTCTGTGAGTGACCTGTAACATCTCTCTTTAATTGCACTTTAAAGTACTTTACTTTCCTCGCTTAATGCTCGACTGACTGTTTGATGTTCAGACTCTTCCTCACTACAGCCTCAACGCGCTGCTTTAACACAGCTAACATCCACTGCAGTGTTCATCTGAGCCGTCAGCCTGAGGCGCGTTCACTCCGTGTGATTCTGTGCATTCACTGCAGCCTCTCTTTATGAGTCAGTCGTACACAGTAGGAGGGTAAGAAAACATCGATACACTTCAGAGATATTAGGTTTTGTGATACAGTACAATTTCTCTAAAAATACATTCGATTTTTAACTAATTACATTCAAAGATTCATGGCAGACCCCGGTTTAAATTCCACAAAAAGCTGCTTTTTTGTTTTTTACTCTGAGTTTATGCTTATGGCAGCTTGGTCTTTACAGTTTTCTTTTTTTTAAATTCACAATATATTGTTGGTATGTTTGGGCGTTATTACCAAAGACTGTATCTAAGAATTGGACGTAGTCGTCGTTACGTCACCCGTTGGTTTGTGGACTGATGTTTTGAGTCCTCCAGTTTGGCATTTAGGTCGTTGCTATCTTTGTTTTTTGCAACCACAAATGTGTAAGTGACCACATTTGGACTGTGGAGGAGTGACGCCGAGGTAGAGACGCTGTATATGGCTCTATTAGCGACCTCCTTCAGGGCAACTGGCTAAATGGAGAGCAGAGTCGTCCTTCAATCAGAGGATTGGCGGTTCGACTTAAAAATTGCTCCTGTAGCTGTGCCTACGGTGTATGAATGTGATAGAATCTGATAGGCAGGTGTCACGTAGCACCAGCCATCAGTGTGTGAATGGGTGAATGATGACATGTAGTGTGAAAGTGCTTTGAGTGGTTGGAAAGACTAGAAAAGAGCTATACATGCCCAGTCCATTTACCATTTAGACCTGTCAATCACTGTGTAGCCCCGCCCTAAAGCATACCCTGCTTTATGGTCTGTTTGACTCTAAATGGACCATAATTTACTAAATGAACATCATGGTGTATTAAATAAGACTTGAAACTAGAGATTGAGACCATAAACTCATGTTTACAATGTTTACTGAGGGAATAAATCAAGAGAGAAGTAGAGTCATTTTCTCATAGACTTCTATACAATCGGAGGAGTCGCCCCCTGATGGTCACTAGAGAGAATGCAAGTATGATTTTTCAATACCGTCATAAATACTGACGTCCCGCTTTATATGATAACTTTGGTTTAGGCTCACTTAAGGTGGACTGACCCTTTTAAAGGTGGACCAGCTGTTCTGATTTTAAAGACAAAGTGACGAGCCACTCTTCCCGAGTTTTAATCAGGGAAACATAAAGTTCTGCAACGATACATAAAGGATCCAAAAACAAATGATTTTAAACCAAAGAAACATTCAGTAACATGAAGTAAACACTTCAATGGGCTGTGATGAGGTTTTTAATTAACGAGGAGCTACAAGTGTCACAAGACCTTCAAGAGACTCTTCTTCTGTCGCCGTGGTTACTCCATGTGTCCTCCCTCCTTGCTGTTTCTATGGTGACGACCATGTTTCCTCCTCTCTTCTCTCCTTCTCCTCCAGTGTCATCCAGGCTCCGTTACCTCTACCTGTAGACAAGGTAAGAACAGACGTCGTCCTGTCCCGTGTGTGTGTGTTGGGTAGTTTGCACACACAAGTATTCTTTGCACACACACACACACACACACACACACACACACACACACACACACACACAGAATGGAGTAGTCAGATGATAGAGGAATGCAGGGATTGCTGCCAGTTTTGGCCGTCGCTCTACAGAAGTCATTCATCTGGTTGAGGGAGCAAAGTTATTTTTTTTTTTTTTTTTTGAGTGCTTTGTGTCTTTAAGACTATTTCAAGTTCAATCAAATAGCTTTTTTTGGGGTCTGTTACATTATACACATCTGCTCTTTATTTTTGTAATTATTATTTTGGGGTTTCATGATGCTGCTCACTAGTTTTGCATTAATTTGATGGAATAATGAGCCAATATCTGTCTATGTAGATGGAAACCTTCATTGCTATACAGCCATTTAAATCTCGGAGCAGACAGCAGCCTGATACACAACACAAGAGTCACGCACTCTGTAGTGTTCCTGCTGAAGTCTTCTTATCTCACTCACCAACATGAACACACGTCTTGTCGAGCACCGTATCGTGTTGAACGACCAGAGAAGCATTCATCAAGGAAAACAGATCCTTTAATGTCAGTTTGCAGGCTAGATGGCTAATTAGCTGAACAGCATGGAAACATGTGTGCAATTCGTTTTTTAAAATATCTTGAGATATATTTTTATCGGATTCTTTAAACTCCCAAACATCGACAATATCTGCCTCAAAAATTCAAATGTGACACGTGTTATTATACAGTGAGTTGAGCCAATCAGCTCAAGTGTCGGCTTTCAGTGTATAAAGATGACTTCATCATACCACACTGGATTAAACCATATTGAGTCAATCAATACATGGCACACAGCACTGTACTATACTGTGCTACAGCGTCAGGCTAACTGTTGAAGTCCAGACTTTACTTTCACACACTGTCTGGCCCGTGTTAACTTTCTGTTAGCTGCCTCGCCCTGTTCTGTGTTTCCCTGCAACAGTGAGAACAACAGGGCCTCAGTGTAACCTGTCTGAGGAATGTAGGCTGATGGTGTGTGCGTGTATGCTCGTGTACATGTGTGTGTGCTCGTGTGTCAGGGAGGAGCTGTGATTAGATTTGAACCACTTTTCTAACATAATTAAGTGTCTTAAAGCAGGATCCTTTCGCCTCTCGGGTCTCAGAAACACACACACACACACACTCTCTCTCTCTCTCTCTCTCTCTCTCACACGCACGCGCGCACACACACACACACACACGTGCAGACTTGAGGTGTAAAGTACAGAGTCTGTGTGGTTTTTGGACAAGACTACATGTGTCAGTGGGTCATGTTGCACCTGCTTTCCCTGCCATTAAGCCTTTTTTAAACATTTAAATCAAGCGAGGAATAGTTGAACATTTTTGAAAATACACTTGAACGTTCAGATGGACATCAATCTCTAGTCTCTGTGTTACGTACGGTACATAGCTCGTTAGCTTAGCTTAGCATAGAGACTGGAAATGGGGGGGGGGGAAGTACAACAACAGATACCTCTGAATGTAAGAAAAACAATAAAACACAGGTGTGGGGATGTGTTTAGGATATTATTTTAAGATGGACACATGGTTGGGGCTGCTGTGTAGGCGCGTGCATCTGGCTCACTGGTCCACCAGTTTGATCACTGGTTTTACTTTATACGTGACCCTGGAGATTCAGGGCTCATCCCCACAGTATTGTGAGGTATGCAAACACTGAATGAACTCCAGACAACTGTCGATATGTTACCGTGATCTGTGTGTGTTTATTTTCTAGGTTGCTGCCAACACTCCCAGTATGTATTCTCAGGAACTGTTCCAGCTCTCCCAGTATCTACAGGTAACACACTGACACCTACTGGTCGTTCTGTGGAACCACACTGACTATAACGAGGCACACGAGTCGGTTCATGTAATAACGGTTTTACTGTCGGATAGGATAAGAAGAGGAGGGCAGGAATCCTGCTTCATCTTTCTTTCATTGATGACAACTGACCTCATTATATAACATGAAGCATCATCTGTTTTTCATCCATCCATAATTATATCATTAAAAATATAAAACCCCATCAGCAAGTCGGGTACATTACAGGAGAGCAGATCACATTAAATACCCAAAGATGATCAGTGGAGCACAGAAAAGATCTAAAGCTGATGAGTAGGTGTTAATTGTTCCTGAAGGAAGTGCCTGGAACTCTTTCCTGAGTACTTATGTAACCTCCTCTTTGATTAGTGAAGGACACGAACCCCACACAGCTGATATTCTCACATAGACACGGGGCCTCGTTACAGAAACTTCCTCAGTCTGGAATCTGTCTGATCTCAGTTTAAGATGACATTTAGGATTTTTTATTTATTACAGAAACATGTTTCCTAACGATCTTATCTTAGGATGGGTATTTAGCATTACAGAACTGTCCGAACTAAAGGAGTTAGGAAGTTAGGATGACATAGAAAACGTCTTAAATTCAGTTTCACAGTCTTGATTTCAGACTATTTAAATATCCGCTAGTTAAAGTAACCAGCTGACAGCGGTATGAAGAGATTAGCAGGTTGACCGATGCAGATAGAAGTTAACTAATGCACACAGTTATGGAAATCGTTATTAAGTGAATTGAAAATGAAAGCTTTTGTTTTTGTTGAATGTTTCCAGAAGAACATATTTATTTATATTACATTCTCTTAATTAATACAAACAACAATTATCACTATTTAATCATAGACTTGCTGCTAATCACACTACTGTCACTTTACCCAGAAATTCTGTCTCCATCTGCTTTTTTACGCACCTATTTACCTATTTATTTATTTATTTATTTATTTAGCTATTTATTTATCTCTACTATATCTGTCAACCAAACCTCCTCTCTTGGGATCAATCAAAATGTATCTCATTTTATATATTAAGGTAAATAACCATTGTTCTTATGTGAGTCATTGATTATCCTCTCTCTCTCCCTCCCTCCCTCCCTCTCCCCCTACCTCTCTCTACCAGGAGGCCTTACACAGAGAGCAGATGTTGGAGCAGAAGCTAGCCACTCTGCAGCGTCTGTTAGCCAACACTCAGGAGGCCTCAGAGAGCAGCTGGCAGGTAAGAAATACCACCATCATACATTTTTTACTCCTGACAGTTGAGCCTTCGGTCAGTTTATCTGTTTGCTAACGTAATGGAAGTTATAGCAACTGTGTACATGTGTCCTGTTGTCACACAGACATCATGTATATTAAATGCGTTATATTTAATATCAATAAATCTACATTTAGAGTATGTTGTGACAGTATTGTACTAGTGATATACTTGGTTTTACTGTACTGCTGTGACCAAGTCATATGGAAATTACATGTTGCAACTTGTGAATACAATTTATCTCAAAACTAAAGTGTTTTTTACAACTTTGAATTAAGTTTTCAGTGATAAAGTGTGTTTAAAGCAAACAAGAATGCCTCACATCTGTACAAATGTATCGTGTAAAGTAGGGCTGCAAGATGATGGAAAAAACTGACTTGCCATATTTTTCTGTGAGGGAATTATGACCTAAGCTTGCACTCACACTTGTGTGTGTCCGTCCTCACCAGGCTCTGATTGATGAAGACCGTCTGCTCTCCAGACTGGAGGTGATGGGCAGTCAGCTACAGGCTCACTCTAAGGTAATAATGTACCTTATGATAGAAATAACTCCTGCAATAAATGGATCAAAATGAAATCAACATTTTCATCCACTTTTATAAAACCATAACTTCTCTGACAGTCCCAGACGGAGGAAGGGATCCGGAAGGAGCTCCTGGCTCTACAGGAGGACAAACACAACTACGAGACGACGGCGAAGGAGTCTCTGAGGAGAGTCCTGCAGGAGAAGATCGAGGTGGTCAGGAAGCTGTCGGAGGTGGAGGTAAGACACACACTCATGTTCATACTAAATGACCACGCTATGAGGGTGAATTTGTCATTTTGAGGTACGTGGCTCATTGTTTATATATACATTTTATTTTGTGGTTTCTTGCAGCGCTCGCTCAGCAACACGGAGGACGAGTGCACCCACCTGAAGGAGATGTCTGAGAGAGGCCAGGAGGAGCTGAGGGAGCTCGCCAACAAGTACAACGCCGCCGTCAACGAGATCAAAGAGCTCACCGACAAAATTAAGGTACCTGCACAGACACTGCAGTGTAGGTGTGTGACGCTACTGTAACATCTAACTAGTTATTTTAACTATATTTTATAGACTATATTAAGTATTTGTTATTGATACCAGCTGATTGTAAACCAATCGTTTGTAAAACATCTATAAACTTTACATCGATGGACCAGATTTTTGTAGCACTTTGTTAGTGATTAATAAAGGTTTGTAAATCTTTTATAAATATTATTTGGATGGTTATTATTAAGTGACAACTGATGATGATGATGATACCTTGTTAAATGGTAAATGTAATTAATAATTATAAGTAATTATTTAGATAGTTGATATTTAATTGGTTTTTGGTCCATCTATCTAAATATAATATTTTGTATTACTTTTCTCTCTCTCTGTTTACCCATTCTTATATTTCTGTCCATTTCTCCTTCTTTCTGACTCTTGACTTCCACCCTTCCTTCTATCTCCCTCCCTCCTCCAGGAGGCGGAGGACCGGCAGGAGGAGCTGACCCAGCGGGGAGCGACGGAGAAGAGGGAGTTGGAGCTGCGGATCGAGGAGATGGAGGAGAAGGAGCAGGTTCTCCAGGCTCGCATCGAAGCTCTGCAGGCCGACAACGACTTCACCAACGAGAGGCTCGCCGCCCTGCAGGGTACACACACACACACACACACACACACTAACATTTAACAAGCTGACACACTGCACCCTGCAAACCAATCACTTTAACTTTAACACGGTGAGCGGGTCAGAACAGGCCTTTGACCAATCATGGGGCTCTGCTGGGACTTCCCGTCAGTCAACGCTTCTCTCTGCTGTTGTTGTTGTTGTTTACAGTGCGGTTAGAACAGCTGCAAGAGAAAAGTATTAAAGAAAACAACAGCCTGGGTGAGTTCTCATGTCTCTGGTCTGCTCCGCTGTTCATCTCTCTGTTGCCGCTAACTTCACTTCCTCATCCTGCACTAATAATGCATGACAACATCCTGCATGGTGTCCACATCACTTCCTGTTTGCTCGCCGCTCTTTTTTTTCGTTCATCTGTCTGTTGTCTGTCACAGTGGAAGTCTGGCTCTTCTTCTTCTTCTTCTGTTTCGGTCTCTTGACTCCGGCCCTCAGGGGTCCTCTGGTGGTTTAAGGGGACGTGTGACGTTGATTCGCGCTGAAGTCGAGATATTTCTCTGATGTTCGGTCTACGTAAACCCTCGGTACACTTCTGTCAAGATCTTGAAGCTTTCAGAGACACTCAGCTGTCACTTTGTTCCAGATTTACATTCAGAAACTTCAAAGTCACCGTGGTAGCAGGTCTGTTACTGTTAATACATCATCAGCCGTCCCTAAATACAGACATTCAAATGTTGAAAACACAATAAATAACGGTTTCACTTTGGATTTAGAATTACAAGCTTTATTCACGTGCATGCACACTTTTGTAAATAATATTCTAAACAAATATGTACTAGAGCCCACCAATAGGTTGATTCCCATATTTATAAATAGTTCAAAAATATAATCAATAATATTTGAAATAAACATGTAGCATAAGGAACATTTTTGATGAGGAGCCCTTGGATTTATTAGTGAATCACAACCAGGATATCGAAATAAGAATATGTCGCTCATACCAATATGTAGGCCTGTCTTTTGGCAAAGTACGGTTTGGTTAAAGGCAGAATGAGAAGGATTTGTCTGTTTTGTAAATGCAACATTCAAAGTTGGCCCCTCCTCCTCGGCTCAACGAGGATTCAAACGTGTGATCTTTTTAATAAAACGTGCCAGAGGAGGCCGGTTGTCTCGGGGACACGGTGGCTCTCTGTGGAACCGGAGCGGGGCTCGTTGGGGGTTTCTGGGTTATCTGGGTCAATTCAATGGGTACAAAACTGTCCACTGCTTTGGTTATTCTTCTTCTTCTTCTGGGGAAAAAGAGCTTCTGGTCACTGATTGACTTCTTGGGTGTTGAATGACGACACTGAACATGAATGCTGGAGGTGATGGCTGCTCACTGATCACTCTTCCTCACTAGCCACTTTGTGAAGGAAGCTGCCGTCATTTGAAAAGTTCCGACAAGCTTGTGTGTGTATATATTTATATATATATATATATATATATATACATATATATCTGATCTGGTCACATGACAGATGTCGACATTGTCTCCCACGGACCAGTCGAGGACAAACTGAGCCGGCAGACACCTGAGAGCCAGGAGGAAGACGAGGATGATGAGGATACAGACACCGATGATGGTGCATTTGGTGGAGATGAAGATATTGATGGTAGTCTGTTTGATTATCATAATAGTAGACATCTTAATTTATGTGCAGCACTGTTCTTTAGCAGGTTTTGCTTTACAGAATGAAAGTAAACAGTCCAACACAACACAGCACAATGTAGAAGGAATCTAATCGAGATCAATTTAAAACATCGCAGAATAGAATGCTATTTTATGAATATATATATATATCTATATATAACAATCAAACTCAAGATAAAATATTGACTTTGTTTACCTGATCTTGTGAGGGGATTCTAGACAGTATCATCAATAACATAACGAAATTTCTTTACTGAAATGTTGATCTTTCTTCTAGTTTTTCCGTATCTTCAGAGTTAAGTTAATCAGAGCCCAATACAGACGACATCACCGTCTCTGAGAGGATGTAGAGGTCTCCGGCCTAAAGCTAATGAACTGAGACTTTATGAATCCATTGGTACTGACCCTGTTATGCCAGCTTGTCGGGAATGAGGCGGAATAACGCTCCGAAGTTGGGCTTAACCTCAAGCAAGCA
The DNA here is from genome assembly GCF_050575085.1 of Anarhichas minor. NCBI lineage: Eukaryota > Metazoa > Chordata > Actinopteri > Perciformes > Anarhichadidae > Anarhichas > Anarhichas minor. The sequence goes on along the minus strand of NW_027466467.1, from coordinate 3,432,605 downwards.
GTCTTGTAATTGCATACATTGGGTATGACATGTGATGTAATCCACTTCTGTGTGGACCTGCTGTCGCCCCCTAAAAGTACACACAAACAGATCTATGTGGGTCTCTGAGGGGGGTTAACTTTTGATCCAGGGAAATATTGTTCCAGCCTCATTTTAAGTTCACACTCAACAGACATTACATGACGTTCCTGGATCTTTTAGAGTTATGTTACTGTTCTTTACAATGTCGTCTTTGCTTAGATTTTGTCTTCGTAAAAGTCCTTCTCATTTTCTGCGTAGATAACGTCGGCTTACTGAACTCCAGTGAGTCTGTGTTGTTGTCGTTCGGTACATTGTCTGTGCTGGTTGAGGAGAAACTTTTAAGGTCACATCTTGAGTTTCCATTCTGATTCTGGAGTTGAGAGTTCACGCTTCGCTGCAGAAACTCCTCCTGAATAATGCGATGACTGGATTTTTCCATGAAGTCGTAGTTGAGCTGGTTGAATTCCACATGTTGAGCTGTAAAGTCAGAGACCGTCTGTCTGCCTGTCTGTCTGTCCACATCCTGTCTGCTGTTACAGTGTTGTGGTATCTGTCCAGAAACACTGTGTTATTCCTGCCATGGTTTTGATTTTCTGCCCCGCCCGTTTGTTTCTCAAGCATCGATCTGTCCGTGAAGTTATTGATCTCTTTGTTACTCGATAGTTCCTTCATGCTTTCTACCCGCTTGTGTCTTTTCATAATTTCTGTCTTCGGCTCTCTGCTGCATCTCGTCCTCTTCTAATACAGAGTTGGGTATTGAAAGGAACAGGTTTGTTTAAATTAAAATTCTGCTCATCGATTCTTCTGCTCTTCAATATAGAACATAGCTGGCTATACATGCATCAACATGTGTGTTTTGACCAGATCAAGTGCTGGTGAGTCGTGAAACTACGGAAGCCCTGAGAGGGAAGTGAGAGAACAAAGTTCTGGTGACCCATTTTCAAAGTCTGATTTAAATGATTTATTTCTCCAGTCTTAAGTACAAATGGGGAAAAAAGCTTAAGTCAGAACAATTTTCTAGGTTACTTCATTTTACTTCCATTTTTGAAACTTTTCAGAGTTTCTTTTTCTTTCATCTGTGAAAATATTCTTTTTGTCCGGATCAAGAAGTGTTTGTTGTTGCAATACTCATTTAGACCACAAGAGGCAGAAGTGCACCTCGTGTTCTAAACAGGATGAAAAGTGTTATTTTGTCCTTCATTGATTCATTTTCTTCCAGGTGAGCTTAACATTTGTCCATGCACTCAAAACACAAGGTACGTGTATATATAGTAACTTCATTTCAGCCTCTTGTGGCTGAAAAACAGCTGAAAAAACAGTGACTTCAAACATGATCCTGGCAAAAACAAATGTTCACCTGTTAGTCAAAAACACAGGAGCGAAAACATCGTAGAAAACAGACCAGATTTTTATTTTTAGCCTCCAACATATTTAGTTGTCATTCTGAAACGATTAGATTCAGTTAGATGTTGCATCGATGAGCAGAATCAATCGAATCTGAAATAAATACCTGAGTCCTCTCCTGATCGTCCTCTTAGTAATGTCAGCGCTCTGTGTTTCTATCAGACAACTGTCATGTTAACAACAGCGGAGGAGACTCGACTAGAATCCAACAGTTGATTGAGTGTCCGCGTGAGTACAATCACACATTCCTACTGTGTGCTCACACACACACACACACACACACACACACACACAGACTCCCATTGCTGCTAGGACAAGTCAAAAAAAGAAAGGCATGTTGCATCAAAATGATAAAATATTAAGTCAAACGTTTCCTTTCTCAGTCAAAATGATCAGATAAATCAAAATGTTTAACCTTTTCATCATTCACTAATGTGATATTAAAGCTATAGTTTGTATCTTAGGTCATATTTACTCAAACTGTCACTAAGTCCTGAGCTCATAAGACAGATAATCGTAATAGTTACTCTGCCTCCTTGTAAGAACCAATCAGAGCAGAGGAGTCTCTGACGCAGCTGTCAATCACTGCTGTTGAAGCCCGTGAACTACAATCAGATCAAATATGAATCTGTGGCAGCTGTCAATCACTGTGATTGGCAGTGATTGACGGCTGCTTCAGAGACTCTGATTGGTTGTTTTTCATCGGACACGGTGGAATCCTGCAAACGTCACGAGGACTAAAAGGAGCCCCAGGAACCAGATTATCTGTCTCGTATACTACAATCAGGACATAGTGACAGTTTGAGCACATAACATATAATTTAAGACTTTTACTTATTTCATGACACAAACTGATGTCTTTTCTCATAATTATGTTAATAAGTAATGATTTTGTCTTAGTATCTCAGCATTTATGTGATTATTTTTATTTTTATTTACATGCCTAACATTTCTTTTCCTGGTGCTTCTCCACTTATATAAAAAAAATATATATATATACAGTATATACTACATATTCTCCAGAGGAGCGCATGATGTGGATCTGTTGCTGTTGAACTTCAAATTGACCTTGATGGCATTTTGACATCTTGGCAGAACTCGTTTCTTGACCTGATGTTTTGAAAAAAGACTTTTCCAGATGTTTTTTCTTCCATTTTAAGATCCATCCGAGTAAATCTGGTGACTGTGTAAAGAAAGTCATAGCCGACATCTTTGACTTGAGTTGTACAGATAAGAATATCATAAGATAGTTGTTGTATTATACATAAAGCCAAAGTGTTTCCGCTTGCCTCCCACCTCGGATCCATCCATGCAGATAGTTTGTTTCATTTGTGCAGGTTTTAAGACCTCAACACAATAGACTCGAATATGTTTATTTGTGTTGCTGAAAGCATCCAAAAGCTACACTTGAAAATCTGGAGAGCGACATCTCTCCAGAGAAACGATGTCCCCGTTATTCAGAATAATCACAGACAACACTGTCTACAAAAATCCGAAAGGTGTTGTATTCGGTGGTTTATCGTGAGTAACCAGGAGAGAATACGCTGAGGGCAACATAATATTTGTTGTTGTTGATTTGAGTGAAGGGACCTTCTAAACAAACCAACTTGTACAACGTGAACATGTCCTTAGATATTTGATTTCTTTGTGTGTATATCTGTGTCTCGCTGCTGTCTGAACGGTCTTGCTGCAGCTCTCTGAACTTGTCCGGTAGTTGCAGGTTTATCTGGTGCTCTGGTGGTTGTTTTGTGGTTTGTTTTGGTTCTGTAGCTCCGGTCGACCGGTCGGTTCTCAGCTTCTCTTCTTCTTTAGCAGATCTTCCCATCTTTAGTTTCTGCATGCTGACTTTGTAGCTCTTCACTGGATTAGTTCGCTAACCTCCTGGTTTCTCTCTCCTCGTGTTTCTGTTGTGAGAGAAGTAGTTTAGCAGCTATTCTAATGGACGGTTTAAATACCTGAAGGAGTTATTAAAGTGTCGAGTTTGTGGAAACTTCCCTTGACTGCCTACATTTTTACCAGCTCTTTTCTTTGTTTGCAGCTGGCAGAGACGTTTGCTGCTCTCATGACTGTTATTACTGTGGTGCAACACACACACAGAAGAAACGAATTCTCCTCTTTGTGACTATGAAGCATAACTAGTGCAGAACGTTTGCCTTTAGATGGATCGGGAGGATTTCATGGAGATAAATGAAAATGTATTGAGTTGTGGATTTTTGTGTTTATCGTGGGAGCAGCTGATAACAGCACAGCCAAGTCTAGGCATCAGTTTTAATGGGCTAGACTTGGTTAAAAAGTTGAAACAAGATTTATAGAACATCTGTCAACGACTTTGTTTTAACATGTAGTGGCTTTTATTATCCAAGTGAGATTCCATAGAGGTGATGATGCTTTGTTTACTTCCATCTTTAATCTGGATTAGTCTTTATTTGACATGTTTTAGACAATAACCCTCTCCAGAGTAACTACACAATATAACTGTACTACAAACTAATTTATTCTGTGTACAGTGGTGTCCACAGTTCATGTACTTATCCATGTAATACTGCAGCGTGCCATTTTAATATTTACAACACAAACCTATCTCAGCTAACTTGTCACAGATTCCTTTGATGTATAATGTCTGAAGATGAGCACAACCTCACTTATCTGACCAACCTCAGAAGCTAAAGTGAAACTTTATTTCACTGAGATTCTACACTTAACATCTGGACTAACCAGCCACCGATCCAGCTGTTACCTCACCCCGAGTCAGTGTAAATGATTAACAGGGTGTTCAGTTGGCCTATTGAACGTTTGCAGAGTTTGGGATTGATCAAATAACCATATAACCAATTTAAACTGATTGATTCACTGATTCTCTTTGTTTTCTTATTCTCTCCCTGCAGCGGTCAAACAGCTGAAGGAGACTGTGAGTTCTTCAATCCACAAATTGGCCAACTTTGCCGGTAAGAGCTCAGCTGAACTTCAAGTAAAAAGGATCAATTAAGTCCTGAGAGAAAACAAACTGAACTTGATGAAGCAGACTCCGGCTATGAACCGAGAATTCATCCCCTGCGTTTATATGTATGTGTTTGTAGAAGTGATGGACGCTCACCTACAGAACAACCAGACCACAGGAGAAGAAGACGACGACATCTTGGCCAGCCCTGACCGACTAAAAGGTAGAGCACACACACACGCACACACACACACACACAGTTGGTTTTGAATGAAAGGGTGGATTTTCACTGTTGGTATCACCGCTGCAACACCAAACGGCTTCATCGTACAGCGCAGCTTCAGAGTTTCGTAGCTTCATGTAGCTGTAGCTGCAACGTTAACACAAACTATACATCCAGCTCTACCCTCTACGGGTCCCAGCTGCTATAAATCTACCAATATCATGTGTTGTAACCATGTTTTCATTGTGTGATGTGTTCAGTGATGACTGACTTTTTGTGAAGTCACAAAGGATAAAATTGCTGACACGAACACATCCTACTACAGTGACCTCTGACCTCTGTCTCTCGCTGTTGTGAGAGATCTGACTGTTTGTCATCCACACACAAAGCTCCGGCTCATCAGCAGCCACAATACATTTCCTCTGGACACATATTTTTATGTCAATACTTTGGAACCCCCAACCTACATGTCACCCCCCCCCCCCCCCCCCCCCCCCAAACCCGTATTCTAACCTCTAAACATTCAAACTCACAGTAACAGTGAACGCACTAAAGCTGCTAGAGCTGCTGCTTTTGTTGTTTCACCACATGCACCCTCCAGTGCCTCACACACTCTAATCCAGTCAGTGCAGGACACACACGTGTGTGTGTGTCCGTGTGATTTTGTGCACATATACACACACTCGTGGAACCTATATATTATTTCTATGCCTTTATTTTTTTTCATTTCTTTATTTTGTTTGCTGGTTTTATAATGCTTTTGATTTAGTTTTTTTCCACACTCACTCTGTTCCCTCTTGGCTAACGTGTGTGTGTGTGTGTGTGTGTGTGTGTGTGTGTGTGTGTGTGTGTGTGTGTGTGTGTGTGTGTGTGTGTGTGTGTGTGTGTGTGTGTGTGTGTGTGTGTGTGTGTGTGTGTGTGTGTGTGTGTGTGTGTGTGTGTGTGTGTGTGTGTGTGTGTGTGTGTGTGCGCAGGCAATCCGATGGATGCCAAAGAGTCAGACATGTCAGACACTCTGAGTCCCAGCAAAGACCGCAGCAGTGACGACACGTCAGGTCAGTACAAACGCACACAATGATTCATGTTGGAACCAGAAGTATTTCACTTCAGTTTATGTGAATCTGTCGTTCCCTCACGTCTCATCCATCTCTATTTGTATTAATAGTGTTGAAGTCTGTATGAGTGTATGAATTCATCATGGAATAAGTAACCTGAATAATATATTTAAATTTATTTTCTAATATGGCTATTGATAATTCAGAGTAGGACATGAATTGTCTCTGTGGGACCAGTCAACACCGGCTGAAATTAAAACACTTATGTCTCTGTTAAAAAGATATATATCTTATATATATATATATCTTTTATATATATATATATATATATATATATATATATAAAAGATATATATATATATATATTTACATATATATATATATATATATATATATATATATAATATTTATATTTATATATATATATATATATATATTTACATATATATATATATATATATATATATTTACATATTTACATATATATATATATATATTTACATATTTACATACATATATATATATATATTTACATATATATATATATATTTACATATATATATATATATATATATATATATATATATATATATATTTACATATATATATATATATTTACATATATATATATATATATATACATATATATATATATATATATACATATATATATATATATATATATATATACATATATATATATATATATATATATATATATATATATATATATATATATATATATATATATATATATATATATATATATATATATATATATATATATATATATATATATATATATATATATATATATATATATATATATATATATATATATATATATATATATATATATATATATATATATATATATTTACATATATATATATATATATATATATATATATATATATATATATATATATATATATATATATATATATATATTTACATATATATATATATATATATATATATATATATATATATATATATATATATATATATTTATATATATATATATATATATATATATATATATATATATATATTTACATATATATATATATATATATATCTCTGTTTTGTGTTGGTTTACCTTGTGGCTATTTTAAAAGACATTCCAAGTGTTTTTTCTATTCCATTTTGAATTAATTTGCCATTAGAAACATAAGTGTGTGTGTGTGTTTCAGACGGCAACATGGACGACCAGGAGCTGATCGAACCACAGAACAGAGTAGCTCTGCTCAAAGGTAACCATGGCAGCTCATCTCTGCTTTGTAGTTGTGCTCTGTGCTGCAGCAACAGACCACCAACTCAACAGACATCATTCAGTCATACACTCAACTGTCCACTAGGGGGAGCTCTTCGCTTGTGTTGTTGGCTGCAATTCCTTTTTTTTTTTCATAAAGAAAATGTATAAATGTTGACTTACTGTGCGTGTGTGTAGCTGAGTTGCATCGGGCCGGTCTAGAGCCTGGAGACACGGAGCAGGTCATCCACCACCTCCACAGAGAGCTTCTGGACGCCCAGGAATTAGCCAACACCGGCAAGCAGAGATGTCAGGACCTACAAGGTAACAGTTTAAAATCATCCACTAGATTTAACTCAGAGATGTGCTGTGACTTCATCCCAGCTCCAACCAGGGTCCACAGATTCTTGTTGTAAGGACATTTAATTAAAACAATATTGCTCTCATTGTACGTCACATGACGTCATGCCAGATTAAGATGGTGACCACATGACTGTTTGTCTGTAGCTCTGCTGGAGGAGGAGAGGAGGAGTAACTCTCAGCAGACTGACGAGTCGACCAAACAGATCCAGTACCTGCAGAGTAAGTGAATACACACACTCACACACAGTATACTACACCCCTGTATACATGATCACCTTACTCCCATCTAACTTCTCTTTGTGTGTGTTTAGCTCAGCTTGGGAAGCTACAAGCCGACATGGAGGCACTGAGGGAGCAGAGGGAGAGCACCATCTGCACCACCAGAGAGGAGCTCTACTGCGCCCAGGAGGAGGTACCCCTCCATGTCATTCTGCCTTCTACTCCTCTGACTCCTCACTCTGACTTCTCCTCCTGACACCCTTGTTATTACCTCTGATGCCTCTTTGACTCCTTCCCATCCAATTCCTCCTGACAGGTCCCCAACTCCTCTGAACTCCTCCCTTGACACCCTTTTTACTCCTTCCTCTCTCCTCCCAACTCCCCTCTGACTCCTCACAGCCCCATCTTACTCTCCTCTTATGTTCACAGTAGGAGCAGAAAAAGAGCAGCTCATCTTTGATTTGTAGCAACGATGTTGGGCGTCGGTTTGTAGCTTTATGTCACCATTGAAAATAACTTGTAGCTCGTTGCTTTGCCGCTCGTGATGTGAACACTTCATTACTCCTGACTCCCTCTGAATCCTTGTGAATCCCTTTTACCTCCTTCTGTCCTTACTCGTACTCTCCTCTGACTCCTCCTGACTTCTTCCAACACTCTCCTCTTACTCCTTGTGGCTCCTTGTCTTTTCTCCAGGCGGCAACCTCTGGTTCTAAAAAGTGAAGCCAATGTAGAAGTGTCTTAAACTTGCATTCTCTCTAATGTCCATCAGGGGGCGACTCCTCTGATTGTATAGAAGTCTATGAGAAAATGACTCTACTTCTCTCTTGATTTATTACCTCAGTAAACATGAGTTTATGGTCTCAACCTCTAGTTTCAAGTCTTCTTCAATACAGCATGATGTTCATTTCGTAAATTATGGTCCATTTAGAGTCAAATAGACCATAAAGCAGGGTATGATTTGGGGCATAAAACTCAGACCCCTTCTTGTCCAGAACAGACTTCCTGTCTGTCGGTTTACAGTAAATCTCAGTCACGTGACGTCACTGATTGTGATTGTTGCTGTCAGATCCTCGTCCTGCGTCACTCCATGGAGGCGGCCACGGCGGAGCGGGAGCGGGAGATCGCCGCCCTGCAGGCCGACCTGGGCGTCGTGCGGTCCGAGCTGGAGCAATGGAGGGACACGGCCGCCAAGTACGAGAGCGAGATCAGCCGGCTGCAGGAGTCCTTCACGCAGCAGCAACAGCAGCGGAGCACCGCCAATCAGCTGCAGGGTGAGAAGAGGGTCTACTGTTTTAGTTTGTCTGAATCAACATCAACAACATGTCAGTTTTAATTGTAACTATACTTCCTCTTCCTCTCCTTCAGCGGAGTGCGTTACGTTGCAGCAGCGGTGTGTGTGTTTGCAGCAGGACTGTGACGGCCTGAGAGGTGAACGGAAATCTCTAACGGACAGACTGCACCGCCTGGAGAATGAGCTGAGCAGGTACACACACACTCACACTTTACATGACACCATATGTTTTCAAGGGTTACCTTCGTTGACACTTTCAGGTGAAGAAAAGACGTCTCGTGCAACTGAGATAGATGTAAAATTGTAGCTTTTGTCTTGCTTTGTTTTTAGTTTGTGAACACATCTTCATACATGCACAGGTCAAAAACACAGACCGTTAAAACATCTGTCCAAGATGGTGAAAGAGATCATGGAGATATTAAATAATCGTGACATCACACAGCAATGTTTGTACTTCATGTCTTGGAAACTCTTCTCTGACACGAACCACAAGTGAACAAAATGGCCCCTGAAAATATCAGAATCAGTTTAATCCCAGTACTTCTTTCATGAATTTAACACATTTGTATGTTTGGTTTTAAGCAAGCTGTACCTTGAGAATAGTGAAATCCAAACTATTACATTTTAACTCTTGTAAGTAGCTAAAAAAATGATAATACAACCATGAAGGAAGTTTATTCATAAGCTGAACTCTAGCTGACAGAATTTAAAAGATTTATTTGCTGTAAAACTTTTGTACTGTAATAAATATTTTTTAGTTGATAAAAAACAGAATTTAATATACTAAACGTTGTATTGAGAAGTGCCCAAACATCTTAAATGAGTGTAAAAGGTGAGGATCGACCCAGAACATATGGGGAATGCGTGTCAAAGTGCGAGGCTGGACGTTTAAACCGGACCTAAAGTCTGTGTGACAGCCGTGATCGAGTTAACGAATTCTGACCTCAGCACAGCTGACAGGAGCACCGCCCAAGTCCAACGGTCCTGATAGGTTCAGTTTAGATTCAGCACTAAAAGACAAACTGAGGACGAGATGGACTGAAGGAAACCTGGTGTCCAGCTGATTCAGGCAGAACGGGATGAGAGGGCGACAGCTGACTGACTGAACCAGACCAGTCAGCAGCTTTTTTTATCCACAGCTGTGTTTAGCTTCCAATAAACTGCCGCTGGCAGCTCTTCTCATTAAATATCTGACACGCACCACTCGGGTTAAACTGCAGATGTCTGCTGTCTCATCCCTCCTGTACGACCACAACCTAAACGTCTTATGTTGGAGTCTTACCTCATTCAGCTACATGCAAAACATGCAAATGCTCTTAAATAAACTGCTAAAGTATTAGTAGTATTATTATGGAGGCACCTCACCTAAAATACAGTCCACCTGCCCAAATGTTAGAAGAAGTGTTTACAGTTTTATGAAATGTAACTTTAACCTTCAGGGGGAAAATAGCAGAGGGTTGTTAATCACACACCAAACTGTTGATGTCACCATGTAACATCTAAATAGATCACGAGGTGATCAATGTACATTTGCTTTCAGGTGATAAATCAGGTCAGCATGTTGCAATGTTTGATAAAACACTGTGTGTGTGTGTGTTGTGTGTGCAGCACCAGGGAGCAGAGTCTGGTCCTCAGCAGCAGTCTGGAGTCTCTAGAGAAGAGGGAGGAGGATCTGCAAGACAAACTGGGTTCTTTGGAGAATCAACACCTGCAGGACGCAAGCAAGCTGAAGAGCCAGCTGGACCAGGCCCAGGCCCACACACACACACTGCAGAGAGAGGTACGCACACACACGCACACACAATCTGCAGAGAGAGGTACACACACTGCAGAGAGAGGTACACACACACTGCAGAGAGAGGTACGCACACACTGCAGAGAGAGGTACGCACACACTGCAGAGAGAGGTACGCACACACTGCAGAGAGAGGTACACACATACTGCAGAGAGAAGTACGCACACACACACACTGCAGAGAGAGGTACACACACTGCAGAGAGAAGTACACACACACACACTGCAGAGAGAGGTACACACACACTGCAGAGAGAGGTACACACACTGCAGAGAGAGGTACACACACTGCAGAGAGAGGTACGCACACTGCAGAGAGAGGTACGCACACTGCAGAGAGAGGTACGCACACTGCAGAGAGAGGTACACACACACTGCAGAGAGAGGTACACACACACTGCAGAGAGAGGTACACACACACTGCAGAGAGAGGTACACACACACTGCAGAGAGAGGTACACACACACTGCAGAGAGAGGTACACACACACTGCAGAGAGAGGTACACACACACTGCAGAGAGAGGTACACACACTGCAGAGAGAGGTACGCACACACTGCAGAGAGAGGTACGCACACACTGCAGAGAGAGGTACACACACACTGCAGAGAGAGGTACGCACACACTGCAGAGAGAGGTACGCACACACTGCAGAGAGAGGTACGCACACACTGCAGAGAGAGGTACGCACACACTGCAGAGAGAGATACACACACACTGCAGAGAGAAGTACACGCGCACACACTGCAGAGAGGTACGCACACACACACACACTGCAGAGAGAGGTACACACACACTGCAGAGAGAAGTACACGCGCACACACTGCAGAGAGGTACGCACACACACACACACTGCAGAGAGAGGTACACACACACACACTGCAGAGAGAAGTACACACGCACACACTGCAGAGAGAAGTACACACACACACACACTGCAGAGAGAGGTACACACACACACACTGCAGAGAGAAGTACACACGCACACACTGCAGAGAGAGGTGCACAGTCCCTTAAAGTCGCTTATCTACGGGTATTTACAGAAAGAGAAATGATGTGATGTGTGGGTGTGTGTGTGTGCGCAGTATGAAGACACACAGTCTCAGCTGTTGGACCTCCGTCAGCGTTACGAGAGAACGGAGAAAGAGAAGCTGAACATCCACCAGGAGCTGGAGCAGTGCAGGAGCAGCCTGAAGCTGCTGCAGGACAAGACCAGCTCCGTGAGTACATACACACACACACACACTTCCTTTTGAATATTACCAAAGAGCTACTTGTGTTGTAACCTTTATTCCTGTGGTTGCTCAGCTTTAAATCCAGATGTTTTCATGTCATTTTCCCCCCCAGTTTTGGATTATTTTATTTTTTGCGTAAAGATAAATGCAGGAGAAGCACCAGACTTGCTGCTCATGGGCACTGTGGCAGTGTCGGACTTGCTAGCCGTAACCCACCCAGCCCCTCCGGTTCACAGCCTCCCTCCTCACTGCTTACTTAATAACTCTGGACGCAAAATGAGTCTCACCAATCAGTGTTGTTTGAAATTGAATGAGACGTTCAGTCCTGTTCACTAACAAAGAGGACTGATGATCAATAATGTCAACAGGATGTAATAGTAGTGATGAGTAACCATGTCATCGTCTCACCTGACTCTCCACTCTGAGCTGATCAGTAACAGCTGTTAGTTTAAACTCAGAGAAACTCAAATCAGAAGACGACAGCGAGGCGGAGCAGCCTCTTCTTCCTCCTCCTCCTCTGTTACCCCTCTTCCTCCTCTCCTCTCTCATCCTCCTGTCTTCAGCTCTTCCTCCTCTCCTCTCTCATCCTCCTGTCTTCAGCTCTTCCTCCTCTCATCCTCCTGTCTTCAGCTCTTCCTCCTCTCATCCTCCTGTCTTCAGCTCTTCCTCCTCTCATCCTCCTGTCTTCAGCTCTTCCTGCTCTCATCCTCCTGTCTTCAGCTCTTCCTGCTCTCATCCTCCTGTCTTCAGCTCTTCCTCCTCTCATCCTCCTGTCTTCAGCTCTTCCTGCTCTCATCCTCCTGTCTTCAGCTCTTCCTGCTCTCATCCTCCTGTCTTCAGCTCTTCCTCCTCTCATCCTCCTGTCTTCAGCTCTTCCTCCTCTCATCCTCCTGTCTTCAGCTCTTCCTCCTCTCATCCTCCTGTCTTCAGCTCTTCCTCCTCTCATCCTCCTGTCTTCAGCTCTTCCTCCTCTCATCCTCCTGTCTTCAGCTCTTCCTCTTCTGTCTTTTGTTGACGTGGCAGAAGGTGTTCGTCTTGTTCCTCAGGCTTTGTTTCAGATTAAACGTCCTGATCCACAGATTCACAGGACCAGATCAACAAACTTTTTGAAAAAGGATAATTCTTGTTTATTACAACTTTTGGTCCTATTTTCATAGTGCTGTCCATCATTTCCTCCAGTTCACTTCATGCTCTCATAGAGTTAATAGCTGAGAAACAGTCAGATATTCAGATTAGAAACAACCCTCCAGGTTAGATTCATTTATTTGAGTCATAATAACTTTATCAGACCTTCTTCCTGCTTCAACTTCCTGCTACCGTACTTACTGTAGTTGTGCGCACCCAGTTTTCCTGTGCATTGACTAATAATTAGCTGGATTAGTCAAGTGTATCCGCCGTCAACAGACTGATGTGTGGAGTTGGTGCAGTTCTCCTTTAAGAAGCTACCAGTGTGGCTTTTGATAAAAGACAAATAGTGTTTTTACATGCGTCCTGTGTTTTTAGTACTGATAGAAATGATGGACCAGACCATGAAAATATGACTCATGTTGAAATAACAGTCCATTATTTATCTGCACCGGGCAATACATGAATTGGCACCTTTTTGTCTAGCATTTTTATTTTGTTAAATTAAAGAGTGTAGATTTGTTATATTGACTCTTATTACTGGTCTACAGATCAGTTTCCGGTGCTAATGAGACGTCCTGGTGTAGAGAGTTAATGAGCTGAAATCCAACCCGAAAAATGTTGCTGTTTTTAAAACGAGCCTGGTGACGGATGGCACTTCTTCTGTGGTGTTTTGGCGAATGTGGCTGTTGAATGTCTAGAAATGGCGGTGTTGCTTTGTAGAAACGGCCGATAAGATACAACCCCCCCCCCCCCCCCCCCTGTCTCTCTCTCTGTCTCTTGTCTGTCTCTCTCTCTGTCTCTCTCCCCTCCCTCCCTCCCCTCTCGCTGTAGCTGCTCCATCCTCCATGTTGGTTTTGGTTGATTTGCCGGCTGATATCTTCTTATCCCTCTCCTCCCTCCCTCCCTCCCTCCCCTCTAGCCATCCATACTGCAGCCTGTCCAAGCCATATTCATTGGCCTTGTCCTGGCTCTGCTGTACTGGTGTTTCGGCCAGTTGTGGTAGAAAGGTACACACCGACATGACACCAGTCTGTCTCTCCGTCTGTCTTGTTTGGCCTCCATCTGTCCGTCATCTGTGGAAGGAAAGGTGACGGAGGTGAAGACATCGTCCTGATCTGTGATGAATTCAGGGTCTCGTGTTGAGAATTAAAGAATTAAAACCCGTCCACTGAGATCAGTAAAGTTTTAATAGTTATGTTATTATTCAAATAACGACCATGTTCCTGACCTTTAACCTTCAGTGCTCCTGTAAGAAGTAGTTAATTTTTATGCCATTTTTGTGGAATTATCCGTATGGAATTAGTATTGTTTTAGTTCTGGTGAGATGTGTCAGGACAATATAATAAAGACAATAAAAACAAATAAATCCTAATTATTGCAAATAATAAAGTTGCCAAGTCTTTAAGTCTTTCCTTAAAAAAGTAATTCCTAAATATGATAAAGTCTAAAATTGTTCTATTTTTTATTTATATTGCTAAAAGCAAAAGCAGTTAAGTGTTGAAGTTTAATATCCAGCTCCCAATGTTGTATATTATTTACTATGAAGGTAAAGCAGTAGTTTGGTGGAACAAACAAACGTGTGTAACAGTGTAATGTTTTACACACGTGTAGCTGCTGCACAGATGAAAGCTCTAATAAAAAAATACTTGTTTTTTATCCTTTCATAACAACATTGTCAAAAGAGACGAGCGGATCAGGTTGAGGTCACTTGGGTTTGATTATTTAAGCTTGTGTTTATTATTTAATGCATCTCTGTGTAGACTGCTGTTACTGAAAGGTTTTGAGTGTTGGACCCTGAATTCTGATCAGCAAGACGTCTCCTCGCCTCCTTCCCTTTAAGACCGAGTATCATCCTCGTCATCTTCATGGTGGTCTGTGTTTGTCCTCCTGTATGAGCAGCTCTAACTTGCATTGCTGTCGGTCACACTTCTTCTGCTTCTGCTCTGCCGACACTAAACTCTGCTCTTTAAAGGGACCGGCTCCCACGCACCTCACCGCCGGCAGACATCTTTAGTTTCATCATCTTCAAGGGAACATTAGTCCTCCGGCTCCGACAAGAAAAACTCTCTGAGTTGAAAGTTTTAATTTGGTTTAAAATGTGAGCAGTTGATCTTTCCTGTAGTCGTCATCGACATGAATCTGTGTAAACGGCTCAACAGGAAGCTCACACTTTAAGTTGTTCTCTATTTTCTTGAGCAGTGTTTCCGCTGCATGGTTCTGGCTCTGCTGCTTTGGTACCAGGACACTCGGTGAATCCTTTTAATCGACAACCAAACAGAGGAATGTCTCAACTTCCTCAGTTGTTTGTTGTAGTTTTGCAATAATAATCTGGGTCTAGTGACGATGCTCGAGGACCAATCGGTGGTCTGCAGTGTTTTAACTCCACACTCTCGTATCGGCTCAGCTCGTACTGAGGTGGCACCAAAACAAAGTACCAGGAGCTATCCACAACTTTTACCAACTGAAGTTTAAAGTTTAAAGAACTGAACTGGAAGCACGGCTTTATTGTCAACGTGTTAGTCAGTCTCTCGGTGCTTTGACTACAGCTGGTCACTGTAGTTTTTATTAAACAGGAAGAAGTAGTGCTTCTGTTGGGGACTATTTTAAGCGGCGGATTAATCCACGTTTGGTGCTCTCGTGAGTATTTGTGGCAGCAGGACGGTGTGTGTGGGACTGAGTGTTCATGGGGATGAATGGACAAGTCGCCCATCGTTGATGCGTTATAGTAGTTTCTAGAAAAAGACATTACATTACTTTTTTTAGGTTTTGTTCTAAATATATATATATATATATATATATATATATATATATATATAAAAAATAATATAGAATACCACCAGAGTTACCGTTTTACCAAACCGTCTGCCCTGATTCAGCCTTTCTGACGGTTAGTTTGAGGTGAGAGATTATTCAGTTATATGAATATCAAAGAGAGGAAACAATTCTTCCAATTTTAATTGAATTTTTCCCCCCTCAAAATTACAAACTCTCACAAAAAATGCAGAATTGTTAACATTTGTTTTGATTAAAAGCAAAACTCTGACGATGGTCTGAAAGGTCTAAAAGTTTCCTTTCCACCCAGTGAACGAGCTGTTAGCATGAAGCTAACGGAGTTTATTTAAGTTTCTCCTTTAAAGAGTCGAGCTCTTCACATCCCGTCATCTCTAACTCTTTCCTCTGACCTCATTCATTCGTTCATTAACTGTCTCTTTACAGCGCTCACTCTCAGGGTGAAGCTGCTTTTTACTTTATTTATCTTTTAATTTGATGCATCATTTCCTCCGTCTCTTGCGACAGGGTTTGTGGTTCATTTATTCATTTTTTTTTCCATTTCTTGCATCCAGTCTGCTGCTTAATCTCAGCTATTCATCTTTTAAACATGTTATTCCTTTACCTGCTTACAGGTGTGTTGTGTTCACGCGGACTCATCCATCTTTTCATCCTCAAGTCTTTCTTTGGAGTTTCTTCATTATGTTATTAAGCATCCATCGTGTCGTGTTTGCTGCTTGTGTGTTTCGTTGGTAAATGTCTGACCGGTGTTTCCAGATGTTTGCTGTGAAGGAGAACTGCTCTGTAACTTTTCTGTGTTTGTTTTTTCTACTCGGGTAATCTCCTCGGCCTCGTTTCCTTTGCTGCCGCCTCTTATGTTTATTCATTTACTTCTTTCCTCTCCTGAAGCCCCAAAAGATGCGTTTTTTTCATTCATTTTTTATTGTTCAATATTAAAGTCTTTATCGTTTGTGCACGAGTTGTTGGAACGACAATATTTACTATAAACCTCGTATACTTCAACATGCAGCTTTGATTTGATGCACAAAGACACTTTAAAAGAGAGAATGAGGATTTTTCTTAACTTAAAATGACACAGAAACTGACGAGCTGATAAAAGGACGACAGATGTTAGAGCTTTTATTAGTAACAGTAGTATAACGTGGTTGTGAGGGATGTACAGGAGGAAAGAAAAGAAGAAAGTTACGTAAGTTGAGCTTCAGAAGGATGAAGCTGTGTTTCCCAAACATCCACTTTTTAAACATTACAAACTATCTTATATATATAAATTGTGAAGAGAGCTAATTTGTACGTGAATTAACGTTTTTACTGCCATTTCTACATCACTTTATATTCTCTTGTGCAGATAAACATTTGATAAATCACAACTCTGTTTTTATTCATGTTATTGAAAACATGTTAAATACTTAATAAAATCTTCTTGGCGGAGTTAAAAGGCTCTCTGCTTTTTAAATGACACAATGTTTATTTATTATGTTTAAAAGAAATATCATCTTTTGGGGCTTCAGAGTCTTGACTTTTCTTTTATCTTCCATTTTCTGCACTTCTTCTTGACTTCGTCGCTCCTCCTCTTCTTCTTCTTCTTCATTCTCTCTTTTCTGGTTTTAATCTTTCATCCGGTGTGTGTCGGAAAGTTCGGACACGACGACGCAGACTAACGTGATTTTCTTTGTTGTTGTCTCTCTGTCTCTCGCTCTCTCTCTGTCTCTCTCTCTCCCCCTCACAGAGAGGCTGGAGCCCCTGGATGCCGGTCATCGCAGTGATGGTCGCCGTGACGGCAGCCGTCCTCTACCCAAACCTCTCCAAGAGCAGCTCCACCTAGGACACACACACACACACACACGCACTCTCACACACACACACACACACACACAGAGCGCTGTGAGGAGAGCATCACTGCTTTACTTGTATAAAGTCTAATTGTACATAATTGTAGAGGGAATATAAAGGTTGTGGTTTCTACAGAGGATTCAGAAGCTTCTTGGTTTATTTTGTTTTTGTGTTTTTTTTCTGCGGCGGAGAGTTTAGTTGTTTTTATTCTCTGCTCTCTCTCGGCTGCGGTGGTGGGGGGGGCTTCTTTATGTTTGGTTTCCGTCTCCCTGCTGATCTTCTGGGTTAACTTGGCGTTAAAGTCCAGCAGGCCGAGCTTCCACACAAATCACCTGCCAGAGGGTGAGAGCTTCACGCCGCCTTGTCCCACCGTCAGCGAACGCAACACTTTCCCAGCAGCCTCGGTCACGTGATCCACTCTCACAGGTGTCACTGGTCTCCATATTCAGCTTTAATTTGACTCATTAACTCATTTATCATCTGTAGGATTACTTTTTGATCTTTAGCTGCATGTTTGGTGCCAGTTTACTCTAAATCTTTCTATTTCAATTTATTACCCAAACAATTGCATATTTCCAGGAATTATTAACTTGGCAAAGCAGATTATAATTGAATTTGTTTGATGAAATGCTCCACTGAAGCTCAGTAAAGACTGTCGTGGTAACAGCTCTAATGTAATGTCAAAATAAAGTTTTAGTAACTTTGATATTCCAGTTGATGTTCTGCCTTCATGGTGCACATTCTCAAACAAACTAAACACTTCCTGTGTTTCAGTTTCAGAGTATAAAGTGAATTCAGTGAATATAAACTTCTTCTGTCGGTCTGCTGGAAAGTGTTCTCGTTCAGGTGGTTTTCAGGAAGTCCTGCTGACACGGCGTTTTTCTCTGTTGTTTTTGTTTGTTTGTTTTCGGGGGGAGTTTGGGGGTCGGGGGTTAAAACATTTGAAGCCAAATTATTCAAAATGAAAATCTGATTTATTTTCTGTTGGGTTATTTTATTTTTGTTTAGATTTTTTTGGGGCACAGAAAAGGGGCTCAAAGTGCCTCTGATGTAACTAGCAAACACCACAGTTTGTGTGCGTACACACACACACACACACACACACTCTGATAAGCACACACACACCTGGTTTAACGGACTGCTAGAGGTCTGTTAGTGTGGAGAGAAGCTGTAAGTCGGTGATCCTCAATGTCTTACGAGATTATTCCTGAACTTTCAACTCTTATCTGCTGAAGAAGCCTGTGAGATGGTGGTTAAAAGCTCAGGAAATAGCTCGTAAGTGGACCTTGATTTGACATTATGTCAAATTATTATTGGGGCTTCACCACAACCGTTCACATCAACTATACGATTGTTTTTAGCCACAGTCATGTCTCTTAGACGATGACGTCGAAACTTTGACTTCATGTGTCCGTTAAAACTGAGCGGTTTGTCTGTAATGTTCATTAACACAAAGAGAGGGAGGCTGTTCGGGCGACATAGGTTTTAAAATTACAATTTTTCCTTCTAAACCCTAAAAGCATAACTATACCAGACAAGCTGGTGTTTTTCTGAAATCTCTGTATTTCGATTTGGAGGTCAAAATGGTCAAAAAGTCAAATTTGTGGACACCAAACTGTAAAACAAAGTCATGTGACTCCGTCTGCGTCTCATTTGATTTTAGGGAACGTCTGCTCCTCTTGCTCGTCTCAGTTTTTCATCCATCACAAAATGTTTATTCCTGTCGAGTGATGAGCTGCTAGAATGATCAGCTTCTCTCCAAACACTTCAGACCTCTGGTGAAACGTGTGTGTGTGTGTGTGTGTGTGTGTGTGTGCGCGTGTATGTGTGTGTTTGTTCACACTCTGGACCGTTCGTCATCGTTCGTGTACTCTGTCTCGTCTCCGTGTTTAAATACATAAGTAAATAAATGAAAAGACAACGAACAAATATTCCTGATGTTTAAAGAGAAAAAAACACTACAGTACACAGAGAGAGAACTGTAAAATAAAATGTTACTGAATGATGTGCTACTAGACTTATTTTGTTAAAATTGTTTAGAGGTATGAGAGGGGGCTACGTAGAGGTGATGATGATGATGTATTGAATATGCAGAGCGATGTTTGGATTAAAGTTGTAGCAAGCTGACCCACCAAACCAGCTTCTGTTGCCTTCATTCATTCACAGACTTCACACTCTGCAGATAATAACCTGATAGATTATATTTAAAAATGATGTTTTCAAGCTGAGATGGTCCTGTTGACTCTCTGATGACGTGGTTTTCAAATGCAGGTTTCATTTATTTATTCCCAGAAGACACTGCACATTGATGATAGCTGTAGATGTGCCAGTGTGCAGTAAACATTTTTAGCTGTTGTTAAACTTGTCATTAAAACAACAAATAAAACGTAACTTGATCAGCTGAACAGGATTAAAAGCTTCAAGGCAGCAATGCACAAAAGTAGGACCTGTAAAAAGCTTTTAATAGACCACAATGGTTCTCAGACAATCTGCAGTTAAAACATGACAACATAGAAATGCATTACATAAATTATTTTGAAGGGCAATGCGCTCTTATTTTGAAATCAGAGTGGAAACTACGACCAGCTGTACTGGTTGGATGTCACACTGTTACTGAAGCTGCACAACATTCTGTTCAAAGTCAAGTATGTGTGAACATTTTTGAGGTGTGTGGGTGCAAAATACATAAATAAAATGAGGTGATTTAGAATAAGTATGAACATGTTGATATAGTATACAGATATGTAATGTGATATATTGTACACAGTGCAGAGATACTATAAACTTTGATGTATTGGGGCAGTGCAATCAAAAGTATTAGCATTGTGCAAAGTACACAGAATTAAAGAGTCTTTTAAAGAACTTATTTGGAAGCATGATGCATTCACCGAAGGCAAAAAAAACAGATTTGTGAGATCCTAATCTTGAATCGTATTCAGAGGTGGAAGAAGTACTCGGATACATAAAGTAAAAAAATACTCCTTTACAAGTACAACACTGCCTCCAAGATCCTAATTAATGTAGAAGTACATTATAAAATGTACTCAAAAGTACTGATTATGCAGTAAAATGTTCCCTTTGACTGACGTATAATAACATTATCAGATTGTTACTGACGACGTGGAGCTACTTTAACTACTTTATGAACAGTGAAGTAGTTCAGTCCAGTGGTTCTCAACCTAAGGGTCGGGTCCCTCCAAAGGGTCACCAGATAGATCTGAGGGGTCGTGAGTTGATTAACGGAGGAGAGAAGAAGAAAAAAGGAAAGTTCTGAAACAAGACTTTATTTATTTTACTCTTCAATCTGTTCCTGCGATAGCCGTGGAGGGAATTTCTTCAAATTTGGCACCTTGACTCGAGAATGAACTGATTAGAATCTGGAGGTCAAAGTGACATCACTAAACACATTTTTATTTTACCATAACTCAATAATTAATTTGCTAACTATGACAACTTCACACGAAAGTCTATCGGGACAAAATGAGGAAGTGATGACGCAAATTCATCATGTTTTAAAAACCTTATTCTGAAAAACAACCTCAGCTGTCACATACATGAAGGGGAGAAAAAACATATTTACCTTTTAGATGAGTAAAAGTATAAAGTACATGAAATAGAAATACTCAAGGAAAGTACAAAAAACTCAAAGGTACTCTACAGTACTTGAGTAAATGTACACAGAGGAGACGTGTGATGTCACACAGACACGAACCAAAGACTGAGTCACTGAACACAACAGGCCTGGATGTGTGTGTGTGTGTGTGTCTGTGTCTGTGTGTGTGTGTGTGTCTCTGTGTCAGTGTGTCAGTGTCTGTGTGTAAGCATGTGTGTGTCTGTGCGTGTGCTCACGTTAGCTGAATGTGTGTTCACACGACAAACACGCATCAATCATCCAGCAGCAGCATGATGTCATCTTAACGAGACGAGAGGTTTCAACATGTAGAGGGAATTATCTCGGCACAAACATCTGTAACGGTATGAATATATTTTAGAAAGGTAAAATAAAATAGTTTGTTTGAAAATGAAACGTTTGAGGCGTATTTGTTCCTCTCGTGTGATCAGTTTTTGTTCGTATATTTGAATTCGACATTGAAGATCAAAACTTCTTCAAATCACAGATTAAAGACTTTAAAGATTAAAGTTTTGTTCTCAAGTGAAACCAGAAGACTGAATTCAACGACACGCTCACAGCACGAAGGTCATGAGAAATAAGAGAAGAATTCATATTTATGAGAACAATAAAAGCGCTCACTCATGGGAAATGTTATCATTTTAATCTCATAATTTGATTTTTAAAAGTAAAGAATTTGACTCATTTTGTCACAAATTGATAAAAATGTTTTGAAGTCACTTTTTTTGACTGAATGCTTCATAATTGTGATGAGATTAAATGTCTTAATTTTATAATAGTTTTGTCTCTGTTTAGATTCCTCTGTTTTTACAGACTTTTAAGTATTTTTCTGTTTTTGAATCATATTTCATCCTGTTTCACAAGGTCTCCCATTCATTCCTTTACCCAAATAAAGATGGCAGCTGGATAATAATAATCAGCCATTATTGTTTGTTTGTACTTTGTCAAACAGGTTAAAATAGATTTTATTGAAACATAAGAAAATGTTTTATTTTTCTGTTTTATTTAGTTTCTTGTGTTGAGCAGTGATGAAGTGATACAGACAGCTGAGTCACAAACATGAAAATATGATTCATGGAAAAAGAAACAAGACACTTAAATCTGAAATGTACAAACGAGCCCACAGACGTCACTGATCCTCCTGCAGCGTGTTTTTATTGATACATCACAGGAGTGATGAAGGAGTCATGGTGTGACTTTCCTCTGTTTAAACACAGAGGGTGTGTGTGTGTGTGTGTGTGTGTGGGTGTGTCTGTGTCTGTGTGTGTGTGTGTGTGTCTGTGTTGAGGCTTGTCGTGGAGGGTTGGGTCGTTCTGTCTGAACAGCAGATTCAAAACTGCAAACAGAAGCTCAACCTCAGTTTGTTCGCTGTTGAAGTCTGAAAATATGAATCTGATCAGATCAAAGTTTATTGATTATTATTTGTTGAAGATGAAAGAAACACTGATAGTAAACAGAGCAGATCAATAATGCATTCTGACCACATCAGAGCTTCTGATTCAAACACTGAGTTTAAATCAGTCTGTTTTTTAAAGGAGACATCAGAGCGATAAGATGCATCACTCTGACTCTGTATGATTTAATGTAAAGAAATGAAGGTATCAAACACGCATTACTACTTTGCAGTTAAATATTTAACCTTTATTCCAACATGAAAAAAAGCAGTAAATAACACTTTGACAAACACGTCAGGACATCTTACTTTTGTCACCCTCACAGGGAATTCAGTATAATATAATAATATATATATATCATATAATAATATTCTGTATAATATAATAATGTATATCATATAATAATATATATCGTATAATAATATTCACTATAATATAAAACACACACACACACACACACATATATATATATATAATTATTTATTTATAACTATATATCATGTCTCAGCAGGTGCTTCATGTCTCTCTCTCCCTAGCTGTCCATGCTGGATCTGTCCCCGTTGTTTTAAAAAGCTAAATAAGTTATTAGCATGACGTCATCCAGCTAGCCAACCCTGCCTGGTGTTCAGCTAGTACAGAAGCTTCGCATGTACTGCTTCCCTTTCCCGCTAGTCTGCTGTCTGATTGTGAGGTCAGGCTGATCTGATATCAGCTCTTTGACCTGAAGTTTCTCCTCAAAGTTCTCCTCTCAAACGGGTCGAATTAAGAGAAGAAGCTGTCTCACTTTTAACCAGTGATCAAAACCTGTCGACAGTCCGTCTTCTGAAATAAATACTTTATTTGGCCTTATTTTTAATATTTGGGTGGTGGCGCGTGGTTTTGTTTATCTGCTCCTCTGTAATAGACGATCTTTGAGAAAGTGAGTTCGGCGTCATTCCAAACTGATGCTGCATTCACGGGCTATCGGACATTTGACATGAGATTTGTTTAAATGATGTCAGTAGAAGTGTTGAGTTTCTATGATGTTGAAACAGTTTAATGATCAAGTGAAACTGACTAAAACATAATTGTGATTCGTTCTGTTTCTGTATTTAATGAAAATAAATGATTATTTATCTTCTGCAGAAACGTGTGACCAAGACTGTTTAAAATCAATGTAGAATTACATTTAACAGATCAACTACAAATAATAATTTAACTAAAATATAAATGTAAAAATAAGAGATATTTTATTTAAAAATCAAAACAATACATTCACAAACTATTTTGATTAAAAAAACAACAAAAACAGACTCAGACAACTATGTAACATATGAAACGTTGTTTTTAGTTCAGTGGAAACTTACTTGATATATTATTAAGATAAATAGAAAACATCCAGTATCATCATCATGTTTTTATTTTGGAATACTTTGACTGTATCATGTTTTAATAAATATGTGTACACATGTTTATCTGTACTTGTATTTGTCTTCTTTTCTTTATTTTAATTTAAACTGCATGCAGTAGTTGAGTAAGTGTAGTTAAATGTATCGCATGAGAGCAGCTGGACTAATTACACCACGTTGAGGAAGGTTACACCCAGAAGGAGGCAGTAGTGCAACATTAAGGATCCCAAGTGCACTTAAGAAATCCAAGAAGAAGAAGAAGAAATCTGAGCTTTGAAAGCAGCACCTGAACGCAGCAGCAGCAGCGAGTCAGCCTCAGGGAGGTTTTTGAAAGAAAAACTCTCCAAACCAACTTCAGGCTGCGCCGAGGACACATCCTGCGGGAAAACGACACACGCTCCACGGCACAACTTTGTGTCACATTTCCTGACCTACAGTGTTGAAGAAAGAAAGCTAAAGATGCCCGTGACAGACAGGGACCTGGCGGAGGACGCGCCGTGGAAGAAGATCCAGCAGAACACCTTTACGCGCTGGACCAACGAGCACCTGAAGTGCGTCAACAAGCGGATCGGAGACCTGCAGCTGGACCTGGGCGACGGCCTGAGGCTCATCGCGCTGCTGGAGGTCCTGAGCCACAAGAAGATGTACAAAAAGTACCACCCGAGGCCCAACTTCAGGCAGATGAAGCTGGAGAACGTGTCGGTGGCTCTGGAGTTCTTGGACAAGGAGAACATAAAGCTGGTCTCCATCGGTGAGTCCATTCATTCGCCTCGAGGCTCCAAAAACCACCAGTTGTGGACCCTAAAATTAGTTTTTAATGTTAGTGGAGTGTCTAAACGTGTCCGGGATGTTGGTGTTACTAATATTATTTGTCCCAGTAAAGTTTTTCCAAGTTTATAGCCCCAACACACCGCTTTCTGTCGTGGGAAGCACGGACTTCCATCAATAATGTGGCGTTTTAAAGTCTAACCGCTTTTTCCACATGATTACATATATGGTACATTATTGTAAATTATATTTATATAATCAGTCGGACCCACTCTTTAATTCGGCATACATGTAATCCGCACAACAACAAATGGAGCTTGTATAATCTTTGGTTTTTATGTGGTGTTCTCGCACCTGGCTGCGTTTAGTGAGGTGACAGACCGCGCTGCTGTTTTGTGTTTGCTGGTCGGAGACCGAAGTTCAATCTGTAACGTTACCTTTGTCCTCACTTGTGTGGAAGTCACCCAGAGTTCCTACATTTCTTATCATAAAGTTAACCAAAATCAATCGGTCCTCGCGTGGTAGAAGATATCGTTTATATTACACTTATATTCTTTGCATATATTCCCATTTTAGACAGTTTGCGTCCTGCTCTTTCCATTACGTGCAGCACTTACCAAACTGTGTTTAAGAATCCTGCAGTTTAATATCGCCTCACCTACCGGAGACATTATAATAGTGTCAAATATTTAGTTTGAACATCCATAGAATTGAAAGAAACTAATCTTCATATCGGCATACACACAACCCTCAAGAACTACAACCAAACCTGTAAAATACTTAAACATGCAAGTATCCGCGGCTCTACAGGTCGGTCTCACGGTGATTACTGATGCCGTGCATCACGGTGTCAGCAGCAACATTTAAAGTGGCAGATTTCTAAATGGAGTCTGGCACGTTGTGGGTGCAGAGTCTCCACAGGACACCAGAGAGTGTGTTTTAATGAGCGGGGAGAGGCCACACCTGTGTTAACGAGCCCGGCTTCACGTGGAGGGCTGAGGGCTCTCTGATGGAAACATGTCACCCCGATGTCATGGCGGCCTTTCACCTGCTGCTCACTTCTTCTGCTTCATATCGTTTCCTCCAACAAGCTGCTTGTTGTTGTGTCTCAAACATAATTACCACACATCTGATTTAATTCATGCTGTTTGGCTTCCAGGCTGCACAAGACAGATAATCACACTGCAGTTATTTTGATGAATATTTACATTATTAATAACAATAACCAGACAAAGACTTTTAATTTCTTTACATTTCCTTTGTTTCTTGTTTTAAGTAGTTTGAGTGTCATCTAGGACCTAATATCAGCTGGGAAATGACATCATTATCTCGGCCCAAATTAATGCTTGTTGGGACTTTTTTTAGTTGCTCGCTCGCACTCCAATTCAAATTTGCTTTGCTTTTCTCACTCCCTCACACACTCCCTCACTGTCTCTCTCTCACACATTCTCTCACTTTCACACACACTCTCTAACACTCTCACTCTCTCACACACACTCGCTCTCTCTCTCATTCATTCATTAGCTAAAATAACTCCACCAGAGTCCTCTTGGAAAGCAGACTGAGATTCTGCTTCACAGACGGTCTCTGTCTGGTCTGAACCAGAGTTTTTGAAACCAACCGAACACAAACGGGCAAACGCACCAGAGAACAACTGGACAAGCGGCTTTTTATAACGTCTCTCTCGGGCAAATTGTATGAAACAGCAGAAGTTCAATATTTTCAGAAGGCTCATCTTGAGTTTAATATCTGCAGAAATGCATGTGATTGTGGACTCTTTAAGAGACTGAGAGAAGGTCCACGTGACCACAGAGAGTCAGAGTCTGTGAATCTGGAGACCATGGTTACAAAGGTAACGATAGTTTGTCAAATGTCTCACCTCTGTGACGGATAGAGTGAACCAGAGGGAGACAGACAGACGGACAGAGAGGTTGTTAATGGTTAGTTGTGGTGAGGGGCTCCTCAGTGAGGCCTCTGGCTTATTGAAGACAATAATGTTTCATTATTTTTTTAATTCATTGAGCAGTTTTCACATCGTTTCAGCTCTCGTTGTCTCTCCTGCTGCTTTCACTGTCGGCTGGGAGATTTGCGCGACGGGGAAAGCAGCAGGTTGTCGTCCTCAACATTTGACCCGCGTGTTTTGTTCACATTGGCTTTACTTCCTCATCGTTGGACCACTGATTTATGTGGAGATATCATGTTTATTACCTTTAAAATATTTTATTTCCTTCTTACTGAGTGGGAAAATAAAGTAGAAGCTGAAGTGAAAGTCATCATCAAGGAATCATAATGACTGAGACTTTATCGCTCTGAGATTGCAAAACCTTGAATGTGTGTTCTCTGTGAACAGTGTGTGTGTGTGTGTGTACCTCTCTGCAGTGTGTGTGTGTGTTGTATAAACAAGGTGTGGACCATCCACTTGTGCAGACAGGTGTGTTGCGTCATGACTTGGGTGGAAGACGGTGTTTGAACTGTTGCTGAAATGAATCCACGAGTCAATAAGAACACATCAGATTATTGATATCCTTTATTTATCATTTGTTAGTTATTAAGAGAAGAGGAAGCTCAGTGCAACCCTTAAATGTCCTTGAAGCATATCAATTCACACAAAAAGTGCTTTCGTTTCATTTGCTTCAATTTCAATCCGTTTGTGTTCTAACATAAACCAATAAATACATTTTGTTGTACTTTTCCCCTTTTTTAATATATTTTTTTCCCCAGATGTTTTATTTTTCTCTATTGTTAGTTTGAATCTGTGTTTTGTTATATGTATTTTAAATACAGTGATGTTTCTATTGGAAATGTCCATCCAGTGATTTAACTTTGATTGATTTTTGTCACATCACACTGAAGACGAGTCTTTGCTCTCAGGACACAAGCTCTCAGCTGAGCGCACGCACACACACACACACACACACCTTCATAGAGAGCATGTGGGGAAAATGTACACAAAGAGTGATTTAGCAACTTGTCAATCAAAACTCTTTTATTTGAATATAAAACGACTATAACAACGTAGACTTGAATGAGCAGTCAGCAGCTTGGCCAGCGCTCTGATGGTTAAAAAGAAACGATGCCAACGAGTGCTGAGGATAAACTACCGTCAATGTGCTGGAAAACTAAACCGAGGAGCTAAAATGAGGCAGATTGGAGTAAAATATGCGCCAACAAAGTACCAAGAAATACCACAAACTAAGTACATGCATCACCTTTATTGGGCCGTGATTCTTAACGCGGTCCAATAAAACATGCAGCGTGCTATTAGACTAATCCGCTGGGAGGCTTCCACAAACCAAATGTCACCGTGTTATTTCACAGCTTTTTAAAATCAGTTTTATTTCCAAATTTAAAGCTGCTTGAAAGTGTTGTTACCTGTTATCGTATGTGTGAGAAACCAGGTTGAAACTCTGAGAACAGGCCCGACGGGATCTGTAGCTTTCAGTTGTGACCTTAGTCCGCTTATGTGACCACACACACACACACACACACACACACACACACACACACACACACACACGGTTAACCTGCGGTGCCTTCAGGCTGTGATTTTGCAGAGCGACATTAGCTCACTGTGTGAAGTGACTTTTTCCGGGCAGAGTTTTCACTGAAGCTTCAGTCTGTGTGTTTTTAAGCTGGAAGACGATCGCTCACGTATAAACACTTCCGCTAGGTTTTAATATGCAGCAGTGATTCAGCCTGTGTCCGCTTCATTAGAAGCTTCTTTTTAAAACACTCTCTGGTTGATTGCGATGGGCTTTGACCTCCCATTAAACTAAAGGTGGGAATCAGTAACTCACGATGCTATCACAATACGTTGCCCACCATATTATTGCGTCACGACACAGTGATTCTGTGAGACTAGATGCTATGCAAGACAATAGTCTCTGCACATCTCAACATCTGTGTAACTGAAGAGGAAAAAATACTCCTAAACACAGGAATCATGTATTTATTTTGGAGGCCCAGGCCGCAATGCGTCAGTCTGCTGGAGGCACGAGAGAACCAGGACTGAGCGGTGCAGACTGTCGGACCCTGCTGCTGTAAAATGAGAGGTTTTCTGTCGGGACTACCCTCCCGCTTTTATCCACAGTGACACGAAACAAAAGTTCCTTGTTGTAACTTTAAGATGATAAAAATGACTCTTAACATTGAACTTGGTTCATGACGTCATTACGATACTTGAACCTCAATCGAGAGCAAATTACACACCGCATTCAGATTTGCATGTAAACATGTCTCTCAGAACTGGAGATGTGACCTCCCTACGAGTTGAGGGATACAAGGTTACTTGAGGCCTTTCACACGAACACAAACTCTCAAACATTTACAAACTCTCACGAGTTTTACACAAGCTGGATCCTCTCGAGCCAGAACCGCCAAACCGCTGCTAACGGCTAACGACGCGTCTCCGAAAACCATGTGTGCAGCTTGTGACCAGTGAACGAGCCGGCTGATACCAGAGCTCCTACATTTTATAGACTAAATTAGTAACTAAATAATTGAAAGCTTAATTCTAATATTCATCTGCTGCAGTCTGCTGCTAACATGCAGATTGCGACACGGTGACGTTTTGGTGGTACTAACGGCTGTAATTTGAGTCTCTCTCTCTCTGACACATTAACTAACTGCCCTCACTCTCTCGCACTCTCTCCCCTTCTCTCTCTCTCGGCCTCTCGGTTGCCATGGTGCTTCTGTGTGTCAACAACGGTCTTCGGCATGTTGAGCTGTGACGGCTGATGGATGTGTGGTTTCAGTCCAGCAGCATCGTGTGTGTGTGTGTGTGTGTAAAAGTTTCTGTTGACATTGTTGTCTCTGAGGTAGTTTTTCTAATCTTCCGTCTTGGCTCTTCTCACTCTCTCTCACAATGTGTGCTTTGTTGTACATTAGGAACTTAGATTTTTGGTGGTTTCTGTGCTGAAAAAAAAAAAAGAAAAGAAGCCTCTAATTTGGGGAAGTCGTCATTGTTGTTTTATGTTAGTGCTCTTTTGTTTGCCGTCTATTGTATCTGTTGATTCATGCGTGTCTTGTTGAGCGCTTTGTCATTTTCGTGTTCTGGTTTTCATCTTTCAAATGTTTCATGCTCGACCACAAGAAAACAGTCTGGTCAGTGAACGTGCCACACTTTTCTATCTGTCTGCTCTTATTAAAGAATAAATAAAAGAATAGAACAATTTAAATGTGAAAATATTATAAAAACATGTTTTTAGGAGTTGGGTTTTCCCAAAGAATACCAGTACCAGCATCTTAAAGCGCCCAAAGTCCTAAAAAATATTTTTTTTCTGTCAGACTTTTGAAAAATGTGAAAAGGATTAAAGTTTGAGAAGCGTCCAGTATCAGTGTTTTTAAATTCGGAAGATTTGACAAATGGCCGTCGTCTATCTGCAGCCTGTTTTCCTCCCGAGCTCCAGAACATTTGGGAGAGTTTCCCAAAAGCATCTCGTTGCAGGCCTCCTAAATGCAGCCGTTGGTTCCACTGCTCTGTGATCTTTACTGTGGTCACAGACGTTGGTGTTTCATTTCTTCTGGGCTTTCAGTTCGTTGACCACATGTTCTTGTGCGGCGTAGTCGTCTCCTTCAACAAGTAGCTTCCTCCATTATGTCGCCGTACAGATCCGAGTCTTCAGCCTTCTTCAGCTCTTCTTCTCCTCCGGTGGCTCCTGAACCTCGATCTCGACAGCTTTTCATTATTATTTTTTTTTTTTAGTATCTCTTCCAAAAAAAGGGGAATATACGGCAGATCAAAATGCATTGCTCAAGTGTGGAGATGCAAGAGAAGTAAGTCTGTAAGGACTTGCTCACTCAACATTACGACCAAATGAGATTTCTGAGTGACGATCCGTTCGTCCGGGTCAGAGAGGAGTTTGGTTGATGCGTGTTGGAAAGCTTTCGGCCTGCATCTCTGTTGATTATAGGACGACAGAGAACGAATAAAGTTCTTAACTCGCAAGGAAAACATGAGAAATTAAAACACTTCATTAAAACTCAACAGAAACAAAATGAAACTCACCAAAACCATCGTCTTTCTACTGTTCCAACAATTTGGTTTAAGTAAACCCTTCATTTATCGAGTTAAATCTGAGAATGGGCCGGCTCTGCACATTCTTCAAACAATGATCAGATAGTTCACAGTGATTATCGATTTAGTGTTTTGGCTTGAAACGCGCATCCCTAAAAAACAAAAGAGACTAGTGATGCACTAATCTGTGTGGACCTGATTGTGATCAATCAATTGTTCAACTGTAGCTGGGGGAGTTCATACACTGTGTCAGAGTGTCAGTCTGTTTTAAGTCGAGCAAAAACTTAAACAAAACAATGACATTTTAGAGACGTGAAGTTAATGAATCGTTTTCATTTCCGTTGGAGTCCGGAGCCATGAAGAGACTCGTGCCGTTACATGCGTCTGGCAGCAGTGTTTGAGTTGGACGTGTTCTCGCTCACACACAAACCTCTCGGCTCCTTTTCCTCTCGCAGTAAACCGCCGTCTTCGTGTTTGTTCTGTTCCGCCTTTTCTTTCGTCTCTTTCTCTTCTTTGGTTTCAGTCCTCCAGGAGGAAAAAACAACCAGAGCTGCTGTCATATTTACGGCTCCGGCTTCTGCTCTCATCTTTGGTTTTTCACTGCACATGTTGCTACTGAGGCTGAACCACACTGTGTCAGCTGGAAGAAGAAACAGAAACATCCAGAATTTCAGCTTCAGCAGCTCCTTGTTTACTGCTTCTGTCGAGATGATCAATGTTTACAACCACCATCATAATCACAACCAGATCAACAATCGCAGCCAGATCAGCGCCCGCAATAAGGTGGAAAACTAGACAAAAGTATGACTTGATGAAGAGGTCTGGAGGACTGTTGCAAGTTGTTTTGATGTTCTGATTCTCCACCGTGAAGGACGGTTTTCATGGGATTAAAGAAGCGTGACTTGTGGTGTTGGAACAAAAACCACGTTTGGGGTTTGAAGAACAAAAGTGCTTTCAGGTTCCAGTTTACTTTGTAAGAAACAGAGCTGGAGTCAAAACACGGTCAGACCATCGGTGTGAAAACACACCAATAATCTCCCATCTATCAAAGAGTTTACACTGTGGATATGAAAGCGTCTTATACTTTAACATATAGGGGTGTAAGGAAATGACAATAGAGTTGAGTATCGGGATATTTTGTTTCGTGATAGGGTATTGATTTTTTAAATGTTGATTTTTAATTGTTCATGCAAAGATTTGTGGCAGACGATGGCTCAGATTCTATTAAACATGGTGTTGTGTTTTTTTTTAACTGACTTTTTCTAAAATTTGATATTGTATCGCCAGATTGTTGCCAAAACACAGCCCTAGTAATCATGTCATTCTGTAAATGTCAGCATTTTAATTGTAAACTGTAGATCGTATCGTCAGTTTTCTCAACAGCGTAATCTTTAGTTAAGCTGAATTTTAAGCTTTGTGATTGGATGTTTTTGTTGCCCAAATGCAAGTCCTATAATGTGTTCTCCAAAGTTTTTATGGCCATTTTTTTTTTTTTTCCTAACCGGATGTTTTCTAACGCAGTCAATATTTTGTTGTGATAATTCAGTTTCATCCCCATTTACAGAATTGAAGTTCTCTAAATGTGAGTCATGTGACAGGATTTTGACTTGTGGAACCAGTGCTGTCCGGAAATGATCCCGACTTACTTCACAGCTGCTATCCCAGGAAAGTTTAGTCAGCTGTAACATTTGAAACGCCACTCGCATGCAAAGTTTAGCCCAACTTGTCCTGGAAATGACAACAAATGACCTGCAGCGAGTCTGCCAAAGGCCTCATTCAGGTGTGACTAAACCATAAAGTAGAGCTCAGTCAGAGGGTTTAAAAAAGCTGCTGAAAACGCACGAGGTGCATCACATCCGTGAGCCAATCGGCTGCTAAAGGCGGGTCAGCCAGCGCCACACTTTGATTGGACATCTGTCTCACCTACAAATCATAAAGCTTCCTACCTGGACAACATGTCCAAAACCTGCAGCTCAGCGCTCTACAGATGGGATTATGTTGACCTTGAAGATGTTTTAATTATACACATAGAAAAAGTGTGTGTGTGTGTGTGTGTGTTACAAAGAGCCTCTGTGTTGCTGAAGAAAAAGGTAACATGAGAGTGGCTGGGATATAGAATTTCACCCACACACCTCCACTCTGCAGAGAAAGCTTCTTTGTTGGTTCCACATCTAAATGTAGCCGCTTTGTGCCGTTTTTTTATTTTTTTTCAATGTGAAGCTTATTGGATCGAGTGACACTGGAATTCACTTTGAGAAACATTTGAAGGATTTATTACCAGAAAAGTCTGATATCTACATATTTATTCATGATCAAAGTGATGAACACGCTGGTTAAAAGTCACTTTGCCTGTGACTTTACCAAGAGGCCCTTCCGCTATGAAAGCTTAGCTTAGCTTAGCACAAAGACTGGAAACGGGTGGAAACAGCTAGCGTGAGTCCATCTAAACAGTAACTAAATCCAACTACCAGCAGCTCTAAATCTCACATGTTAACATGTAAGGGGTTTTCTTTTGTACGGATTAAACAAATGAGATGCAACGTGTTCAGTGTTGAGCTTTAGAGGAGCTGGTTGGTTGTTGTTACTTTGGACAGAGCCAGGCTAACACTTTCCCCCCGTTTCCAGTCTTTGTGCTAAGCTAACTAGCTGCTGGCTGTAACCTTATATTTAACGGATAGATATGAGAGTGGTGTCAATCTCCTGGTTTCTCTCGCTGTAAAGAAGCGTATTTCACATGAGAAAAAAAAGCCAACAATAGGGAAGGAATTGGGAACATATGTTTTCTTCGTTCGTCAAATTGCAGCCCTCAAGATTAACAATAACCACTGCTTTAGAGGCAACCAGCTTCACAATGTGCATGTGCTTTAAATGAGTCATAAAGTATCTGTGATGCAAAGTCACCTTTTTAAAGGGTCAGCTCACCCAAATAACACCGAAGCGTAGTTTTGTTTATGCCAAGTTGTTGAGGTGATGAGATGTCTGATGCCAACCAGATACAATGGAGGTAAATGGTAATTTGTTTAAAACATCAAGCACAACACACTCGCACAGACCTCTCTTTGTTTCCTCGCCAGCACCAGTCGTCCTGTTGTCTCACAGCAGACGCTCGTGTCTTTGTGAAGCTGGTGTCTCTGTGTTCTGGTGCTGAACCGTGTTTGATCTCTCACACACACACACACACACACTGTTGTCTGGATGGAGATGCAGCAGACATGACGTAGAGTTACGGATAGTCACTGTTCACTAAATATTTGGTTAATGATGATGATCCGATGACAAAAGCCCCAAACCTCTAAATTTAACAAACCATACACTCCAACTTACACACACACACACACACACACACACACACACACACACACACACACACACACAGAGTAGTGCTGAACTGTGTGTGTGGTTGTGGTAGATTGTTCGGTGATAATCACCGTGGTGAACCTCCTGCAGCCTGGCTCGCCTACAAACGTCTCAAATTCCTCTTACTCGTTCCATTTCTTCCTCCTATTTTTCTTCTTCTCAGTTTTCTTTTCTTCTGGTCTTTGAACCTCAATACTGTTTTGGAAACTGACAGAATTAACTGTCATCTACATCCAGGCATCAAATGTCCGGTCTAATTTGTAATTTTTTTTATTCTTTGATCGGATAGTTCCTGGTTTAGTTTAGATACGGTTTGATTAAACTTTATTGTCATTGGGTAAAAGCACAAAGACCAGAACTGCTCAATTTATCGTTTCGACATTGCGACGTGTGCACGCAACGTTCGCCGCAATTTAACTCAAATACGTCATGACACAAAAGCGAAACTTGCACGGTTCTCTTGTTCCGTGACTAATTTGGTGTTTACCATTAATTACCTACAGCATAGGTCGGCCTGCCACGGTTTGATTACGACCCTTACATGTTTACACTTCTCTACACGGGGGAGTCTACGTGGAGGGGCCGGCGCTCGGTCGCCGGGCGGATTTTCTCCATCCTCAAAGTGCACCAGAATGATGCATTTAACTTTAAAATGTAAAAAAAAATATGATTTATAAATAAATTGCAATGTCAACTTTTGACAATTTCTTTTGTCATTCTAGATAATTTTCTTAAGTTTACTTAACACAAGTTGACATCACCCATTGTCTTGTTTTATGCTTCAGATAAAACATGTTTAAAGTGACAAAACAACCTCACATCAGGCTCCACTGAGTAGCTTTTTGTTTGTGTCTGACATTGTATGCTAATTACACATTTTGTTTTTATCTACTCGTCTCCTTTTGCCCCGTGTTATTTATTATCTTTTCTCCGTCACTATCCTCCTCCACCGCTCTCCTCTTTGTCATCCTCTTCCTCACCACATGGTCATGTTTCTGGTTCTGATGACATCATGGCCTGGGAACCAGCAGGGTGAGGTCACGTGAGGCTAAACGCTGCAGCGTGTTTGTCAGTGTGCGTCCTGTTTATGCATGCAGACGTAATGCCAGATGTGTGTGTGTGTGTGTTAATGATAGGGCAGCACTAGGCTGGTTACACTGTTCTCTTGTGGTTCTCCTGTTTTCAAGTTTCTTCTGCTGTTTGTTTGTATCAAACTTCTCTTGGCGCCAATGTCTTCCAACTGCAAACTGGTTCATTATTCCCCCCCTCTGGTTGCAGGTGATGCGTCGTTCTGATACTATGAAACAGTCCCGTTACGTTCGAAAGAGTGGACCAGAATACCTTACTTAATGGTCTTGAGAAGCGTTTCTGCATCTCTGATGACGCTCTACTCTGGTTGAAGTCCTCAACCATGAAACAAGCTGTTGCTCTTGGGGACGCTTCAACCTGTGGTGTGCCACAGGGCTCAATTTTAGGTCCACTATTGTTTTAGATAGAAGTGCTGCGGATGTCCATGCCATTTCAGACCTGTAAGGAGCCACCTTAGAAAATATAATCATTTTAATTTTAATATCCCGATTATTCATGCACTTAAAAAGAAAATTTTGTATCCTACATATTAAAGTTAAATGCATCAATCTGGTGCAATTTGAGAGCAAAATTAGAGGCTACATCTATGAAGAGCTTTGTGCTGATAGGAATGCAAATTTATAACCGATCATTAACTCGTTAACTGACTGTGTGTGTGTGTGTGTGTGTGTGTGGGCGCAATAAAGTAGTCTATGAATAAGAGATATGAGTTGACAGATAATTACAATCCCTCCTCTGCGTTATGGAGTTTGGTTTATGGTTTCACTCGTCTTCTTACTACTTCACAGTACATTTAGTTTGTACGCCCTCTGTCGTTTTGGAGAATAATGCAACTGGCAGAGCGTTGAGCATGAAGGTCCTTTGTGTATGCTCGTAGCTCATCTGCAGCCTTGGGTACCTTTTTTAAAACGTAGGTCTAAAGTGGGGTCTTTGTTGCCCTTTTGCTTTTATTTTGTCCTGCTTTGATGACTGTTTCATTTGGTCCTGCTTGAGTCCAAAATGCGGTAGCAAAGATCTCAAGCAACTTTTAAATTCAGAATTTATTACACAAATTCGGCCCGAGGTCCTCTGCCAATTCTCTCCTGGCTGACCCGAGATGCTGCTTCACAGACTCGCCTCTTTAACAAACAGCGGGAGCTTTCCAGATTTCGTCTTTTGTTATTTGTTTTTTCTTGGTTCATTCACTTCTTTGACTCCTTGTGAATGAAAGCCGTGAGAGCAAGTTTCTCCTCGTGTTTGATCTCTCTCCCTCTTCATCTCTGCAGCTGTTTGAGTCCAACCCAGGACCAGATTAAAGGGAGAGAAACAGAACGACACTCGTTATCCAAATCAAAGACGTTAAACGGCCTCTTGCCTCTCCGTCTGTAATCTGGGTTCTTTTGGTGGGATCGCCTCCTCTGAGCTGCTGGTGCATGACTCATGTGACTCTTAATAAGCGGCACCGTTATTACAGCGATGCATCATGCGCTGATGTCATCAGTGGGTGCTAAAATATGGGAGTGCCGACATTAATGCGATTGGGGAAGACCGCTGACTCTTCTGGAAACAGTTCAAATGTTAGACCTTGAAAAAAAAATTTTTTTTTTTTTTTTAAAGCGATCAATCATTTGATAACTGCTTCGCCGTCCGCTGGAGGTTTAAAGGGTCAGTCCACTCAAATTATTAGAAACATACCTTCTTGCGTGCCTCCAGTCTTACCTAGAAATGTCGATGGGATTCCTGCCACCGCCTCAATGCACGGGTGGTGAACTTTTGAAAAATGACGTGAAGATGAATCCCATCTTTCCAGATTCAGGGCTCCAGACTGTTATCCAGTGTGACCAACTCTCTCTGTTGGTCACATCATTTGGTTACAGCATGGTATTAATCAGTGATGGAAAGAAACTAAGTACATTTACTGAAGTACTGTGCTCCAGTACAATTTTGAAAAATGTACTTTTTCCTTCAGTTTTTTATTTTTATTTTTTTTTAATTTTTTTTTTTTTATACCAGCAGCAAGTCCACCTAGCGGGCTCGCTGAAAAAAAAGTATTAAAGTTAATGTGACGTTTGGCAGTGAGAAGATAAAATGACTCAATTAAAACATGTATGAACGTCAGTGTTGATTTCAGGTTCATTGTCATTGCATTTAGAGAACGTACGTACATTTAACATAAAAAAATGTTTCTCAAAGTTAAGAAAGAAAGAGGTTAGAAACCACAAATGTGCACACGCGGCTAAACCTGCAAGGATAAAATGATATTGATCGATTGATGATTGTTGTTTCTATTGGACTGTGAGCATGTGATCGGTCGCACAGCACAGTGATGTCACACACCTGGAGTGTGTGTAGTGTGTTGAGTGAAAGATTTGTTAACTGACCTGACAGCAGTTTGAAAAGGCTACCTGCTGAGTGTGTTTGTGTGTTTATGGTTGTGTTTAAATTGAGTGCTTGTTGAATTTGTGTGTTACTTTTGTTCCTTTGTCATCATCTATCGGGTCCTTGGAGGGGAGGTGGGTGTTGAGGTGTGTGTGTGTGTGTGTGTGTGTGTGTGTGTGTGTGTGTGTGTGTGTGATGAATTGGGGGTTGGTGGGCGGGGTTATGATCTCAACACTGAGGAATGTGTGTGTGTGTGTGTGTACACAGTCTGTTTGACACACACACACACACACACACACACACACACGGTAGCTCCACGTCCTGTTTACCACTGAAGGTACCTCCTATCTTTTTGTTTTGAAGGACATTTCCATCTAGAATTCACTTTTCCCCGCCAGACCTTTACATTGTTTTTCAGCATTAACTTGTTTTTCCCCTCACAAACTTCCTAATTACAACTTAATGATGCTCTGCTGTTGTGTAACAGAGGTGCAACAAATCTCACTGTTTTGAGTCACTGACCGAATCAGCAGGAAAAAAAGGAGCAAATGTTACTTTTAGCGATTTCCCGATCACGTTTCTTTTGCTGCTTAAACACATTTCCGATCACCAATGAGCCATGTCGGCCGATACAGATAGTTTTGTTGTTTCCTTTTGTTATAGCGGCTGGTATACAAGGTTTGTTTTTCACCACCATCCCCAAAAATGTCAGACAGCCTTTGGTTTTTATTCATTTATTTCTGTCTTGTATGAAAATCACATGGTCGACTCCTAAAACCTGCTTGAGTTGTTCAATCCATCAGTGAACATCAGGTCTGCATTTATGGACGGATCGTCTGCAATATCTCTGTGGTTCTTTCACTTTTTTTGGGTTTGTGAAGTTTTTAACGCAAACCGGTCCGACCCATCTGTAGCAAGTTTTAAAAAAATCATCTCTTCATTTTGTATGGAAATTTATGGAAACTAGCTGCAGCTTGAAAGGAAGAATGCTTTTAAAAATCTGCACTTATTATAGTGTGTGTGTATAGTATTGTCAGCAGTAATTTAAAGTATAAAGATAAATCTGAATACTTATTGTTCCCCGGGGTAACAACATTAGTATTGTCCTTTTTGGAAAACAACAAATTATTAAATTATTTGTAGAACAATAAAGGCTGTGCAGCTCGATAGCATTGATTTGAGAGTCGCTCGTAGTGATGAGCCTCCAGAGGATTATCTCATGAATCTGGAGCTCGTTGTTTTCCTGTCCAGCTGCAACTTTACCGTTTTGGTTCTCATAGCTTCGTTTTTTTTATTGAAAAAAAGCAATAATAAGCGACTGTCCACTACCTGCTCAGCAACAAACAGCAGACGCCACAGAGACTAGCTGGTGAACATATGGAGCCTTTAGCAGCTAAAGAGACGGATATGTCCCTCAAGTGTTGGTGGAGACCAAAAACTGAGCAGAGAGAGAATTTGACTTCATCAGGTGTAATAATGTTGCAATGGAGGTAAATAAATAAGCAACTCTCCTCAAATTCACCATATCAACTTGAAAAAGGATGATGCTGCCTTCATGTGGCAAAAACAACCAGTTATTGATTAATTAATCCAACCGGCTAGTGAATGTTTGAGAGTTTTGCTTTGTTCACAACTGTTTTACTCGTATAAACCAAGTAAATATAAACATCGTATTTCTTTTAGTGTTTATTTGCTGATGTGTGTGGATCTCTTATGTAAAAACAAAGCCGGTTAATTTAATAAGTCTTTATTTGACGTCTAATTGATTTATATAGACAGGTTTTATGACATTTTGGTGAGTTATGATATGTGTGGTATTATTATTACAACACATCATGACTCAAAGAAGAGGTTTCCTCCCTCTGGCTGCTGGGGTGGGACAAGAATATTTTCTTCATGCTGACATCTGTGCGGGGATCTGCCTCCGGCGTCGACTGTTCCGTATGGTTCGGCAGTTAATTGTTGGGTAGGAAGTGAAATGTGTGTTTGTGAGACGGTGATGTAGCCATCGTGTGAAGGAACAGCTGTTTTAAGTGGGACAGCAGTTGTGCCTCCGAGGGAGAGGGGAAGAGAGATTCAAAAGAGTGAGCTACAGTTACCTGACTTCTGTCTCACCTGTATGCTGGTCTGTCTGGCTTCACTGATCTTGTGTGCATTGGATTGATGGGGACAAATCTGAGCCAAATGCTTTTAAGGACGAGGTCACACCTCGATACGGTGCTGCAGTTTTCCTACTGGTCGGGTTTGTCAACTCAAAAGGTACAGAAATTGTCTCAGGGTCGAGTCAGATGTGTTTTTACGGGAAGGTGGAGTGAAAAGCCGGTGTTCATAGAGAGTTTATAGATGTAATTTTGTTTCAATGTGAGGGTAGTGGCTTGCATTTTGTCTTTTGGAAGACATTCGTACTGTCCTGTGACAGTCACAGTGGTGTAATGAACAGAACAAAAGTGAGGCTCCTTTCTCACCTCTGCACAACCGACCCATCACGTTGTGAATGTCGCATTGTCAGATCCCACCTCCCTTAATAATGGCCTGAGAGATGTGAAGGGGAAGCTTGTTCCACCGTCCGACGAGCATTTCTAAAGCGGCGTACTGGCAGCTTCAGACCTGCTTGTGTGAGAAGGTGAGAAAAGTATTACTGCAGGGCAACGACGTGTTGCACTACTGCCTGACAGACGTCCCACGCCTAATGCTTGAGGTTTGGCCTAAAAGTGTCCCACATACTGTAAGCCATCATGGTAATGGGGACTTAAATGAATTCAGGGGTCTTTTATGTTCCAGGGCGAGGCTCCTTTTTTTTTTTTTTTTTCTCTCTGTCTTCACCCGATCTGCAACTTAACTTGCTGGTTGACGGGTTGGTTAGCTGGCAGTGTGAGTTAACGAGCTTCTGGACTCGTTATTGGTTAGTTAGTTGGAAGGTTATTAGTCAGACTGTTGTTGGGATCACAGAGCAGGTATTATGTAACTTCCTGTTCCAGAGAGAGAGGGGGAGAGAGAGAGAGAGGGTGTGCCACGCTGATAAGAGAGGCATTTTGTTCCAACCCGATTCACCTTTATACACACCCACTCTATACACACACACACTGACTTTATCTCTCTCCTCCACTTTCCGTTTCTCCTTGCACACATTCTTTGTCTCTCCCAATGTGCAAAACCCCCCAGCCCCCCCCCCTCCATACACACACCCCATCGGCGTCCTTGTTGCCTCGGTATTGTTGCGTCTCCACAGCGACGGGTCAACAAACCAGCAGGTAT
This sequence comes from Anarhichas minor, assembly GCF_050575085.1. Taxonomy (NCBI): domain Eukaryota; kingdom Metazoa; phylum Chordata; class Actinopteri; order Perciformes; family Anarhichadidae; genus Anarhichas; species Anarhichas minor. Next base: position 3,391,802 of record NW_027466467.1, on the reverse strand, counting down.
CTGCAGCGGCTTTAAACACCGTTTATCTGACGCAGATCCGGCCTGAGTTATAATGGGGAGATTTTTTTTTTTGGTGGTGAATGAGTTGTGGACAGATAAATCTCAGAATGAAAGAGGCGCTGACTGCGGTGTTTAATTTTCTCCGAGGGGGCGGAAGAGTCATGACAAACCTCTCGCGTGTGAGAGCCTCTTAGTGGTCGTAGCATGTCGACAATGAGATCTGAGGTGTAGTCTTAAAAAAAAAAAAAAAAAAAAAAAGTTTCAGGGAAATAAAGAAACTCTTTCCACAGGATTCTTTAACTGATTAATTGAAGTGTCTGATAAATTGTTTCTTCAGTTCTCCAGACTGAATGCAGTCTTAAGTCATAAAGTGAGAAGTAGGAGCGTTTTCTCTCAGAAATCTGAGTCATGTCCACTCGTATATATGGAGCCGTCATTATGCCGGACTTTTCTAGGACGGTCGGAGTTATTTAGACCTTTTTTTTTAAAGTTATTTGGGCCGGGCCGGGTCAAGGACTCTCAATTAGCACGATTGTGTTGAACAAATTCCTTGAAGCCACGAGGGATGTGATTGATTGTGTGTGTGTGTGTGTGTGTGTGTGTGTGGGGCATGCTGCTGCTGAGTATTCATACTTGTGTTCTTTAGACCGAAACCAAAGCATCACATCAGAGTCTTGTTCACTTAGAGTCTGTAAAAAACATGAGTAGAATATTTGTTTTCTTTGTTTAGAAGACTGTTGTCAACTTTTCCGATTTTGGGTCCCAGACCTGAGAGTCCGTCGCATGAGCAGGAAACAATGCAGCAGTTTATTATGAGAGCTGTTAAAAGCCTCTGTAACGCACACACACACTCTGGTGTGTTTTTGTTGTTTTGCTCTTCTTCTATCAGTGTTTTGACTCGCTGCATTTATGTTTCTAACCCCCCCTCTCCCTCCCTCTCTTTGTCTCTCTCTTACTCTCGTCCTTTATGTGAACAATGGGCTACCATGGCGATAGCCTCGTTAATCACAAAACTGTGTCGACAAGAACACACGCACACACACACACACTGTTTAGTTCCCATTCTGATGTTCGGGACTGTTTTGAATGGAATGAAGTATTAAGTGTAAACACATTTTAAGGTTTAAAAGTTCCATTTAAAAGGTTTCACCAATACAATGTATCTCACAAAAACAACATGGCTGGATGGAACGAAAGCGTTGGTTCCCGGCCTCGGATCCCTAAGGAGGCCCAAAATAGATCTGACCCGTCATGAACTGTTGACAGGATAGAAAAGTATACTGAACAAGATTGAAGTTCTGCTCTATAGGTTGTGTTTGAATCAGGCGGCAACCTCAGGTTCAGAAAAGTGAAGCCAATTCAAAAGTGTCTTAAACGTGCCTTCTCTGTGTGACCGATCAGTGTTCAGCTGATCGACTCCTCTGCCTGCTGAAAGAAGTCAGGTTGTATAGAAGTCTATGAGAAAATGACTCTACTTCTCTCTTGATTTATTACCTCAGTAAACATGAGTTTATGGTCTCAATCTCTAGTTTTAAGTCTTCTTCAATACGGCATGATGTTCATTTAGTGAATTATGGTCCATTTAGAGTCAAACAGACCATAAAGCAGGGGATGCTTTAGGGCGGGGCTACCTTGTGATTGACAGGTCTCTACCAGAGCGGTATTCGGTGTCTCAATCTTCACTCCCGACTCCTTCCGTTACAAAAATCCAAGATGGCGACAGACAAAATGTCAAACTCGAGGCTTCAAAACCGCAGTTCACAAACCAATGGGTGACATCACGTCCACTTCTTATTAACAGTCTATGGTTTGAATTAATGAACAATAAATAACCTTTTTTTAAGCCCTACTTTAGACCACTCACATTTTGTCGGGGACCCCCTGTCCTCACCCCGAGGTCGGAAATACGGCTCTTTTCTTTGCTTTCCCATTCTTCTTCTTTTAAAGAGGGGGGAAAAGAAACCTCATAGTTTGTCCTGGTCTGAAGCCATAAGCTCATGCAACGGGTGACAATGAGTCAAAAATAGAAATTGCTTAGTTTTAATGGGCCACAAGCCAAAAAAGCTTAAAGGTGCAAAAGAACCAATTCATAGATAAAAAAAAAAAAGCGTGTGTGTAATTTACAGGATGTTTGCTGCAGAGGCGGAGTGTGTGAGAAACGCGCACAGGTGTGGCAGCTCAACCTTGGAGGGGAAAAGGAAGTTAGAAAGAGGAGTGTGTGAAAAAAAAAAACACCAAAAAACAGGCGCGTGGAGAGAGTGAAAGAGTTAAAAAAAAAAAAAAGGAGTTGAAATAGACAAAAAAGACAGAAATAGAAAGAGATAAATGAGTGAGTCTGTAAAAACAGAGATTAGGAATGTCGAAAGCAGGATGTGGCAACCTCTCCTGTGTGTGTGTTTTTTAAAGCCTGTGTGTGTTGAAGAATATACTCCGTCATTATCAGTGTTGTGTCACCAGTGGGTGTGGCAGCACTCTCTCAGAGCTCCACCTAAACCTGAGGTTGCTGAAACATGTTTGGACCATAGCTGGTCTGCTGACAGCGAAGCTGAGCTGCAGATTCACCAGGTGGATCAAAGGGGTTTATCTCACACGCCTGCACGCACACACACACACACCCACACACACACACACTATGTGGGACATAATGCATGTCTGCACACAGTGTTGAAAGTCACTTTGCTGTTGCTTAATGAAGCAGAGATAAATATATTTGGTAACTATGAAGGTGTGGAGGCTCCAGTCTGAGATTGTTTACTGATAAGTGCTTTTAGCTTTAATTCTAATGAAACGTACACAGTGTGTGTGGTGGACGTGGCTGCTGATTATAGTGTTTCATGACCGACCCCCAGGCGTGAGGGGAGATCATGCATTCGGTTGAGTGTGAGTGCTATGCGTGTGCATCTGTCTGTCCGAAGCAAATCTTGCATGCTACTGGACCCATCAGCCTGATATGCTTTTGTGCTAATTCATGACTGTATGCTCGAGGACCTCTCGCAGTTGCAGTGATTCACAACGTTTGAAAAAAAAAAAAAAAAAAAATGTTTTATTGATTGTTTTATGGCAGCAACCTGTCACTCAAAGCAGCCGAGGCCTTGATATATAACTTAAACAAGTGTTATGTAAAAATTCACTCCTGAACTGTTGACATGAGTGTGAAAATTAGCTCTAGGGACCAAAACCGTATTTTGTACCAGACTGTGAACATGTTTATTTCTGCTTTAAAATTGGCCATTTTAACACGGTGGTCTATAGGGATTGACTCGCTTTTGAAAACTACATCAAGTGGCCATTTGAGGAACTGCAGATATTGGCGCTTCCGCATTGGCTTCATTTCTTTCAGCACAGCAGGATTGCTGCGTAGTTGCAGGGCTACAAAAACTGACCAACAGAAAACTTAGATCTCATTTTGATCTGAGCATCTGCAGATTAATTCCATACCTGCTGTGTTGTGATCTATTAAAGTTCGGCACGATAGGAAACGAACTCATCCCCGTTTTGTATCTTTGCGGCCCTCTTGACTGTTGCTGGCTGAATGAGAGGCTCGTTGTAAAGGGCAGTTTCTCTCTCTGCTTCCAGTCTGTGTGCAGCTCGGTCCTGACCTTTCTGATCGGACACAGAGATAAAACCGATTGAGTCAACATCACCTCATCCCTCCACCTCATACAAGTTCTAATTACAAGAACAAATTATCATAATATCTGATTCAATTATGTCTTTGACATATTTCACCCGGACCTTGTGTCTCTACCAACTTTGAAACTAAAGACAGCAGATAAGCAAATTTAATTATCATAAATGTTGGAGTGTTCCTTTAATACTTTGTTATTGGAGAGAAAAATGTAGACTGAGGGATTAAAATTGACTGGAATGTTTTGTCTGCTTAACTCTCTGTGTGTGTGTGTGTGTGTGTGTGTTAGCTGGTGTGAGGTACCAGCTGGTACAGTGAGGTCTGATTAACAAGTAACATTACCCTGCAACACTCTGTTCTGCTCTGCTAAAATAAAGCTAAATCCTGGATATCAGCAGGTTTGTTTTCAGACCGGCGCTCAGTGTTGCACCATTTTTTTGTTTTTTGTTTTTATCGGCGTCTTTTTTGGGGTGGGATGCCAAACGGGTTGATTGAAGTTGTGGTGTCGGCAGTTATTAAACTTTACAGACTGTAGGAACTAACGCAACGGACTCCCTTCTCACGTCTGTGAAGGGGTGCACAGTTACTATGGCTTAACATGGAATGAAAAGAACGAAAACTAGAGATGATTAAACTTCAAAAACAAGTGCAAAAAACTGAGTTGACGTCACACAGATTACCGCTTATCGTCACAGGTGCCATCAAAGAGAACAAAATGGAAATCTTCCAGATTGTTACTTTAATATCTCAGCTTTGTGTTCTCTTTTTCCTCTCCCTATATCTTGTGGTGTCTTGATACATTTTATTTTATTCCAGTTTTTAAACCTTCTAGGGTCGTTGATTTCTATTAATTTCAATATGGTTGTAAAATCAGCTTAGCAAGACTTTAAAGAACATCATTTTGGGTTTTATTGTTAAAGTTATGTTATCCTCGCTGGAACTGGTCTCTCAAGTTCTGGTTTGGGAGTTGGTGGTGTAGATGCCGCGTCACAGGAGAACCAACAAACAGCAGTTTTTTAAACTCTTCGAAACTTGAATCTGACCTCAGGTCTGTCTGTTTCTCTCCGTCAGACTCTAAAGCCATCGTGGATGGGAACCTGAAGCTGATCCTGGGTCTGGTCTGGACTCTGATTCTGCACTACTCCATCTCCATGCCAATCTGGGAGGGCGAGGAAGAAAAGGTAACAATCCAGGTTTTATTATCTTGTGTTCCGACTCATGACTTCAGACAAGAATGTACTGTCAAGAAAACCTGAAGATTAAAAAGACAACAAACAGTTGCTGTGCAAATACTTACCGCTGTTAGAAAGCTGACTGACGTACGCTGGTTCTGGTTTCTGCAGCCGGAGTCAAAGACACCGAAGCAGCGTCTGCTGGGCTGGATCCAACACAAACTCCCTGATATGCCAATCAACAACTTCAGCAACGACTGGAGGAACGGCAAGGCGCTGGGAGCACTGGTAGACAGCTGTGCACCGGGTACGCTCTGTGTGTGTGTGTGTGTGTTTCAAGGCCGTAGAGCTGACTGTATGTGGGTCCAAAGTTAACTATCGTCGTATTTCCTATCAATGTAACCGCCTTGACCTAGAACTAGTTCTATCTTTTCCTGTCTGAGTTGTTGTGGTTCACGCTGTTGCTGTGTGTCCTTTGCAGGCCTGTGTCCGGACTGGGAGACCTGGGATCCAGTGAAACCAGTGGAGAATGCCACTGAGGCCATGCAGCTGGCTGATGAATGGCTGGGCATCCCGCAGGTTAGATTCCCTCTGACTCTGTTCCACATCTGCTTCCTCAGTGTGACCTTTAACCTTTATTCAACACTTTACTGGTATTATTATTATCTCTGTAAAGTCTTTTGTTGGGTTAGAAGTTATGCTTCGCTATGTTTATACTTCGAATATGTTGTTATAATAATGATTTCATGACTTCTCAAAGGGCTTTGATATCAGAAACATGGAGATTCATAAAACTGGTAACTGCAGTCAAAGGCTAAGATGCTTTAGAACCGAGGTTTGCTGGGAGGAGCTAAGGCGCTAGGAGACTCGTTAGCATAACGAAAAGCTAGTGTCCGATGATTTCAAAGGAAGGAGGCGTCTCTGAGGCCTTTTACTGTGAAGCAGCTGCAGCGGACGATGCATACGTTTTGTGTTCATTGTAGCCTGGCATGCTAACAATGCTAACGTCTAATAGATTCTAGATTCGTATGGATGCAGTGACGGTTGCTTTGCATCCTGTATCGCCATTCAAACAGCCAAAAAACATCACATTTTGCTCTTCATCACGCAGCCCAGTAGAGAACAGAAGTCGCTCTGCTGGGATTTGTCCCTCCAGAGGTCGAAGGTTGTCGGAAGCATCTCACACAGACGCTGTTTGGTTTCCTGATTGTTCACAGCAGAGGAAACTCACCGAAGCGGAGTTCGTGTTTTTACACACTTTAGTTTGAAGCCGAGAGGATGCAACTCGAGCTCAAACGGAAATGTACTATAATGACTTGTGCAACTAAATAATTAGTAACTTCTGTCACTTTTGAATAATTGGTTAAAATGTCTTTCTTGTTATTTATAATAGCTTCTCTGCAGAATTAATAGCAGATTTTTGTCCTTCAGAAAATAAAAAACCCTTTCAGCTTTTTCTTCCGTGTGAAGAAGAACCTCAGCAGTGATCATGAACACTCTTTCATCCTGATTTCATTCATTCCCCAGTCGAATGTTTCTGTGTCATGGCTGCATTACGTTATGCTCTGCTTCCTGTCAGTCAGGTGACACCCACAGGAAGTCTCCTCCAGAAACAACATAGCTGACCAACTTCACCGTCACACCCATGACGTTATTTTAGGCCACCCTCGTCTGCTGGAGAACTAGTTCGTCCCAGTCGAGGTTAGAGTTTGCGTTTTTAAAAACCGTGAGTGAAGCAGAATGACTTAAGGGGGAAAATGTTGAACATGACGTGAGCGGAAAAGAAAGGAGCAGTGAATGAAGCCGGTGTGACTCAGAGTTCAGGACATCCCAGTCTGCATACCGGGTCTGTTTTTACTGGTCTGTGCTCCTTTGTTCCAGTGAATGGAAATGTTAATGAGACGGCATACAGGGATATTTTAGACAATAGTGTTCTAACTTTGCTGCAGCAGTTCGGTGAAGACCATTTCCTGTTTTTTTTAACATGACGATGCCCCCCCGAACACAAAGCCAGCTCCATAAATGGATGGTTTTCCCAGTTTGGTGTGGAAGAACTTGACTGGTCAGCACAGAGGGTTAAACTGGAACGCAGACTGTGAGCCAGACCTGATCACCCTGATTCAGTGTTGGACCTCACTGATGCTCTTGTGGCTGAATGGCAACAAATCCCTGAAACCAGGTTCCAAAATCTTGTTTAAAACCAGAAGAGCCACGTTCACACCGGCAGACCAAATCTTCTTTTAGGTATATTAAAGTATAAAACTAATTTATTTACAACAAACCCAAACCTTGTGTCTGTGTGTGCGCAGGTGATGGCTCCGGAGGAGATCATTGATCCCAGTGCGGACGAACAGTCGGTGATGACCTACCTGTCTCAGTTCCCCAAAGCCAAACTGAAGCTGGGAGCTCCACTCAAACCCAAACTCAACCCCAAGAAGGCCCGTGCATACGGACCAGGTACGCACGCACGCACGCACGCACGCACGCACGCACGCACGCACGTGCTTGTTTTTTAGTTGTTTTTTTTTATCAACAAATGAAAACTCCAAAATATTCAGATGAATATTATATATGACACAGAACAGCTTCAAATCCTCATATTAGAGCGAAGGTCTGTAATTTTTGCTTTAAAATTAAATTGATGATTTATTTTAAATTGATTTCAAAATAATTTCTGATTCGTCTGTTTCACTCTTTCTGTCAGTGTTTTCTATAATGTCATTAATTTAAATCTGCAGCTAGTTGCAACTGTCCTTGAAGTCATCAATAACATTCATACTTAACTGTGTTGACGTTCTTCTTCTGCAGGTATTGAACCGACGGGGAACAGAGTGATGCGTCCTGCTGTCTTCACAGTGGACACGTTCAGTGCAGGTCAGGGTCAGGTGACCATCTACCTGGATCATCCAGACGGCACCAGAGAGGAGGTACGCCCCTAAATCCTCCTGTTCCTCTGTCCCCCCCTCACCTGTTTAATGACAAACCTGCTGTGATATTATATTTTTATATTTAACTCTGACACGTCTGTCTGTGCGTGTGCGTGTCGATCAGCTGAAGGCGGAGCCTAATGAGGGCAAGAAGACGTTCAGCGTCACCTACGTTCCTAAAGTCGTGGGACGTCACCAGGTGAGCTTCACTTTTCTTTCTGTAAACGTGTCAAAATTATTTAAATGCATTATGCTCATGATGTATTTTTCATTTGACCTTATAATCCAGTGAAATTCTCCTAATTCTATCACAGTACGTTTTATGATAATCATGTTACTAGTGCGATAACTAGTCTAATAAAAGACCTGCTGATATTTCTGGGTAATTGTATTTTTTGTTTCTTAGGTGACGGTGATGTTTGCAGGCCAGCCGATTCCCAAAAGTCCATTTGAGGTGAACGTGGAGAAGGCATTGGGCGATGCCTCCAAGGTCATGGTGAAAGGCCCGGGAATCGAACCCGTGGGCAACGTCGCCAACAGCCCCACCTACTTTGACATCTACACTGCAGGTCAGAAACGATTGTTGAATGAAAAGGTGTCGCCACTCAGCCCCGAGACAGGATGTGATGTCAGACTGTAAACCACCTATAAGAGTAGAGCGAGGTTGTGTATGAGGCAACGCATGCAGGCGGCCCAGACTCGCCTGAGAACACCCCCACGCCCTTTGTTTTCTAGTAAGCACTCACACCGGAGGCTTCTTGACATGCATCAGCTTGTCAGGAAGAGTGTTTGGCAAGTCACTTGTAAAAAAAGTGATCCTGGTGTTTATGAACTACTAAACAGCAAAAGGTATTTGTTACATTCGTCGTTGCTCAGCTTCGTCAAAAGACACCGTTAAACAACTCTAAAGGCTTCTGCCCTCCAGTTTGGAGAGATTTACTGACCATCAGCACTTCTGAAGTCATTACCTCACAGTGAAGCTGCAGCGTTTACACAAACATCCAACTCTGAACAAATGATTTATTAAGTTAGGCTGTTAGCCAGGCAGCTCAGACGATGCAATGTGTAAGACAACTTTGGAGTTAGCGGGAGTCCCATTTCTTCTATTTTGGGACTTTCAGTCGTCACGCCAAGCTAATATTTCCTGGACCAGTTTCTCCACCCAACCTATAGAGACCAAACTGATATCAACCCTCCATCAAACTTATGGTAAGACGAGGCAAACCGCCTAAGTAATGGAGCATTACTGAGATTAGTAACTGTGATGTAATAACGGTGATGTAATAACAGAATTTCAAACGGTTACACCCGGGCGGCAACCTCCAGGTCTGAAGAGACCAATGCTCAAGTGCCTTAAAAATTGCATTCTCTTTGTAGAATTCTTCAATACAGCATGATGATCATTTAATAAATGATTATCCATTTAGAGTCAAATAGACCTTGTGATTGACAGGTCTCTACCACGTTGTTGTGTGTGTTTGAGAGTTAATTGTAACATTTCGGTCACCCGAAACATTTTTTTATTTAGCCTTCAGTTGTACTTAGCTCCACCCTCTCATGTCACTTCTGGTTGCAAAATGGCAACTGACAAAATGCTGTACGCCAGCCTTCAAAACGGCATTCCACAAACCAGTGAGTGAAGTCACGGTGACTACATCCACTTCTTATATACAGTCTATGGTTACATGTTGCTAATTAATGTTTTACAGCCCAACACTGGTCAGGATGCACCAATGTTCCATCACCCAGTTTCTCCAGAAAAGCATTTATTATATAACATTCACACCCCAAAATGCTTCTGTATGTTAAATACTTTCTCTACTACTGTAGAGTTTCAGTTTCCTCATTTAAAACAAAGGAATAAAACAGTTCTCCTCTTACCGATGGAAGTTGACGCCCACTTTATTAGCATCTTTCCAATGTGGTGGATTTGTTTCTACTGAGTTCACCATTTCAAAAAATTCAAATTTACTCTTGTATGTTCTCCATAAGCAGTGACGGAAGTCAAAGACTGACCTGTTAGAGTTCCTCTGTAGGAGCCGGTACGGGAGACGTGACGGCCGTGATCAGAGACCCTCAGGGGCGCCAGAACGTTGTGGAGGCGATGATGGAGGACAAGGGTGACAGCACATATCGCTGCACCTACCGGCCCACCCAGGCCGGCCCGCACTCTGTCACCGTCACCTTCGGAGGGGTGGGGATCCCCAGGAGCCCCTTTGCCGTGGACGTGGGGCCTGGTGAGTCCTTTCAACTTCACCCTTTACAGTAAATTTGAATGGACCCATTGAGGTAATGATCAAATGCACCGTAATAATCTCATCACCCTTACCGTACATGTCTTTGCAGCGTGCATGCCGGGGGCGTGCAGGGCGACGGGTCGTGGCCTCCAGCCGTCGGGGATGAGGGTGAAACAGGTCGGTGACTTCAAGGTGGACACCAGAAACGCCGGCAGCGGAGACCTGAAGGTGCTCGTCAAAGGACCCAGTGAGTACCTCCCAAGTCCTGTTCCCGAAGTAAGGAAACCTCATTGAGGCAAGTCGCAGGGGAATCATGGGAGATTTCGATTTTTGTAACATTGCTGTAGGGATGGTGATGTCGGTCGATCCACCACTTTAGTCCAGACTGAAATATCTCAACGGCTACGGGAAGGTTTTGTGAATACAGAGATTCATGGTTCACAGAGGATGAATCCTACTAACTACGGCCGATAAAGACGCTTGTTTAGACTGATGGCAAAAAGGAATATTTTCCAAAATGTCAGGATGTTCTCTTAACTCTAAAGATTTAATTTCTGATTACTCCGTTTCGTGTGTGTGTGTGTGTGTGTGTGTGTGTGTGTGTGTGTGTGTGTGTGTGTGTGTGTGTGTTTAGAAGGCATCGAGGAGCCGGTGAAGCAGATCTCCAGTCAGGATGGTGTGTTCTCCTATGAGTATTATCCCAACAGTCCCGGCAAACACACCGTCTCCATCACCTGGGGGGGTCAACACATCCCGAAGAGGTGAGCTGCTTGTGTGTGTGTGTGTGTGTGTGTGTGTGTGCGCGCGCAGAGAATTACCTCAGCACATTACCTCATCAGATCTGAATGGTTGGATCTGCAGGGGAATTAAGAGTATAAGTATGGGCCTCGTGTTCTCTTTGTCCTCTCTCTCTAGAGCAGATTGTGTTTCAACATAAGTATCAGTAATAGCATCAGTATATGTATAAGTGTTAGTAGAGGGACTTCCCCATGTTTCTGAGCAGACAGCCAAGCCAGATCAAGAGAGAAGCCAGCTACGTGTGAAGGCTTCGTGGCGTTAAGACACAGTGATGAGTAACCAGAGTTGGACAAACACTATGTGTGTGTGTGTGTGTATACATACATACATACATACATACATACATAATTAATTAAATGAGTCATGTAGCGTGTCTGTCCGTGGTTCAGTCGTAATCATGTACAGGCCTCCTCACAGGTCACACAGGGTCAGAACGTTCCCATAATGAAGATGCCGTCTGAATCTTTTTTTGGGGGAGGGGTTGAGGAAGCTGTCCTTGAGGAGGTGTCTGTTTTATTTCATCCAGCACCGACTGTGGGATCATTCGGCTAATGTAGCAAACAGAAAACACTTTCTGTTTCTGTTTTTACGCTGGACAGAGACGGACGGGGAGGGAACCGGTTTTAATCCTGCTTTTAGAAACCTGCGTCTGCTACCTGCAGCACTCCGATAGAAACCAGGATAGTGTGCGTCATGCAAACACTTGGTTTCCGAGCACGCTTTGTTGGTGCAGAACATGTGCACAGATGATCAGAAACCTGATTACTGTTATGGTCTTCTATCCAGGGAGACACGTATTCAGGTTTCTCATGTTCCATGTAAACATAATATCCTGAACATGATGACCAAATCAAAACCAGGATACTTGTGTGCACGTGAACGCCATCATTGATGGGTGTGGTCAGAATTAAGCTCCGTTGCACCTGTTACTACACTCTGTGATGTCACTGGGTCCTCAAGTACACCTCGACATCACCTCAGCAAGGCGAGAAGTCAAATCACTGAAGATCTTCGTGTGTGTTACAGGGAACATTCACCACAGTGTTGATGTTAAATGTAGGCGATTGAAACATTACATTGTTCATTTATCTCTTATATTCACCCAGAAAGCTGAGATCTCAGCTGCAAAATCTGATGTTCTTCCCGCATCCATCGCCGTCATGTGACCTGACAGTGACAGAGTTGGATGAAAGGAAGAACTACAGGCTGCTGTTTCAGCTTGGACTTCTAAGCTGCAGTTCCAAATCACATACTTTCTTTTTACGTTTAGTACGTACTGTTGCGTGTGCTGTATGCATTTAATGGGGACATACTACTTCCTCATAACATGACACCTTGAACTTTGACCCTCTTGCTCATATATTTTAGCTGTGCAAAGGATTGTGGGTCAGCATAGCCAGAAAAGCATGCTGGCTTGAATACTGCAAAATGCTACCGGATGTACTGGAACACCCTGGTATCTTTGGCTGTAATGACTGTTTGACTCTTTTAAAGCCGAACTGAAATTTAGATTTGACCTTTTTGTGCAATTCTGTTTTTTATTTTACAAAAGACGATATTTGGACTTATTTGTAGAAAAGGCATGTAAGCCTTTAGCCTGGCTAGCATTCAGCCGGTTCTCTCTCTTGGGTCCAGATGTGGTGATGTTGAATGTCCAGACTGTCAGCAGGTGGCCCGCTGACCTCAGTACTTCATACATTACAGATAATTTGAATCAGAGGGCTGGAATCACAGATGAGGCTAAGCTGCTTTCAGACCTGGGAGCTTAAAAATGCCCGTTTGGCTGCTGGAAAGGAAGCGATGTGACAAACTGTTTAGTGCTCTCTCACACGGATACTGACGGCAATTAAAGGGCAGCTCCAACGTCAGCGGGACGTACTAAAAACCAACACTGCAGAAAAATTACAACAAATACAATTTGGACCAAAAAATCAGTTTGAATAATACTAATAATCACATTATAAATAATTACATTGGTATTACTATTATTAGCAATAGTGGTAGAAAGAGTATTTAGGGGAAAACGTTTGAAAAAGAAAACAAAGACAAAATTGAAAGTAAAAGGGAAAAAAAAGCAAAGGTTCTCTCTCTGTGTGAATGAAGACAGTAAATCACAACAGACAGTTTTATTTGGCGTGAAGCTAGTTTCCATCTGAACACACACACACACACACACACACACACACACACACACACACACACACACACACACACACTCACTCTTGGAGCCAGTAACGACTGAAGGTTGGATTACAGCCCTGTGAGGCACTGAAGTTGTTGAATTGTGTTTGTGTGTGTTGACAGCCTCAAGGATGACCTCATGCAGTGGTCTTACTCCCTCTATACACACACACACATACACATACTATACATGTGTTATTACCACAGAGCAGTGGATTGTGTGGTTTTACTCATTCTGACAGTTCTGCTCTCTTTTTCAGTCCGTTCGATGTGTCAGTGGGTCGGGAGGCGGGGCCTCAGCAGATCAGGGCCTGGGGTCCTGGCCTGGAGGGAGGCATTGCTGGTAAACCTGCCACCTTCGTGGTGGAGTCTGTCGGCACCGATGTCGGAGTTCTTGGTGGGTTTATTTTTACTACTTTTTATTAGGATTTTAAACTGGAATCACATCGGATTAAATGCCGCCATCGCCCCTCTTCACCTTTCAATCTAATCCGACCTGCGGCGTCTTCAGGTTTTGCCATTGAGGGACCTTCTCAGGCTAAAATCGAGTGCGAGGACCAGAACGACGGCTCATGTGATGTCCGTTACTGGCCGATGGAGGCCGGAGAATACGCCGTCCACGTGACCTGTGATGAGGAGGACATCGAACACAGCCCCTTCATGGCTCACATCGTCCCAGACAACAACAGCAGTGACCCAGAGAAGGTCAGTAAGATACAAACAAACAGGATGTCGGCCAGTAGCGCTGTGATTGGCCCAATAGGATGCATAGTGATGCATCGATGATATCAGATATTGGTCCGATACTGAAATCAGATACACAGATTATCTTATGAGCTAACCTCTGGCACATTTACATTAAGGTGGAAACTGATATGTGGAGCATTCTCCTAGTTCATTTTGTATATATATTGTATTTATTTATTCATTCGTTTATCTACCAGGGAAAGTGCACATTACTCATTCTGAAATTGTTTTATTTCACTCAATGCCGACCTATTAAAATACGGCAGGATTTGCACCCGATAATAATTATCAATAATCTCTAATAGTTAGTTTTTGGTTGTGTGGTTGTAGGTTCAGGCTTCCGGTCCGGGGCTTGAGAAGACCGGCTGCCTGGTCAGCCAACCTGCCGAGTTCACTGTCAGCGCTAAGGATGCTGGGAAAGGACCTCTGAAGATCACGGCTCAGGTAAGACGCATAAATCCTCTCGTCCCAAATCATCAACACAGACACAACCACCTACAAAGGTTTACTAATGAGTGTGTTGATGCTCACATCCACACGTTTCATAGCATCTTATGTGTTTTTACAGCTTTCTGTCACATAGTATTATTACAAAAAACTCTCACTAACTATTATATATCGATTATTTCCATTATTTATTCATTTTATTTGATAAATTGATGAATCGACTAGTCTTTTGTAGTCTATTCAGCTACATGTTTGGACTTTAGTTTTTATTTCCGGAAGCTTTGACCATCTTAACTGTCTCTCTGTCTTCCCGTCTGTCTGTCTGTCAGGACTCAGAGGGACTTCCTGTGGAGGTGAAGGTGAGGAGTAAAGGTGACGGGCTGTACTCCTGCTCCTACACGCCCACCTCCTCTCTCAAACACACCGTGGCCGTTACCTGGGGAGGAGTCAGCGTCACCAACAGCCCCTTCAGGGTAAGCAGCCGATCACAGCTCCCTGTTAAAACAGGAAGAGACGTCCCGTCCAAACCAGACGATCCGGTTGAGGCAGGACGTGCTAAAGTCATCCAGTCAGAAGCTTTAGTTAAGACGGAGTGCGTCAAAGTCGTCCAATCAGAGTCGGTTGTTCGAGAGGAAAGTTTTCAGACGGTGCAGTCAAAATGTAAAGATGCCAACAGTACAATTAAAAAGAAGCCTCTGATCATCATCACTACATACACAGAGGAGAGGTACATCTCCTAGTTCAGCTGCACAGGAACAAATCACAGAAGTAAATTCTTATTATAAACAACACTATTTGAAATCTGTGCTGGTGAGAAAACTCCTTCAATATTAAATACCATAGGAGAAAACTACTGGAATGAACGAATGCGTCTCCATCACGGACAACGTAGTAAAATGTCCCGTCTTTAATCTCTTGTCTCTGCTCTAAAAAAACTCAAGAGTTAGCTCAGTTATCTTACAGGAATAGTTCCACATTTTGGGAAATCAGCCGTTTTGTTGGATGAACAGATCAACATCCATCTTGCGTGTGTGTGTAAAGTGAGCTGAAGTCAGGATATATGGTTAGCCTAGCTTAGCACAAAGACTGGAAACAGCTGGGGAAAAAAACACCTAAGTGCGTCTCTAAAGCTCAAAAATTAACGCGTTGTATTTCGCTTACTTATTCTGTACACAGAGATGGAAAAAAATGCCAATTTGTGGTTTTATGCGGAGTTACATGCTGGAACTATTTCAGCTGTTTATGTGCCAAAGTGACTTGACATCTAAATATGTGTTAGTTATTTCCTAAATCTCTGAACTGCAAACTTTCATTTGAAACCATTTTCTGATATGAAAAAACGCATCATTTACACCACACAAATGTTTTGTTTTTAAGAACCATGCCGGCCTATCACTAATGTCCACTATATTATCAAATATTTTAATTGCAACGTATGTTGAAGAAATCCTATTTGATTATTTTTCATATTTTATATGTCATCGTAGTTTATTACCCACACTGTAACTTGTCTGTGCACTGTAACAAGCTTTGCTTTGTTTTTTTACATCTTCACTAATCATAACTTTTTTAGAGTTAAATCTAACTGAAGTTGTTTTTATGTAGATTTTACTGACGATGATTTAACCACCACGTGCACTAACCAGTCTTTTCTGCACTGTAACCACTGTCCATGTAACCCGCTTTGTTTTATGTATTTCTTTAACACTTTTTTTGTTATTGGTTGATCTACACTAGAACTTCACTCATCTGAACCTTTGTCATCCAAGATACAAACCAGTGAAGAGCTTTTGTGATTTAATTTGCAACAAGGGAAACGTAATTAAGTAGGCACTAGAAATACTAAAACTATCTATCTAATGAATGCTTTTAAGTAGGTAGGTATGAGTTCGACCCGATACTTATATTTACTTAAATGTTGATTAAATATGTATCTGACACATTTAAACATCTGTAGTCTACTTAATCTGACACTCCTTATTTCTTACGAGATACTTAATCCAAAATCTGGAGGTCCTCCTTAAAAAAAAGTTATCAAGTCAGTGCGCGTTGCATTTTATTTTAATATTCTAGCAGGGTGAGCACGCTTGCTAAAGCTATGGATTAAAATGGTGATGACGCTGCAAAAAAGTCCCAAGACGCACTAAGGCCCCGGGAACAGAGCCTTCTGGGTAAGGGGAGCTGTAAAACCCATGGCCCCACCTTCACCCAGAAACTTTCCCCCGAGGGATAGTCTAAATGAAAAAAGTCTAGTATTGAACAGCCAAATTTGAGTCTGCCCTAGCTATTTGCCCAAATGTTGAAAATGAATTTCCCAGCAAAACTAGCTCCGCCTTGTTTGTCCCATCCAACACAGTTATCAGTGTATATGCCGGTGGGAAGCCGGTGAGGGATCACGGCCTTGTTGCTGCTCTCCTACTGGTTTTATCGGATGGTATTAAAACCTGCCGAGTATGACCAAACCTCCAGGTGAAGCTGCTTAAAAGGAGCTTGTGAAACATGGAAAGCACAAACTTGAATTTTTATGTTTTAAGCGTGAGAGGTTCAGATAAGTGAAGCTCTGCTGTCCTCTTCACAGCATGGGATTTATATTTTTTATGAAGTTGAATGAAAACCTTTTGACTTCAAATGTGTAACTCATGAAGTAAAAACAACCTGTATTTGAAAAGTTCTTATTGAACAATGAAACCTCATTGAGCTCCTTATTATATCCTCATTTTAATGCAAGTCTACTCGGAGGCCTGTTGGTTTAAAACGGAGTGAAAAGGTTTTCATTTAACAGTTGAGATATGCACTAACCAGTCATCTTTGCACTGTAACCACCCTTTTTCATTTATTTTTTAATCACCGTTAGAGAGATTTGTTTGCACTTGTACTTATCACCGTGAGGTTTCTGACTATCAGCTGTCTTCCCTTCTCCCTGTTGGTATACGTTTTTTATAGTTCCGCCCTCAGGGTAAATAACTCATGAGAAACTTCTCAATTGGCCTTAGATGTGTCTGGATATGTGATTGTGTGCTGTTTGGAATTTCATGACAAAGCCAACAGACCTCAGGAGTTGGCAAAGACGTCGGAGGTACAAAGTCCAAAAGTTGTAAGATAGCGGTTGCAGTTCTTAGAAACTTGATACGAAACCTGCTTCGTAGTATTTGTACAACGCTTTCCTTATCATTCGTAGACACAAAAACAACATTCTGCAACATAAGGAAATGTTAGTGTTTCTTCTTGCCCTGATGCAAGTATCTGCACTGGTCCACACATCATTTCAACTGGTCCAGAGAAGTTCGTACTCGTCTAAAACGTTTTATTCCAGAAGTTTAGAGCTGATGTATTTGTGATGAATCAGCAGGCTTGTTGGGAGCTGCAGCCGCCTGAAGGCACCAACTGCACCTTTTCTCCAACTTCGATGTTGATACAGTCGATGGATAGAAAGTAAACA
This sequence comes from Anarhichas minor, assembly GCF_050575085.1. Taxonomy (NCBI): domain Eukaryota; kingdom Metazoa; phylum Chordata; class Actinopteri; order Perciformes; family Anarhichadidae; genus Anarhichas; species Anarhichas minor. The sequence continues at coordinate 3,374,226 of NW_027466467.1, read as the reverse complement.
GTCACGCCCAAAAACTCAATACTGCTGGGAACACACGGCCGTGACACCTTTTCATAAAAAGTGGGAGGGTAAAGCGAGATTCATGGTGGAAACCTGACCTGACTCCAGCTGTCTATAATAAATCAAGGCTGTGATAGAAAACCGCTCCAAACTGCAGTTTTTGTTTTTTGTTCTTTTGTATTGAAAACAGAATATTTACCTTTGATGACAAGGACTTATTTAAAAGTGTTCTGTTTGATGGCAAAGAGACTGAGACTGTAAAACCTGGAAATTTTAAGACTAAAATCAGATTATTGCAGTTAAACTGAAGTAAAATAAATCCACCCAGAAGTTTTTTTATTTTTTATTTTTTTTGTTGAGCTCAACTTTGACATGTGAATTTGTGCTGTGAAGCTGCTCTGTGTGAACTGTTCCTCAGAAGAAACGTGACCTGCAGTCAGTTGTGAAACAGGAATCAATGGTACAAGTAGCTCTCTCCAACAAACCGGTCAGATAAATTAGCTCGGTCGCTGACAGAGCAGTACCTTTGTTGGGTTGTCTGGACTAGCGTGCTACATGCTACTCTCCTGTAAACCCCAGAAGTACACAAATCTACATCTTCAATGAACACATCCATGGTTGAAGTTAGGTTGACAGATCAAACTTTTGGGTCTTTAACTTTAATCACAAACCTGGAAGACAGCTGATAAACAAACTCAAATCGATGCTTCTAAGATTTTCAAGTTGGAGAAATGCGTTGCACTCCCCAGACTGAGTTCTAGTTATTAAATATTGCTGTAGGTTGACTTTTAAGATGTGTATTATGTTATAATGATTGGGTAACTCTTAAAGTAAATATTTTAGAGGAGTTTCATTCCTGATTGTTTTCCAAAGGTTAATTTAGTCAATGGGTTTTGTTTGTGCATGCATCCATGCAATGCATGCTTTGTTTTAAGGATTACATTGTGTTGTCTAACAAGAGTGCATCTGTAACCAACATGTTGAATGAAACTCCTTAATCTTCAGCTGTACTAAAACCTCAACATCATTTCTATCCACTTAAATCATAAGTGGAAGTTAGATTGGTTTAAAAATAAATTCTGATATTTCATTGAAATGTTTTACTGTGTTGTTTGGTTCATTTGCTTTAGAGTTTGCTGACTCGCATGACCTCACTGTTTTTATTTTATTCTTTGAGTATTGTTATATAATTATTATTTTCCCCAGTCATTAAAAGGTGTGTTTCAAGTTTCAGTTCCATATTATATTTAACTACAGAAATAAAGATTTAATAATCCTCAATATAGTTTCAATTGTAGTGTTGCAAATGGAAGTCGTTTTGAAACACGTTTAAAACTTGCCGAAAATGTAGAAGTAGATACAAAAACTGCATAAAGCTTTTTGGCTTTCTTTGTTAGACTTATTTTCGTGCCTTTTTGTTTGTGAGGAAAAATAAGTGACTACAATGCTCATCAGGATCTCACCATCACTTTAAATAAACACACCACACTGACCATAAATATCACTACATGTGTACATAAAACATTGTGTAACTGTGTTAAGTAAGTGATAATTATGTTTAATTGTGTTTAACTGTTTTTCTTTAAATTAAAATACGATAAAGCTCAATTTCTAATGTTTTTTGGGTAAAACTGGCTTACTGACTCCACCCTACAGGGTTTGTCTGGACTTGAATCCCCTGTTTTATACAATTAACCTCTTGCTGCATGTTTTTCAGCCAGTGTGCTGCAAAACGTGTCTTGAGCAAATATGAAAGAAAACCTAGAGCACTTTCTGATTTATTATGAAGTGATCACTCTTACAAACTGTTATTTAGGCATACAACTTAGTAGTTTGACTATCTACTATCACTTCTTTATTGCAGCCTCTGAAGCTGCTGCTGGAAAGTGAGCTAACGTTGTGTAGCTTAATCGTTTTGCTGCAGTAGAAACTAAAGCAGATCTGTTCACTTTGAACACTTTTGACAAACAATAGCTGCCAATACAATACGTATCTTAGGTTCAAAGTACCACAAGCCTCGTGGCACTTTCAGGGCCTCCTAGAGACGTGATATCTATTATTCTTGGTCTGTCTTGCGGCTCTTGTTTAAATATAGGCGCCCCCCCCCCCCCCCAAATTATTTTGAATTGAAAAAGTACAAACTTGTTAATATGAAGATGAGGTTCAGCTGTCAGTCGGGACAGACAGCTGAACCTTTAAAGTAAAAAATGTCCCTATTGTTAGCTAAACTACGATGTCGTGTCTCTTCTGTTTTAATTAGGTATTGTACAATTAACCCATCTGACGTATATAAGCGCTCCAGTGAAACATACTGTGATGTATAAAGACTGAAAAGTAGGGGATCCATGATGGAGCCCTGTGGCACTCCATATTAAGTGTTCATTCTCTGTAATAATTAAAATACCAAAAAACAAATCAACTGCTGTGATACTTTAGACATCGCAGCAGGATCTGAGGAAGGAAATCTCCTTAAATAACCTTTTTGAAATAAGTGATGTGCTTTCCTGTTGTGGTGATGCTTGTAGGTGAACGTGGGTAAAGGCAGCCACCCCAAGATGGTGAAGGTGTTCGGTCCTGGAGTGGAGAGAACCGGGCTGAAGGCCAACGAGCCAACACACTTCACCGTGGACTGCTCAGGAGCCGGAGACGGTAAGAAACGCGCACACACACTGATAATTAAGACAGGAAATCCCCCACAGACAGTTTTATTTGGTGTTAAAGCAGTTTCCATCTGTCAGAAAAACACACACTTAAATGTGAAGACAAACATTAACCTTCATATCATGTGAGTAATTGTCTCTCTCTCTCACACACACACACACACACACGTTTCTCCCTGGTATGTGTTGGCAATGATCTCAAGGCAGAAACATCCTGACGGGAAATCCATCACTTTGACTTTCCTGAGCAAAACACACACACACACACACACACACACACACACACACACACACACACACACACACACAAGATCACACTTCATCACCTACATGCACAAAAGTACGAAAATACATTTAAGAGCAACGTTGCAAACCCCATTATAGCTTTCACGTGCCCCCTTTACATGTTAATGCATTTCAAACGTATTTGTGTTAATGCCAAGATAATAAATATTGAGGACATATATAATTCATAGAATTGTAGTTACATACTAACTCTTGTTTTAATGTCTAATAATAGATCGAATCAACAGGAATTTTGGCAGTTATCATTTATTAATGTACAAAACCTACAATTAATATGATCTCCTCAAAGCCAGCAGACTCCATCAGACAACAGTAATTTCACCTCGCTGATCGTTGTATCGCAGTTTATTCAAACGCAAACAAAACAAAATACAACTAAACAGAACCGTCTTTGTTAGCCTTTTCACTGTTCCAACAATCACAAACTCTGGTTTGGTTGAAATAAAACCTTAATACACAGAGTTAGATGTCTCCTCACAGCTACCAGAGTCCATTGACAGAAACGGTCATTTTACCTCGCGGAACTATCGTAAAACACACCTCATTCATACTCGACAAACAAAATCAAACTCATCAAAAGCGGCTTTGTTAGTGTTTGCACTGTTCCAATAATCACCAACTCTGTTTTGAGAGTTTGAGTAATAGACTAAATAAGTAACAGATATAAAAAGAAGTAATAATGTGTGCCCTGCATGAGGTAGAACTGTATGAACACACCTGCTGACGTTGCTTCTCCTGGGTGAACAAGCTATGGGGTAACAGGGCGAATGCTGAAGAGAGGAGTTTTCAGATTGCTGGTGGTTGAAGAATCTGACCTGTTTCTCTTGTCTGACACAGTTTACTGCTTCATTCCTCTCATACTTTGAATTCCTTCTGCTGTGATTGATGGCTCGGTTCTGCTTTCTTTGTGCTGCATGGTTGGTTCATTGTTTACGTTGGAGAGTCTAGAGCAGTGCAACATCCTGGGGCAAAATGTTTAGGACATGAGTTAATAAAATGAAAGAGCAGCAGTGAGGAGAAACCGTCTAGCACCCCCCTGTGGCAGTCAAAGAAAGAGAGAAAAAGCTCATCAGCTGTTTACACTGAAAGAATATATATTGTGTTCCTTCTAATTCATAAATCTAGTGATCAGATTGTGGTTGCGACATCGCGGGCTGAACCTGCATTTTGCTCGAAATCTGCTATTCTGTTCTTTGCGGTTCAAATAATGTGTGTGTGTTCACCCAGGTGACGTCAGCGTGGGGATCAAGTGTGACGCCAACATGGTTGGTGACAAAGAGGCCGACGTGGACTTTGACATCATTCCCAACGCCAACGACACCTTCACTGTCAAATACATGCCTCCTGCAGCTGGAAGACTCACCGTTAAAGTCCTGTTCTCTGACAAGGTACAGACACACACACAGAAAATCTCTGGACAGATCGGTGAAGATGAGTTGGTGGTTTTGTTCTGATGATTTTGAGTGAATTTTTCCACACAGGAAGTTCCACAGAGCCCGTTTAGCATCAAAGTCGATCCTTCTCACGATGCATCGAAGGTCAAGGCCGAGGGTCCTGGACTGGCTCGTACTGGTGAGACACTCACTCACTCACTCACTCACTCACTCACTCACACGGTAGCCCAATTACTAATTTCTACAAAACAATTTTTCTGTCTCTTTCTCTCCGTCCCTCTCTAACTTTTTCTCTCTCTCTCTTACTCCTTCCCTCTCTTCTTCTGTCTCTCTCCATCTCTCTCTGTCTCTCCCTGTGCAGGTGTAGAGAGCGGTAAGCCGACTCATTTCACAGTGCTGACTAAAGGAGCCGGTAAAGCACCGCTGGACGTTTCCTTCTCCTCCCCCGTCAATGACTTTGACATCATCGACAACTACGACTACTCCCAGACTGTCAAATACACACCTGTGCAACAGGTACGCCAAATGCCCACTCATTATAGACCCACCTGTACATCAAATAAATAGCAGCACGTGAGGTTGTATAATAAATACGTCCGACACGCCCCAGCTTTAAATACACAGCAAACGTGCAAATTCTCCACATTTTCAGTCAATTTAAAAAGTCTACATGGCCGTTGCATCGCCTCTGTGTACTCGGGTTGTACTTTTACAATATGACAAGTGTTGAACTGTTGGATCTGCATGTTGCATGCGTGTGCAGGGGGAGCAGACGATCACGGTGAAGTTTGGAGGAGATCCCATCTCAAAGAGCCCTTTCACGGTCGGCGTCGCCGCCCCGCTGGATCTGAGCAAAGTCATAGTTGACAACCTGGAAGGAAGTAAGAAAGTCTGTCTGTCTGTGCGTCCAGCTAAGCAGCTCCAGCTGTAAAGTGACTCGTTAAACATTTAAAATGTAAAGATTTCTCTCTGTGAATAATTTTTCTCAAGTGCACTGGAGACACCAGAGGACAAACAAGTTGTTTTGTTCATTTACAAAATGAATAAATGTCTTTCTAGGAGCGGAGGTCGATCAGGAGCAGCAGTTCATGGTGGACACCAAAGGTGCAGGAGGTCAAGGTCTTCTGGATGTGAAAGTGGTGAGTGTTTATCTCACTATCATCTGACAACAGGGATCAATTGTTGTTCTTGGTCTTTTCACAGGATTAGAGACTGTGGTGTTACTTCATTCATTGTGTTCCTGTGTTTGTCACTAGCTGAGTCCCAGTCAGCAGGCGGTCAGGTGTATAATTGAGCCTCAGCCGGCTAAAGCAGGCATCAGTCAGGTCTATTACACCCCCACAGAGGAAGGGGTCCACGCTGTCAACGTGACCTACGACGGACACCCGGTCCCTGGGAGCCCCTTTCCCGTGGAGGCCCAGCTGCCTCCAGACCCGAGCAAGGTAACATCAGCATCTCTCTCTATAAACATGTTTCCTTACGTCCTTAAGAACAACCTTAAAGATCCAACTCTATTTCATATTTATTTTATTTTCTATTCCTTAAAGTTCGAACACTCTCTGGTCATTTTATTTTCTCTTTTGTTGCCAAAGAAAAAATAACGTATTTAAATTTTTCTAATTTTGTTTTTCATGCATACCTGTTGAACACAATACACCTTGTCCTCTGTGTCTCGATGGCATTTTAATACATTTTTATAAAATAGTAAAGTATAAGTTTCCCACTATATATATGTATTTAAGTAGAATACAGAGGAAGTAAAAATAAAAACATTTATAAGAATGTACGTGTTTTTTAAAATGACACACTGTGAAATTGTACCTTTCATTGTTTACTTGCTTGTTGTTAAAAAGGACCAAGATAAACAAATTGTAACAAAAAATAGAATGAGTAATAAGAAGATATCTGCATGGCACCATCACCGTCTCCCCTCCAGGTGAAGGCGTTCGGTCCCGGTCTGAAGGGAGGCCTGGTGGGAAACCCGGCAGAGTTCAGTATCGACACCAAGGGCGCCGGCACCGGAGGTCTGGGTCTGACGGTGGAGGGCCCGACCGAGGCCAAGATCGAATGTTCTGATAACGGCGACGGGACCTGCTCCGTCTCCTACCTGCCCACCGAGCCCGGAGAATACCTGGTTAACATCCTGTTCGAGGAGGTGCACATCCCCGGCTCCCCGTTCAAAGCCGAAGTCCAAATGCCCTTTGACCCCTCAAAGGTGGTGGCGTCCGGGTCGGGCCTGGAAAGAGCCAAGGTGAGCGTCTGGAGAGGAAGATGGAAGCTAAAGATCACGCTTTTTAGAAACCTGATAAAACATTCTGCAGTTTAAATTAGATTTTTGTGGATGCGTTTTGATCCGAACTGCAACAGCAAAGCTTCTGAATTTACTCCAGCTGATCTGATTTGAGCCTCTGACTCTCGCAGTATAAAGTCTGAACCAGCTTGTTGTGTCTGTGCAGGTTGGAGAGACCAGTGTGGTGAATGTGGACTGCTCTCGGGCCGGACCGGGTCAACTCAGCCTGGAGGCCGTACCAGACTCCTCGCCGGCCAGTCCGACTGGCTCCGCACCAGCCTCTGGTAACGCCAGCACTGTTGTCATTCACCAGTAACCAGTATACACACGGTTAGCTGTACATACTGGTTCGAGGCTGTCTGTTAGCTGTGAGATATAGGTCCTTCCTTATTTATCTATCGGTTTATTTAATAAGGGACCGTGCACATTAATAAAAACATTGCTGTAAATGCACCAGAGTTAGTCAAGAGGGTCTTTTTCATCTGTAGTCCAGAAGCCGTTTGGTTTTAAAGCAGAGACTTGAAAACTTGCACAAGACTGGAACCAGAGGGAAACGGTTCTCCTCTATCAGCCCTTTTAAAGCTCATTAATGAGCATGTTTTGTCTTGTTTGTTTAAGTTGCACCAGGGGCTATATGCCGGACTAAGAACCTGTCTGACACATAATCACCCGAATGGAATGGAAGGATTGAATAAACAAGATTCAAAGTGTTAATTAGAGAGCTTTAGAGGTGCTGGTAGGTGGATTTCAGAGCCAGGCTAGCAGTTTCCCCCTGATCACAGCCTTTATGCTAAGCTAAGCTAACTGGCTACTGTTATCTGATATCTAACAGACCGGCATGACTGAGATCAATCTTCTCATCCAAGTCTCCTTCAGAAAGCAAATAAATAATATTCTTAATATATTTTGGGACAGTGATGCTTCTGTACGGTCCAGCAGCCATAAGCAGATACTGCTAGAAATAACTAAATTAAGGGATTTCATTATCTGTAGTTCATTAATTCATCAACACAAAGCATTTAAGCAGCCAGTTGGCCACAATCTGACCTTTCATTCGAGGCAGGTCCAAATGATCTTCAGTCCAATCAGGTCTTGTTTTATTTCTTGCGGGTCTCAAGTCTGTGTCAGTGCGTCTAATAATCAAATGGTTTCTCAGTCTCATATTTTACTGAAATTAACTGAAACAAAAGGCAAAAAACATCAAGTTCTACAAAATAAATTTACCATAAATATAACGTACTGTAGTCTTTCGTATATAGTCTTTTGTTGGGACTGAAGGGTCACAAAGTAATGTTGAATTTGTGACATTTCTTCTGTTTAAAGATATTCAGACAGTCTTCAGTTCTGTGACATAAATGTGGGAACTGGACTGTTTTGTTGCAGGTGTTAAGGCGAAGACGGAGGTGGTGGACAACAAAGACGGGACCTACGCGGTGACCTACGTCCCCCTGACCTCCGGCATGTACACCCTGCTGCTGAAGTACGGAGGCAAGGCCGTCCCCGGCTTCCCCGCCAAGGTGATGGTGGATCCTGCCGTCGACACCTCCAAGGTCAAAGTGTTCGGACCCGGAGTGGAAGGACAAGGTGCGGTGTGGTCCGTCTAACAGTCTGTGTAGCTCCGTTTGCTTTTGGTGGCAAATTACTTTTTTTGTCTTCTCAAAATACCAAAAACATCCCGTTAAACGATAGTTATATAACATTTTAGAAGACAACACAAAATTGCTTAACGCCCTGAATCCAAAGTAAATCCACTTCATTAGATCCAAGCAGCTTATTTTGATTTTGTTTTCTTTGTTTGAAACACAATGTTTACAAAACACAATATTGACAACTTCACTGTACTTACTCATCATGAGTAACTGATGAAAACTATTTTTTCAGCAGCAAATACACACTTAGTAATTTGACAGTTTAAAGGCGGACATTAGTTTACATTTGGGGGACTTGTGATCCCTAATTTGGTTCAAGCTCCAAAAACACAGAATCCTACATTTCCCATAATGCACCTCAAGTGAGTCTTTCATGAGACATTCGCTGACCGTATCTGCCCACATCTTTTGGGTTCCTTTCATTAATCTATTCTGACATGCTGAGTAAGCTAACCATGACGAGCAAACTGAACTTCGTGTGAGTGCCCCTTCAAACATACGCTTCCTTCCTCCTCTCTCCTGCAGCCATTTTCAGAGAAGCCACCACGTCGTTCACGGTGGACGCCCGACCTCTGACCCGGCGAGGAGGAGACCACGTGAAGGCGGAGGTCAGGAACCCGTCTGGACAGCTGACAGACTGTCTGATTACAGACAATGCCACCGGGATCTACAACGTGGATTACACTCCTTTTGAGAACGGTAACTGGAGACTGAAAAACGCTCATCATAAAGCTGTAACCTTTTCTAATTTACTGTAACCTACAGCGACGTACCAAGTCGTGATCCTCAGCTGCTGTCTGTCCCGGTGTGTATTTCAGGCGTCCACAGCGTCCAAGTTCTGTACGACGACACACCGGTTCCTAACAGCCCGTTCAGGGTGTCTGTGACGGAGGGATGTGACCCCAGCAGGGTGGTGGCCACTGGCCCCGGCCTCCAGCAAGCCCTGACTGAGAAGCCCAACAACTTCAACATCGTCACCAGGTACTGTTGCTAGGTTTGATTCGTGTGGCGTTTTTGTTGCAATGAAAAAGTCTCGAACTTCGGGTCAAACTATTGCTGATTTCTGGGTGTATTGATCCTTCACCAGAGGGGCAGGTGTAGGTGGTCTCGGCATCACTGTGGAGGGTCCATCGGAGTCGAAGATGTCCTGCAAAGACAACAAAGATGGCAGCTGCAGCGTGGAGTACGTTCCCCTCACCCCCGGCCTCTACGACGTCAACATCACCTACGGAGGAGAGCACATCCCCGGTGAGAGATTAGATTATTAAAAGCCCTTTTTAAATCGGTTGGTTTGAAGTGAAATATCTTAATGTATAATATAAACATACATATTCTTTAAATATTGATAGACTGTCATGAAAATTGTCCCTCACATGTCTGTATTTCCTAAAGAAGGCCCCTTAATGCTGATTCCCATATAACATTTAAAACATGTGCTGAGAGTTTTTCAGTTCATGTTAAAAAGGTGTCGGCGATGTTATTGGCTGATAAAAGAAGCGGAGAGTGTTTCTGTTTAATGTTTTAAAGATGTGGTTGAAGTTTCAAAAAAGCCGCAGCTCTGTTTAATTGACTTTGTTCAGGAAATAGCTCGGTGTGTTCCCTTGTTCGACGCCTTGCATTGACAGCTGTTGCTGTGTGGTTTGGGCTGTGTGAAGGCAGCTGGAGGCACACAGAGCTTCAGGATGCACAAACCACATTATCCAGAAACCACGTCAAGACTGGAACAGCACCATAAACTTTCAAGAGCAACTGCAATTAGCCGATAGTTAGGCTAATAATTCCTCTTCCTGTTACTTCCAGGAAGTCCATTCAAAGTCCCAGTAAAGGATGCAGTGGACTCCAGTAAGGTCAAGGTGTCTGGTCCGGGTGTGGGGTCTGGGGTCAGGGCCAATATCCCACAATCCTTCACTGTGGATTGCAGGAAGGCCGGCGTGGCCCCGCTGGCCGTGGCCGTCTCCGCTCCTAAAGGCATGGCAGAGCCCGTGGAGGTGACGGACAACGGGGACGGGACTCACCTGGTGTCCTACACTCCGTCTGTGGAGGGACCGTACTTTGTGGCCGTCAAGTACGCAGAGGAGGACGTCCCCCGCAGGTACTGAGCAGTACTGCAGTACAGAAGTACTAAAGTTCAGGAGAAAATCTGGGAAGTGTGTGGAAAAGTTTTGTAGGAATTCGTATGCGTTTATTTTTTGTTGTATACATTTCTTTGAGATGGCAGAAGGTGTCTCAAAGATTTTTACATTCTGACTTTAAGCTATATTTAGACTTTTTATTGAAAACTCAAACTGTAGTGGGGGAAATTTGAGAGGAAAATATTTAGTATTTCTGAGCAGTGATTCTTGAAATTCAAGTCTGTAGGAAAAAGAATATTTCTATTTACGTTACGATCAAGTCAAATAGTTTGTCAACTAAAGACAACTGACAAACAGGAAATCCACGTGTTTGTGAGTGCCTTGCTCAGGAGCACGTCAGCACAGTGCTGTTGTCCCCGAGGATCAGTGTCTGTAGTAACTGTCTGTGGTCTCTTCAGTCCCTTCAAGTTTCGGGTTCTGCCCACTCACGATGCCAGTAAAGTGCGAGCCAGCGGCCCTGGGCTGACCAGTGGCGTCCCCGCCAGCTTCCCCGTCGAGTTCAACATCGACGCCAAGGACGCCGGCCAGGGCCAACTGAGCGTGCTCATCACCGTCAGTAACACACACACACACACACACACACACACACACTTTATTGTATGCACAAATGGGGAAAAACAGGACGTCTCATTTAAACTGTCTGTCCTCCTTCCACTCCAGGACCAGGATGGTAAACCTAAGCAGCCCAGTATTCATGACAACGGCGACGGTACATACGACGCGTCTTACATCCCCGACCGCGCCGGCCGGTACACCATCGTCATAAAGTACGGCGGTGACGACATCCCCGCCTCGCCCTATAGAGTCCGCGCCACGGCAACCGGAGACGCCAGCAAGTGCAGCGTCACGGGTACGTGACCTCGGATGACGATGTTTCCCAGAGAGCATAAATAAATATATGAATGAATAAATACAATTTAAAAAAGATTTGGGGGCAATAAATCAAATCTGATAACAAGTCCTCCTCCCGGCCCCAGGTCCAGGCGTGGGTCCCACGGTGACCATCGGCGAGGAGCTGGGCCTGGTGGTGAACGCAAAGGCTGCTGGGAAAGGGAAGGTGAGCTGCGTCGTGGTTCAGCCCGATGGCAGCGAGGTGGAGGCCGAGGTGCTGGAGAACGAGGACGGCACCTTCGACATCTTCTACACGGCGCCGGCGCCCGGGAACTACGTCATCTACGTCCGCTTCGGAGGGGAAAACGTCCCACGCAGCCCCTTCAAAGTCATGGTGAGGGAGGCAGAATCGTGTTCATCGTGGGGTTTATTGCCCTCTGATTAGGGATCCAAAATGGGTTCATGTCATTACATTACATTACAGTCATTTAGCAGACGCTTTTATCCAAAGCGACTTACAATTCAGATTCTATCACATTAGGCCGTAGGCACAGCTACGGGAGCAATTTTGTTTTGGGTTAAAGTGTCTTGCTCAAGGACACATCGACATACGACTAGCGGAGCCGGGGAATCGAACCGCCGATCCTCTGATTGGCGGTCGCCCCATCTGTCATCTGTTGCAGCTTTGAACGGAAGACACCTCTATTAACAACACATCTTACTTTCTCTAGGGGTTTTAAATGTTTGAAAAGTGTATTTTTCTTGTCTCTCCAGGCAGCTGCTGGTTTTTATTCATGTCAACATCATGAAACACAAATATGCCGACTCTAAAAACCTGCATGAGTTGTGTAATCCATAACTGTGAACATAAACTGCATCACCACACAATGATAGCGAAAAGTGGCCAAAAAAATCATCTGATGCAGTTTAAGTTTAATAATTGAGTTTGTTGAAGATTAACTTTTTGACCTCATGCCTTCAGTTTACAGATTTACCCACAATGCCACAGCAGTGTTTGCCATCAAAACCTGTGTGTGTGTGTGTGTGTGTGTGTGTGTGTGTGTGTGTGTGTGTGTGTGTGTGTGTGTGTGTGTGTGTGTGTGCAGATTTTAACCCTTATTGTCGTGTCTTCAGGCTACTGATGAGGTACCCATAATCCAAGAGCGGATGCCTGGACAACTGACCACTCCCGGAGCTGGCTCCCAGCCCTGGGTACCCCCAACACACACATACGCACACATACGTACACACACACACACACACATACGTACACACACGCACACATACGTACACGCACACTTTCAAACACACTGAAGTTTACCTCGTTGAACATGCTGTATTTGTGATTTGGGTGAATTATCCCTTTAAGATAACACATGGTAAACACACCTACACACGCACACCTACGCACGCACGCACACACACACTGCTCCTCTCTTGCAGGTGGCTTCGGGTTAAAGCTTCGCCTCTCTCTCTCTCTCGCTCGCCCGCTTCTCCTCCATGTCATTGCTTCTCTTGTCTCAGCCAATGGGATCGCAGCAAACCTCTAACAACTTTTGTGTCTGCGAGATGTGTTTTGCGGAAGGTGTTGCTATGTTGCTATTGTGTTGCTTCTTGTGTTTGAGGACTTTATTTATTTTTTCCTCCAGGCTTTGTTGTGGTGGTTTCGCTCTCTCATCTTTCTCAGTGCACTCTTCATCGCTGTGGCTGCATCACAGTCATCATCCTCCTTCTGTTTCTCTGCTCCTTCGCACTACACTTCCCAGGATGCCGCTCGTGTGGGCGGGGCTTGGATGCAGCAGCAGCAGCATGTTTTCTAACGCAGGTCGCGGAGAAGCACAGGAAGTTGTTTTCAGTGTTGGATAGATTCGTTAATCTCTGTCTGCGTCTGTCTTCTCCAGGTGACCTCAGACAACTACGAGCCAAACAGCAGCAGCATCAATGGAAGCGGCTTCAGACCGTTCGACATGGTGATTCCTTTCTCCTTCAAGAAGGGAGAAATCACAGGTGAGAGTGAAGCATCAGTGCAGAAGCACAGCTGAGGCTGATGGGAACTTCAGTAGTTATTAAGGTTTGAACAACTATAGAACAAATTAACATTTTGACCCGATGATGCAGCGAGATTTAAGTTCACGATGTCGTTCTTCATCCTGAAGGGACACATGAACAAAATGTATACAATACATCCAATAGTTGTCGAGACAATTCACTTAAAACCACAAATGTCAGCTCATGGTGATGATCTAGGAAAAGTAGGTGAATCACCAAAGTCTTTGAGATTCATCCCCTGGGAACCATGAAAAGATTTTGGCAATGCGTCCATTAGTTGATGAGATATTTCAGCGACAGAGAGAGAGAGATATACATGAGCCGTGCTGCAAACATTCAGAAAACAAAACCCTTTTTAACCTAACAATAAGTGGATAATGCAAGATACCAACCGCTCCACCTTAAGAAAAAAAAAATACAAATTCATAAAAGAGAAACGACCACAAGCTCAGAAAAATCAAATAAAGTGCACACTGCATAGATTTAAGTGTGCAGATATCTCCTTTGTCAACTCTAATAATGAGTAACAGAGTTTAACAGAAAAGTCAAATAGAAATATGAACAGAATTTTTGTCTCTAACTCTCTCCTCCCTCCCTCCCTCCCTCCCTCAGGTGAGGTGCTGATGCCTTCAGGTAAATCGGCTCAACCGGTGATCTCAGACAACCAGGACGGGACGGTCACAGTGCAGTACTCGCCCACCGAGGCCGGCCTGCACGAGATGCACATCAAATACAACGGCACTCACATCCCAGGTCAGCACACACACACACACACACACACACACACACACACACACACACTGGGGTTTAGTTAGAGAGGTGAAATATAGACACTAGGTTTCCAGAAGGAGAAGTGCAGTGATTAAGAGAGCAATCCCCCATTTTGGATCCCAGACTTGAGACATTGAGGAGTTCATGTATAAAACGTCCCACCTGCTATAACAGCCTCCACTCATCTGGGAAGGTTTTCCACCAGATGTTGAACAAGAGAGAGCACTAGTGACGTCCTACGCTGATGTTGGATGATAAGTTCCGGCTCATAGTTCATCCCAAAGGTGTTGGCTGTGGTTGAGCTCCAGGCTCTTTGTAGACCAGTCTGGTTCTTCCACATCAAACTGGAGAATCCATTTCTTTATGGAGCCGGCTTTGTGCACACATGTTGAAACGGAGAAAAGGACCTTCACCAAAAGTTAGAAAGCTTGTCTGAAATATTGTATGTTGAAGCATTAAGATTTCCTTTCATCCGAACCAGTAATACCAGACCCAGAGTACACTGAAGTCTGTGGTCTGAAGATTACTTTACCTGTAATTTCAATGCTTTTTGTTGTACTGATCTTTGTGTGTTGCAGAGTCTCCCCTCCAGTTCTATGTGAACCACGCCAGCAGTCCCAATGTCACAGCCTACGGTCCAGGTCTGAGCTACGGCGTCGCCAACAAGGTGGCCACGTTCACCGTCTTCACGGAGGACGCCTCTGAAGGTACGTTAGCTACGAGGGAGCAGAGCTCAGTCATCTGAAAAGATGTTGGTTATTAGATATGATTAAGACCAGTATTCTTACATTTTAGGAGATACTTGTGGAGGAAGTAAAACCTATGATCAGAAAAGTCCCTCTTATGGTTCCCTGGTTGAGAACAACCGGCATAAAACAGAGAAAAACGGCAAATCCATACATTGTAGAGGCTGCAATAATAAGATACTAGTGTTTGTAATGGTTATAAAGTGACGGTAAGAGGAGGATGAACTGTCTCAGTGTTTTGGCACAAGGAGTTTATTCTCTTTGTAAATCTTTAATCCTGTTTCTGTCTATTTATCTGTCTGTGTGTGTGACTGACTGTCTTGTCTGTCTGTCTGTCCCTCCAGGGGGTCTGGACTTGGCCATCGAGGGGCCGTCCAAAGCGGACATCAGCTGTGTGGACAACAAGGACGGGACGTGCAGCGTCAGCTACATGCCCACTCTGCCCGGAGACTACAACATTCTGGTCAAATACAACAACAAGCACATCGCCGGCAGCCCGTTCACCGCCAGGATCACCGGTCAGAGTCCATGCCGACACACAGACACATGAGCAGACTGATTATTAATGATCAATACTCCAAAGCCTTTACAGGAGCAAATACATCCTTAATGAGAAGTAATTTATTCTCATTTCTACCCTCCAAACGTATTCTTGTACTCAGGAAGGAGGTGAAATTGGTTCACTTTAAGTTCCTAACAGACGTAATGTTTGATGTCCCGGTGAACGGCGGCGTCTCACCTTCTGTGTGAAATGTTTTCAGAGGACAACCAGCGGCGCTCTCAGGTCAAACTGGGCTCGGCGGCAGATTTCTCTCTGGACATCAACGAGACGGACCTGAGCCTGCTGACGGCCAGCATCGTGTCGCCGTCCGGCCGCGACGAGCCCTGCCTGCTGAAGAGGATGGCCAACAACCACATCGGTAACACGCACACGCAAATACATACGCACACAAATAAAAACATGAAAACATTCATTTGAATCTGTTCTCTTAACCTGGTTCTTCATTTTCAAATTTCTCGCTCTCTCCTCCCTGTCTTCAATTTCTCTACTTCCTCTTCTTCCTTTTATTTATCCCCTTTTTCTTCCTCCTCTTTGTACTTTTCCTTCTCCATATTCTTGCTTTTTACTTCCACTCTCTCCTTCCTTCTTCATCTCTTCCTCACCTCGTCTTTTCTTCCTCCTGCTCCTGTTTTGTCACTTTCCTTCCTTCCCTTTCTCTTCCTCATCACCCTCTTTTCGTCCTCCCCCTTGTTTCCTCTCTCTCCTTCCATCCTTCCTTCCACTTCACTTCCCCTCTTACTGTTTTCTTTGTCTCCTTCCTTCCTTTCTCCTCTTTCTCTCCCTTCTTCCTCCTCCTGCTTTGTCACTCTCCTTCCTTCCACTTCTCTCCCCCCTTATTGTTTCCTTTCTCTCCTTCCTTCCTTCCTCTTCTCTTCCTCATCCCTTTCTCTATTCTTCCTCCCCCTTCTGTTTCCTGTCTCTCCATGTTTGCCCCATCTCTTCCTCTTCCACCTTTCATCTCCTTGGTAAAATGATCAATCTCCTCCCTCTTCCTCCTCCTCCTCCCAGGTATCTCCTTCATCCCCCGTGAGGTGGGTGAACACCGAGTCAGCATCCTGAAGAACGGCCATCACGTCGCCAACAGTCCCATCACCATCATGGTCGTCCAGTCTGAGATCGGCGACGCCAGCCAAGTCAAAGCTCACGGCGACGGCCTCGTCCAGGGAACCACCTTCAACAACTCCAGCTTCGCGGTCGACACGCGGGATGCCGGTCAGTATGGAGGGCTTCCAACAGCTGTATTATTTAAATGCTACGACATGACTTGTGACTATATTTGAAGTTAAACTATCATTGGCAGACTGATAATTCAGTCTAGTTCTACTTCAGATAGTTATTTGATGCATTGCCAGGAAATCTGGTATTTTCATTCACGTTCCCCAGAGGATGAATCCCTCTGACTTTAGAGATCCCCTCACTGTCCTGTAGCGCCACCATGAGGTTGACATTTGTGGTTAAGATTGAAATGTCTCCTTTGGATGAATTATCATGAAAATTTGGTTCAGACATTCATGTTCATCTCTGGATTAATTATAATAACTTTGATGCTCCTCTGAAATTGTTTCATCTTGCGCCATCGTCAGCGCCACTTTGTGTTCAGTGTTATTTACTAAACATTAGCGTGTTAGCACGCTAAGATGTGGAACGTGGTAGACATTATACTGCGTCTACAATCTCACAGAGCTGCTAGCGTGGCTGCAGACTGTCTTGTGTTCGATCAATCAATCAAGTTTTATTTAACTAATCAAATGCAATTCAAAGTGCCTTACAAACAATTGACAATATGAAAACAAGACGAAAATGGAATGAAGAGACTAATGCACACCAAACAAAGTAAAGAACAAATAAGTAAATATATAAAATACAACACGCAATAAATTGATCATGTTAAAATGGTAAAAAAGTCAAATTGGAGCGAAATAAAATGAGAACTGTGTATAAATATAAAAACACATAAGACACTGTATATAAGCAGATCTAATTATAAGAAATAATTATAATAAAAATAAACATATAAAATAAGTATTTGGCTTTTATTCTATTGATTAGTCGTCCAGTGTTAGCTTCACGTCTCTGTGTGTGTGTGTGTGCAGGTTATGGCGGCCTGGCTCTGGCCATCGAAGGTCCCAGTAAGGTGGACATCCAGACGGATGACGTTGAGGACGGGACGTGTAGAGTCACCTACTGTCCCACTGAACCAGGAAACTACATCGTCTCAATCCGCTTTGCAGAGGAACACGTACCAGGTAAAAAAAAGAAATGATACAATTATTGTAGATTCTTCCTCTAGAAAACAAGTTATTGATTCAAAGTCACTTCGAGGTAAAATCATATTGGTGGTATTTGAAGTGCAGGTTTTTTCCAGAAAACCGTATTTATAGGATTAAATCTAATGTTGCTGTTCTGTGTGACATTTTAATGAAGACCCTTCAGAGTCGGATCATCTGCAAAAAAATAAATAAAAGCAAGTTGGGCTGTTGGTAAAACTAAATTATCAAAACGAACAGATATCGCATCCAGCAGTTAAACTTAAAAGTAAACAAAATATTTGACACTTTTGGAGTTTCCACATTCTGGAGTAGGTTTTTAATGAACCATAATGGGATACGTCGTTTCAGACGGATAATTTAAGGTGTGCGTGTGTTCATCAACAGGAAGTCCGTTCACAGTGCGGGTGACGGGAGAGGGTCGTATCCGGGAGAGCATCACCCGACGACAGAAGGCGGCGTCTGTTTCCAGCGTGGGGAGTGTGTGTGACCTCAGTCTGAAGATACCAGGTACAGCACACACACACACACACACACACTTTCTAACCTGGCTAATCTTGAAGCGAACAATTGGACCGCTGTGGCTTTGGTCTCATCCATCACCTGTAAACGTCTCGGACATTAACAGCAGTGAGTGTTTGGTTGTTCCGTCAATTAAAAAACCCTTCAGGTTAAAGTGAGCGGGTCCTGAACTCGTTAAGCCTCGATGTGTCACGGACCGTCTGACATCTGAAGACGACGTTCGGACTGAAAACATCCTGCGTCATCAGAGCTGCTCCTCCTTTGTTTCTCAAACTGTTTCCTCTCTGAAGCTCTGACATTTCTGTGGTTTCTCTTCGTTTCTCACTGCTGTTCTGTATCGACTGTAATCTGTCAGCTTTGTCTTTTGTCCTTTCTTGATCTCTTTTCTTTCTTTCCCTCTTTTTCCATCCTTCCCTTTGTCTCAATCTGCCTCCTTCTGTCTTTTACTTCTCTATTTTTACACTTCTGCCTTTTATCTGTATTGTTCTCCTTCTATCTCATTGTTCTTCTTTCTTTCTGTCCTTTTTTTTTGTCTGTCTTGTTTCTTTCTTTTCTTTTGTCATAATCCACTTTCTTTTCTTCCATCGTGTCTCCCTCTTTTCCTCCTCAGCATCTCCTTATCTTCTCCTCTGCCTTCTATCCCTCTCTCTTCCTTCTCTCCTTGTGTCCTCCTTTTTCATCCTCTTCTCCCTCCAGTGAGCTGGTTCCTCCTCGCCTTGTCTCGGCAGCTCCTTTCTCACACCTCCTTCCGCTCCTACTGCTCCCTCCGGTGGTCTGGCAGATCCAGCAGTTGCAGGATTCGTTGCTCTGCGGTTGCCCGGGATCGGAGCCTCTCCCCTGGGCACGTGCGCCTCATCTCCGGCCTCTCCGGTGTGGTGCTGGCGGGGGGGACGAGGGCAGCGAGGGGTGTTTGGGTCGTTGATGCCCGCTGCTCGGCAGGCAGTGCCAGGGTGGAGGGTGCGTTGTAGCCCGAGGAAAAAAATAAATAAAGAAAGCTGGCTTGGCAGCACAAGGTTTGCAACATGACATGCTTTATTAAGTTGCGGCTGCTACTTTTTTCTCTCCTCGTCGTCTCCTTCTTTCTCATCACTACCACCCCAAATTTTAGCCTAAACATATGTATGAACACACAGAAAGGTATCAAAACTGTCGGCCTGTCTTTTGCAGCAATCGACATGCAGGACGTCACTGCCGAGGTCACGTCCCCCTCCGGCGCCCGTCAGCCTGCTGAGCTGGTGGCAGCGGGTAACGACACCTACTGCGTGCGCTTCGTGCCCACGGAGATGGGCGTGCACAGCGTGAGCGTGAGGTACAGGGGTGTGCACGTGCCGGGCAGCCCCTTCCAGTTTACTGTGGGGCCCCTGGGAGAGGGCGGCGCCGCCAAGGTGAGAGCGGGAGGTCCGGGACTGGAGGGAGCACAGGCAGGAGAGCCAGGTACACACACACACACACACACGCACACACACACACCATCCTGGTAGAGTAATGTTTGCTAAAACTGTGTCCGGGTGTTTTAGGTAATTAATGAGCTTTTTAAAAATTGTTGTTTTTAAAGATTTATATTTAAAATCTTATACTTCAGCCATTGAATATTAGACTTACTGACTCGGTGGACAGTTTTAAACATCAACTCAAAACGCATATTTTTCATATTGCCTGTATGTATGTGTATACTATGTGTGTGTATGTGTATATATATATATATATAAAGGCATTGCTCTGTCCTACATCTTGTATTATCTGCTTTAATAATATAATTTTTTCACTACATTTAGGATGACAAATCAAATGTAGAGACGGGCTGACCCGATCTGTAAGAAAAAGCTCTGTTGTGGATTTGGATTTTTCTTCAGCTTTCCGTCTCTCTCTCTCTCTCTCTCTCTCTCTCTCTCTCTCTCTCTCTCTCTCTTCAGCTGAGTTCAGTATCTGGACGAGGGAGGCCGGCGCCGGCGGTCTGTCCATCGCTGTGGAGGGACCCAGCAGGGCGGAGATCTCCTTCGACGACCGCAAAGACGGCTCCTGCGGCGTCTCTTACATCGCTCAGGACCCCGGTAGAGAAAACACACACACACACACACACACACACACACACACACACACAGAGTTCGCCCTGATGATTGTTCATCGATGACGCTGTCTCCTCCTCCTCTCCAGGTGACTACGAGGTTTCGGTGAAGTTCAACGAGCAGCACATCCCCGACAGCCCTTACCTCGTTCCTGTTGTTGCTCCAGCGAACGACGCCCGCCGCCTCACTGTTGCCGGTCTTCAGGTGAGGCACGAGGAGACACCTCCACACCCAGCCGGGCCCTGCCTTGCTAAAGGGCTCTGGGGCACAGTTGCATAAAAATGGGCAAAGATCGATTTCACTCCAGTGCGGAGAAGATGATCAGGGTGTGATGGTTCGACTGGTTTGGTTTATTGACATTGGGCGCAAACTTATGGCGAGCTTAAACCCAATACTGTCCTGAAATCCACTTGAAGGATCAGAACTGACTCAACACAGTTAATCAGTGAGCTGTAATATGAATTAATGAGTCCAAACATGTTTTCAGAACAAAAAGAAACTTCTGGAACTCAATACTTTTTAACTGAGTTTGTCATTTTAATATAAACATTAGGATATTTGACATCAGGCTAAGCGTCGCCCTTAAATAGCCCACATCAGTCGAACCCTTGCATTCGTACAGATAATCATGTAAAAGTATTTACATTTTCTTTATGCAACTGGCCTCATGGATGTGACCACAGCCAGGCAAACACACCGACTCTGTGTGAAGTTCACACTTTGGTCTGAGAGAGGCTCTAAAGGGAACCGTGAAGGGAAAGGATTCGTCCTTCGTCCTTTTATGGACACATTCTTAAGGATGAACTAGGGCTCTGTCCAACAGCCATTTTCATTATTGACGAATTATGTAATTTATTATATAATATGTCAGGAAACTGTAAAACAAAAATACATAAAAGTGATGTCTTAAATTGTCGAACCAACCAAAAACCCTCAAAGAAATTCAATTTACAATCCTGTAGAAAATAAAAAAGCTGGAAATCCTCACATTTAAGAAGCTGGAACTGAAGATTAATCGATGTTTTTGTTTGATAAATAAACAATTAACTGATTATTTTAGTTTTTAAGAATCGTTTTAGTCGACTAATAATTGAATGGGGTAATTGTTTTTAATCTACAATGAACCCTTTCCATTTGGACAACATATTTCATCCATTAATATTTATTAAATCATTTATTATTTAGATACTTGTCATTAGGGCTGCATGATATCAGGAAAATATGTGATACGGTTGTTGAATATCTCATTAATGATACTTTAAACGGATATTAAAGTGTACTCCTGCTGCTTTCAGTATACTGTTAAAATTCAACAAACTGGTTGTGGAATTATGAATAAAATGAACATTGAACTGACTACAAAAAGCACCAATAATAAAAAACTAAAGTGATGATCGTGACAGTTTAAAGTGCAGAGTGTTACGGCAGCACAAGTCTTATTAACCTCACTCTATGCGCGTGGATTCTGACCAATCAGACGATGCCCAAACAGCGAGGGCTCCGTCTGATTGGAGAGAGTTGACGGCATGGTGCGTATCAGATAAAATAGCTCCTACAGACAACATGTAATTTAATAAGACGATTTCATCCAGAAACACTGGTTTTAAATTTGGTCAGGAACTCTTCCCTCTCTGGACTGCTTTGCCTGGCTCTGGTCATCCCTCCTCTGTCTGGTGTGGAACTGCTGGTGTTTCTCTTGTGTTTCATTTAAAGGCTTTTTAACAGCAGCATCACCTTCATCAGAATCATCATCACCGTCGTCGGCTCCTGGGTTGCCTAGTTCCAGCAGACCGAGGCGTGCCACAGCAGACCTCCTGCTGACTGTCGTTAGTTTCTTGTCTGTAGACGAACCTCTTCTCTGTTCAGTCTGCAGCGCTCTGGTGTGATGGTTAGATCTGAGTCTTATCGCACAGTCGCCAGAGTCGGTAGTGCTGTCTTAAAGGTGCAGTGTGAAGGATTTAGAGCCATCTAGTGGGGAGGTTGCAGATTGCAGCCAACTTACTTACTTTTTGAAACTCTAAACCTTTTATGTGAAATATTTATTTATTGAACATTTATTTTTCACATACAATTTACTTCAGCAATCCAGACTCCTTTTCATGTTTTTTACACTTAGTCAGTAGTCGGATATCTAAGTAAATGATGGAAATGCAGAGTGAGAAATATCTAAATGCAGAGAAGAGAAAACAATAACACAATAATGAAAATACTATATATGTTCACAGTAATAACATAACAAACACAAAAAGCACTGAGTTGACCTGGAGTTTAAACCCTTTTAAAGACTGTAGTGTCGATGTGTTTAACTCTGTCTGCCTCTGTCTGCTGAAGCTGCACCAACAGGAGCTCAGGTGAGAAGAGAAGACGGTAAATAAGAAACCTGGAGAGGATGAGAGCACAGAAAACCGTTTTTAGTTCACTCTCCTCCTCAAAAGTGTGATTGTGTTTTGAAGTGTTACCTCATCGTCTAAACTGTCCGTTCCCTGCACACTGACTGTGTGTGTGTGACCTCGTTAGGAGTCTGGTCTGAAGGTGAATCACCCAGCATCCTTTGCAGTGCGTCTGAACGGAGCGCAAGGCAAGATGGAAGCCAAAGTCCACAGCCCCTCTGGAGCTCTGGAGGAGTGTGTCGTCACGGAGCTGGAACAAGGTGTGTGTGTGTGTGTAACTGTTTTCAAGGCGACTTCACCAGATATCTGGACTTCAGGTAACCAAATCCTCCGTCTTGTCCCCCAGACAAGTACGCTATCCGGTTCATCCCCAGAGAGAACGGTGTCCACACCATCGACGTGAAGTTCAACGGCTCTCACATCCCAGGAAGTCCTTTCCAGGTCCGAGTCGGAGAACCAGGACAGACGGGAGAG
Organism: Anarhichas minor; assembly: GCF_050575085.1. NCBI lineage: Eukaryota > Metazoa > Chordata > Actinopteri > Perciformes > Anarhichadidae > Anarhichas > Anarhichas minor. Next base: position 3,351,117 of record NW_027466467.1, on the reverse strand, counting down.
CCCGGTCTGGTCTCGGCCTATGGAGCTGGACTGGAGAGAGGCACGACAGGTGGGTTACCTGTCTGTCTGTTAATAATACATAACAAAATGAGAATATTCTTATTAAAGACCAAATAATTAATTCAAATTTACCAAAAGGACCACAACACCGTGACAACCACTGCTATTTTTTTTTTTTTTAATCTATCTTGCAGGTAGCCAGTCAGAGTTCACCATTAACAACACTAAGGCGGGCCCCGGGGCCTTGGCCGTGACCATAGAGGGGCCGTCCAAGGTAAAGATGGACTGCAAGGAGGTCCCAGAGGGCTACAAGGTGCTGTACACCCCCATGGCGCCTGGAAACTACCTGATCAGCATCAAATACGGAGGACCGCACCACATCAGTGGCAGTCCCTTCAAGGCCAAAGTCACAGGTGAAGTGGTGGACGTCACTCTGCTGCACTTCGCTGCACTGTGCCACCTTAACCTTAAACTACAAACCAGCTGTTGGTGATGGATGTAAAATCTCTGTTTAGTCGTTTGCTGCACTGTTCTTTCTGTGGATAACTGGTATGAAATATGTTTTTACAAGCTCCAATTCAGTAGTTTACAGCAGAAATGTATCTTAATATGTGTAACATTATATTAAAGTTACTGTGAAGAACTTTTAACTGGTTATGAATCAGTCTAATTTTAATAATCAAGGAGCGCACTAACTAAAGTAGGAGCATACGAGGCAGCCTTCAATGTTCTTGTTGACTCAGCGACCTTTTGCTCTCCTGCTCTGAAAAACTTTGACCACAATAAGATTTACTAAAAATTATCACGTCTGATTTATTTCCCTCTCTCAGGTCCCCGGCTGGTGAATGTAACCAACGCCAGCGAGACGTCGACCCTGACAGTGGATCCGGCGTTGAGGGCGTCCAGCAGCAGCTTCACCCAGAGTGCCATGCCCTGGCCGACCGACTCTGACGCCAGCAAGGTGTCGAGCCGAGGTCTCGGCCTCAGCAAGGCCTTCGTGGGCCAGAGAGGCAACTTCTCAGTCGACTGCAGCAAGGCCGGTAAGGAAGACTCCACCCACTCGGCAGCAGTGAGAGATGCGGCGAACTGCTTAAGAAATAAGATATTGAATATCTTGTTTTGATAAATATTACCTTTTTCTTTAAATCATAAGTGTTTCAAAAGGACATCCATCATAATATTTAACAACATTGATGTTCGGATACTTCACCTGTCATCTTTTGATCCTCCTCCCAGGTAAGAACATGCTCCTGGTGGGTGTCCTCGGTCCTCTGACCCCCTGCGAGGAGGTCCTGATCAAACACTTGGGCAACCTGCAGTACAACGTTAGCTACATGCTGAAGGAGCGGGGCAACTACATCCTGGTGGTCAAGTGGGGCGAAGACCACATCCCAGGCTCCCCCTTCAACGTCAGCGTCCCGTGATGCACCAGGAAACCCGCCGCCAAATCCTCCTGAACCATTTTGCATTCCCGTTTGAGTGGACAACATTAGTTGCATTGCAAATTACTGTCCAATGAACAAGGTGCTTAATAAAGTTGTGTACATTTTGCTTTCAGATGTCTCAATCAGCCAAACTGCCCCCTTAAAAAATAGAAACAAAACACTCATTTAAAACACTAATTAAAAAGAATTAAATCTGTCCTCTGTTAGTTGGACATATTTTCTGCAGGGAATCGGGGAGACAAAATGATAAAATTCTGGCATAAAGCTGGAGCTGTAAAGAAAATGATCTGACTGGGAAAGAAAGATCTCGTATGTTGATTGTTGAGACATTTTGCACTTGACGATAGTTTTTATACTTGATTGGTAAATTAGAGATTGCTCGTCGTGAGAATGTCCCAATGTAACAGCTCGGTGTCTCTGCACGTCCAAACTGGATTTGGAAAAGGTTTGGACCGAGACAAACTTTGAAGGGTTGAGGAGGCTCAATGACCAGCTTCTGAATCCTTCCGGAATCTTCCACTTGTCTCTGCTCAGCCAGTTGCCTTTTCACAACAAAATGATGAAGCGCTGTGAACGAAACAAACGACTTAACATCTCAATTACAAAGCAGAAAGCTGGAAGTCTCTGTGTTTCGGTAACGATGGCTCTTTAACGTGCGGACGGACTGCACTCAAACTGTACGCGACTACTGATGTTGATTATTGATTTCTTAGCTCCCAGAATCCCACGAGTACAGAATGTCGCCACAACTAATCAGTGACTGTTAAAAGCTGCTTCTTCACGCTACTGTTTCCTGCACTGTACAACTGACTACTTAAGTATGTGTTGTAGTTTTGGGTTCGTCGCTGTTCTCCTCAGCTGTACTTTGCACATGAATAGATCTGATGTAACTTTGTAGAGCTGGAAAATGAGGTCAGATAGTTTTTTTATTTGTGTGAATCCTGTAAGAATCTGGATGAATCTGTCTTCATATCTCACCTGGATGTTGTTGCCTAATCACTGCTACTTTTGATACTTAAGGGATGAGAGGATGTTTGCATGGGGGATAAATAACTTCTCATTTTGTATTAAGGAATGGGTGTTTTAATATGAAACTAAACCCTGAGACGATGTACATTTGACAATTAAAATCAACTGGAATTAAGGACATTGACTTTGGTCTTCTGGATTTCTTTCAGTTACTGAAATCTTTTGCTACACATTTAACTTTAGTAAGGACCTCCATTAGAATGAATCACTTTCTTTAAAGAAAAAAAGTGGGTACAAAACAAGTACATGAAAACATATACAACCCAAGAAATTATACAAAGTAAGACGGGGACAAAAGCAAACGGGAGAATCAGAGTGAGAAATGGAGGTCCGGTGATCCGGGTAATGGGTGAGTGACGGGTGTCTTAGGTAGTAATATGGGACACATTTCAATCTACACAAATACTGTAATACACAAATACTTCATATTACTATATTATGACTTGACGTTCAAAACTTTGGCTTTTTTCATGACATACAATACTATGTCTTTGTTTACCTTTTATAATATAATTATATGACATTTGTATGACGTATTTTACTATGATTTCTTTTCACTTTCTTATGACATGCTCTTCCTTTTTCCATTAGTTTTTCACGATATGCTATACTATGAATTGTTGACATACTTCACTTTAAACTTCATATTTATATGGCATCCTATACTCTTGATGACATTTTAATTTTATAAGGACTTAATACAATTTTGATGGCACTTTTATGGGTTAGGGTTGATAAATAAAATAGTACCGGTAATTCAATAGCAAAATGTTTTTATGGCATCCATATGGCTTTATGATTTTTCATGCCATTCATTACTATGACATCATGGCACACTATACTCTGACTTTTAAATATTTCCTTGAGGCATATACTATTACTTTTTAATGACATTTTATTGGAATATGACTTTTCAGTGACATGCCATGCTATACAATACAAGACATACAATTCTATATTTCCTTCTGATATATACGATGACTTTTTCATGACACTCTTGACATATTGTCCTATGACTTATGGTCTTTATTTAACAACAGACAGAGCCAGGCTAGCCATGTCAGCTAACCAACACCGTCTGCATCTTTGATATTAACCGCACACACAGGAGTGGTCTCACACTTCTCATCTATCTCGCCAGCAGGAAGTGAATAAGCTTATTCTACAAATAAATGTAGCACTTTTAGATGTAAAATCATAGGAAGCCATGGTCGTTCTGGGTCTGTTCATTTCTTACTTTTATTTGCAGTTAAAACAGGTCGATAAACAAAATAGAAAGTTACAGAAACAGCAGAAATATGATGAAACAAACGGATCTCAGTTTCCAATGGAGTCGCGCTGTAGCCACACTGAGCAGACGTGAAGACGTTTACATGTGGTTCACAAACCTTCCTGGCATGAAACTGGAACTGAAAGGTTCCATTCGAGGTGAAAACAAATGCAGAGCAATAGACGGAGGACGTAGACAGGCACTTCGGGCACGATGGAGATTGCCGAGCTACAGCAGGACCACCAATGAGAGATTTTACTTGTTTCACAAAAATAAGATTAAACAGAAAACATTTGATCACAGAATGAGACGGTATTTTGTACGTGACGACCCGTTTGAGGACACTTCTACTTGGTTCACATGTTTGTCATTCAAGAAGTAAAGTGAGCAAACTGATCCTAAAGGTTGTAAACAGAAATATAACTCCCGAGTGGAGGGACACAGATGTGTCTCCGTCTGAAACGAGGACAGAAGGTGAGAATGTTTTGTACTCAACAGGCTCTGGATTTGAGTTTGGCTTCGTTGTGACCAAAGCTCACTGAAACGTTTGGAGGGCGAAGCTTCAAAACAGACATATGTTCACTGGTCCTGAAGTGCATGAAAAGGAAATATGGAAAACTTTGGTGCTATTTATACTTTAGATTGTTTTGATGCGAGTTGCTTAGTTTTTCAGACGAGTAGAGACGTCCTTCCGCCGAACTTCCCCCGCCAACCGTATTACGCATCATTGTACTCATAAGCTCAAAGTTTATAGTTAGATACCTCCAACATTTAGTAACTCACCCCAAAACAATCTAGACGGACAAATAGCACTACAGCTAAAATGAATAATATGTCCCTAAGATTTTGGGGTGAACTGTCCCTTCAAACACAAATGTAATGTATATCGTGCTATACTGTCATCGCATAGTATTAATAATCCTAATATGACCAACTCTGCAGTTGCCAAGTCAAAAACATGGTCCTCTCTACCACGTGACGTGAGCAACATGAGCATCAATCCACTGAGAAAGAAACATTCACACACACAAGAACTCGTGGGATAAATAGTTGAACCACTGAGTGTAGAACAGCATGTTAAAAATGGTTGTTTACTTGTAATTCAAACGCAGAATAAACCTTCACAAGTTGGTCGGATGGTCCGATCGAGAAGCTTCAATATGGACTTTACATTCTAAACAGGAGTGCAGCTGCAACGACAGGTCGACTGAAAAAAGGAAGAAACGGTAATCTGGAACTAATCCGATAATTTATCCAGCAAAAACCTCCAGAAGTTTCCGATTCCAACTTCTTAAATGTAACTTTGATCTTTTTTGTGACACTAAAATTAATATCTTTGGGCTTCGGAAAATTTATTCAACTAGCAATGTGTAAAAAAAACATTTTGTGATGAAAGTGTTGACATTTTAAAATAAAACAAACAATTAGCCTGATTGCAGAGAGAATTTGGGTTGCTGAATATTATGACGGTATATATATTGAGACAATGTAAATGCTTCAAGGTGTAGAAACGTTGCTGTACTTTTGATATCTACTGTTGTATTAGGCCCTTATTCATTTACATTCCTAACCCGTACCGCATCACAGTATACATCGATAGACGTATATAATGATATACACCATGATGGAAGGTATTCATCCAGATCACCCGGTCCTAACGGGAACCTAACCATTTGATTAATGGAAGCTTTCTAATGATGCCATTATCTTCATCAGCCAATGGAACTGGATCACGTGACCCGACGCCGTGTGATAACCGGTCTCTTAAGAGATGATCTTTGGTGTTGCACGTTAACGTCCCATCCATTGATGAAGACGAGCCCGGGTGTGGGGGAAGCTCAGCAAAAGCCAGTAAGTGGACCTCGACGCTTAAGTTTCGGCGTCCAGCAGAAGCTCCACATGACCTCACTTTTACAAATGGTGTTTAATGGTAAAGGGTTGTCATCAGTCAGAATTGTGATGCACGTCAAAGATCTCAGCTCTTACATAAATAACCATAAATACTCAGTGACACTAAAACCGGTAGAACTACAAACATTATCAAGGCTTCTTCCTCAGTTCTAATCGACCGGAGCTGCGTTTTCCAGAAGCGTCTCGAAACCAAGCTCGTGTTTGTTCCAGTGAGTAAACGGATCAAACACATGTTCGGCGTGAACGAAGCTTTTGGGAAACACAGGTCAGGCGGCTGAATCGTGTCACTGCTCTGCTGTTTTTTTTTTTTTTTTTTGCGTTTTCTTTTCCTCCCCGTCTGTACGCAGTGCAGGGACCGATCCTCACCGTCGCCTCCGCGAGTCCCGGACGCGAGTCCCGGACGCGTCATCACTTCTTATCCTGCACATCCTGCAGCATCTTCAGGGCGGCCACGTTCTTTGGTTCCACTTTGAGGAGGCTGTTCAGGTCGTCCTCACAGCCTTTGATGTCCTGCAGGAAACGGCGACGAGAATTAAAAGAGTTAGAAACTAAACAAGTTTGAGGAGAGCGGTGACATTGAAGTAAACCTGCAGGCTGATCTGAGGAGTGCAGGCGTTTCGCTCTAGTGGTTTTAAACCAGGTGAACAGAAGTTAGAGCGTCTTTAGCTTCTGTACTCAGACATATTTACCCCTGAAATGGAATTTTTGAGCGGTGCAAAGAGGGATTTAAATCAAATCCTTGGACAATTAAAAAGTGGGCGGGCCTAGAATGTAGCACGCTATGGAGAAACAGAGGACGGTGGCTCCACACATACACATCTCACTTATCAAAATATACTTAACGTAAGCTACCAAGAGTAAAAGTATATATATATATATTCACTATGCAGAATGAACAATTTCTATCTTTACCACAAGTCAAACCTCCAAAACAATCGACAGTTGCAACTGTACGGAGCTGTGAGTGCCGAGCTAACCGTGTCCCCTCCGTGTGTGATGAATACCGATGAGGAGAGAATGCCGGAGGGGAAACGGCAGCAATTATCAAGACGGGAAATACTTTTATTTTGTCCACCGTACAGAAATCCTGCAGACAGACACATCTGATTACTCTCGTGTGTGTGAATGAGGAAGTGAAGCGCAGTGAGGAGGATTCCCGCTCTCACCTTGAGCTCCAGGTGAGCCTGAGCCCTCCTGTAGAGCGCCTTGATGTTGCTGCTGTCGATGATCAGAGCCTCGTCACAGTCTCTGACGGCGTCTCGGTACTGCTGCACAGACAGGTAACACAGCGCCCTGATCGCACAGACACAGGAAATAGAGTCAAAACACCAGACGGCTTGTGCAAAGGATGTTCTAGGACAAAACCTACAAGTCTGAACAATCAACCCAACGAAACTGAACTCAATGCAAATCAATCAATACCTAAATGGCTCTCAGTAATGTTTCTATATGATCCTGTATAAATATTGTCCATGTGGATGAATGCCAGATCATTTTTTGTTCATCAAAGGGCTGCACCGAATACTTCAAAGCTTCATTCATAATGTTGACATTTGAATTATGAATAAACATTTGAATGCTGCGCAGCTTCGCTCTCTTATTTTGCATGTAGAGTTGCAACCGTCGACTATTTTTAAGCACTTTGAGCTTTAAAAAGCGTTTCATCAATAAAGTTTATTATGAGCATTATAAGTGATCCAATGTTGCTCAAGTTTCAGTCGTGAAGAAATAAAGGATTCACTTTAGACTGACGACAAGAAATATTCCCAAAAACTCCATAAAGTTACATTATAAACAGTTTCAACAGCATTGGTTAGGTTTAGGAATAGTTCCTGGTTTGGGTTAAAATAAGTTGTCTGTGGCAGGAAGCCATGAAGGCAAACTGGAACAGCGACACATTTGGAATGTTGACGCTTCTTTATTATTAATTTATTCTCTTTCCGACCTAATTTCAGCTAGTTGGTGTTAAATAACATCTGTTTGACGGACAAATGAACGATTCAAGGTTAATTTACAAACGGAAAAATCTTCCGTCGATTTTCTCTCCGTTTTGTGACGGATCAATGTAGCCGTGCGCTAACTTGACCACGCATTAGCTTTACAAGAGCTTCATCAAGGACCTGCGCCACCTGCCGTATTCTCAAAAGGGAGAGAAAAGAGAGCGAGTGTGACGTTTACAACTTCTTTCACATGCTCACCCCTGAGACAAAGTCAGTTAAATCATCACATTCCAGAAAAATGGTATTGGCAGATTCATGTATTAAATCTGATACATTTATGTAAACTGTAATTGGCTCACAGGTGTAGGTTAAACTGTTTAAATAGTATACGTCGTATCCGTACCTCATACGACCCCACTTACAAACATCCAAATATCCTTTTAACCAGCGTTCTTCCCATTAAAGGGATAACAATATGGAGGAATGAAGACGTGACCCACCGGTTGGTGTAGGTTGTGATCTCAGTGGGGTTGAGTTTGATGCTCTGGCTGTACTTCTCTATGGCCTTCTTGTGCTCTCCTTTCTTCACCAGAGCATTGCCTTCTTCTTTCAGGGTTTGTCCTTTCTTCATGTCTTTATCACTGGGAGCTGACGGGGAGGATAGAAGAAGAACGAGATGGAAAAGATGGATTTATATCTGAATCAACCTTAACTTTAATAACTTTAATAAATGCCTAGTTCGGTTTGTAATAGTTAAAATTACACGAGTAGAAAACAACAGTAAATGAACCCTCTTACCAGGTTTGTTGGTTTGTCTGGTGCCGTTCTGTTTGGGTGAAGGGTTCGGTTGTGCAGCGTTGGCTGTGGTTTTCTGGGCTAGTTTCTCTCTATCAGACAGAGAGATGGTGGGGATGGGAGGAAGCTTTTCCCTCCATGACGGACCGTCTGCCTCTGTGAGCGCCTTCGTCATCCTGAGACACAATAAAGAAAACATAGTGAGCCGACACCTTGTTTAGTACTTTAAATGTAGTGAAAGATAAATCCATCTATCGGCGGCATCAACATCGAGCTTCCAGAGCTTGAAAAAGTCTATAATCCTCATGAAATGTAAATAGTTTAATCCCAAACATTCTCTGTGCTTCCCCCGTCAGACACTAGAGTTTAAAGGATGATCTGTTTTTGAAGTCATGCATATTTCTAGTCAGCTCGTGTTAACTCCAACAACAGGTCGATTATAAACAACCAGAACTACAGATCTGCTGGTGCACACACCTGGTTGTGATTACAGGTGGGTTGAGAATAGATTATACAATTGACCACAATACATATCTCTGTATATTTGTTTAAATACACGTCACAGAGGTTAAGTCTTCTGCAGCTCAGGTACCTGTTGGTGCCGTCGTGAGCAGCTGCGATGTTGCAGTCGATCTGCAGAGCCGTCTTGTAGTCTACGTACGCCTGCCTGTAACGCTCCAGAGCTTCGTAGGCAGCAGCACGACGAAGCAGGGACTTCACGTTGAACGGGAAAAACTCCAGAGACCTGAGAGAAAAGACGTACATTTCACGAGTTAAGACACTCATTCAGATCACCTGCATTGAGCGAGACGGCAGAGAAGGCCTCAACTCTACTTATAAAGAGTCAAAGCTGCAAGACACGATGCCTAAAAAACATCCGTACTAACACATGATTGATCATCACTTTATTAAATAAAATGGAGCTGAAGTGTGTGTATATGTTCGTCCATCTTTTTTTCCATAGGTTTAACTTATCGAAGCGACATTAGAAGATAAAAGCCAAGTGACAAGAACAAAAACCCTGAAAGATTAAAATGTGGTATAACTAATACAAAAAACATTAAGACAACTGCACAGAATCAGACAACACAGTGTAATACAAACACTTACATGTTGCAGTCTTTCACACATTCGGCACAGTTGCCCTCTTTCAGGTAGCTCGCTGCACGGTTTGAGTGCAAAATGCCCAAATCCTCGGGGTTCCTCTTATCTTAAAAGAGAAATAAGACCGTTTAAAGAGGAGCATTCAGCCAAACATCCTTTACACATGAAGAGAAGGAAGAGTAAAGGCCAACTGACACAAAGGATAGTCATTATAATAACAGAGAGGTACTGATGTGGACACAACATTGATTTAAAGGGTCAGGACAGGAAGACCACTGCAGAGATCCTGAGACTCTGAGCCTAAAACTAGTACAAAATACAACAGTCTGCCAAACACTACATTTGTATTAGGCTCACTGCCAGAGGGCTGTCTTGCTGTTGGACAGCTCTTTCTGATGAAAACCGAGCTGAAGGTGAAAGTTATCTATGCTCTCTTCAGAGCAACCAGACTCCACCAAGAATTCACAAGTTTCACTTTCAGTTCTCTGTCAGAAAACACCCTAAATATAGTGAACACTTAAACGGGTATTGACTTATTAAGGAGGGCATTTCTTTTAGGTGTCCGATATAAGTTTTGCTGCTGCCCACGTCCACAGCAGTACATTGATTCGTCTCTCCAAACCGGGAAAACAGTCATCTACCGTCAAAAAATACACCGACTATGATTGAGTACCTCATAACATACCACAACCAAACTATCCCTTTAAATACAATGAGGTACAAGTACTTTACATATGAAACTTTATGCTTCTCGTCCTCTACATCTCAGAGGGAAATGTCGTACATTTTTTATTTTTTTTTTTACTATATTTATTTGACAATATTAGTTACTAGCAACCTTGCAGATTCATAATAAAAATATAAATAAACTAATAATAACTGATGATGTATTATCAAGTAGTGTATCATTAAGTATTTAAAGTTCCACCTTTAACAGCTGCAATATTTAAGTGAAGAACACATTAATGCATAAAAAATTATAGTCGAACAACATGTATATTATTCTGCATAATGAGTTATTTTACTTGTATATTTTGAAGCCAGTACTTTTGTGCTTTTACTTAAGTAACATTTGGAAATTGGCTCAGCAAGGACCTGCCAGACATTTTTGTTCTGACAAAGACCAGGCTGGAATCCTAATCCCAATTTAAATAAACGTGTCATTTAAATCGGCATGCTGAAATGACCCTTTTCCATTGATGTCATTTTTCATTTGCCTATTGTACATGTTGTACACCCTTCTTATTGTAAACAAACATTGTGTTTATACTCATATATTCAAGCAAACACTTACTGGACTTCTCCAGCTCTTTGATCGCCTGGCTGTAGAAATTGGTGGCGTCTCCATACTGGCCCGCCTTGAAACATTCATTTCCAACTTGTTTCAACTCCGTCCAGGACTTGGACCTTTGTTTCTGAGGCATCTCTGCTTCTTTACTGAAAGATGAAACACCGGTTACATCTCTGAACATCCAAACATTTAGCAGAGGAAACTTCATATATCTCCTCTAAACAGTCCAACAGTCTGGGTATTTGTAATCTATTGTTCAAAATATGTCCTTGTCCACTGTATCAATGTTTACTGTGGTATTGTTTAACTCAGTGTCTCTACAACAATTACTCAATGACAGATGAAGAGATTTGTTCTGGCTGCCAGCAAAGAGGACGTGTGATCTTCTTCTAGGTCAAAGATTCATTCTCAATGGTGGAGAATTGTTGACCATGGCACCAAATCTCCTAATCCGATATCCTCCTTTCTTATCCATACACTGAACCAAACTGTGCAGGAATAATGTATTCTAGGAATGCGTCAGCTTGACTTTTTATCCCCTGGCTGGCACTGATTCCAATAAACTGAAATTACAATAAGTTTATACTATATTCCATCTGGATGTACCTGCTTGAATTGGCATGGTACGTAAACTGTTATGATACTAACAGACCCCTGATTCTTCAATTTATAACTTCAGCTGTGACAAATATCAAAATATGAAATGCAATGTGTGCTCTCAGATCTCCACACTGAACCCAAAACCTGCTCACTCAGTTTAGACTGCTCTGGGTTTAAACTGTTACTACCTGCATCTCAACGTTGTAAATGCAAGTCATTCCTTAAGATAAGCAATGGTTGTTGAGGAAAACCTGGATTCCTGAACAAAGATATGCAGTTAACACAACACACCAGATAATTAGGTATCCCTAGCTCACGGTTTAGGTGTTAATTTCACCTTTATTGTAATTTTTGAAGCCTGTAATTCGAAGCTAATGGTCCATTATATTGCATTGCGTTACTGAGAAGTACACCTAAATCACACACACTCTTTAATATAAATAAATCAACACCTCTCTGACGCAGTTTCAACACAACGGAATTAAATGACGACAGTTTACTGCAGGGCTGTTAGCCAGGAATGTTATACAATATAAAGACTTCAATAATAATTGTATATAATGCACAAACATATGACTAATTTACCAGCTGAGTCTTATTCAGCCCGGTTTACCGACATACAGTTTGTCTTTTTTGGTTTTAACTGGCGTCACCTCACAATTATCTCATTGCTACATTAGCTCGCTAGCTAAAAATTTGCTAATTCGAGTAGAGTTTTCAGTTAGCTAAATTAGCTTAGCGAGCTAATCACTCTGTCACGGCTAAGCTAAGCTAGCTGTTAGCTTAATGTAAAGAAAGCTCTCGCACACTTCTTACCGGGGCTGCCGGGCAAAACGGTTCTGCGATGAGGCAACAAGGATGTTCGTCCTCCTCACGACAGAAAACGACTTGGTCGAAACGGCTGAAACTGAAACGTTACCTGAAATTATTTGTACTCGTTGTTAATACTGACATTACTCTGCGTACTTTGTGGTTCAGGAACTTGCCGGCTAGCTGTAGCTTCGTACTTCTCAGTCAGTTTGATTGTTGAGGCTTCCGTACTTTACTGTATCCGCTTCGCTTCCCCTTTACACGCTGCGTTCGAGTCCTTTGAAAATTGTAGGACTTTGGACAATCGTAGTGAGCCCTCTGGTGGCTATATTGGATGTAACATCAAATAAGATAAAATAAAATAATCCTTTAGTCCCGCACTGGGGAAATTCACAGGATTACAGCAGCATAGTGGAGTATATATATATATATAGATATATATATATATCTATATATATAGGACTCCCTGGAAGAAGAGAGCTTGTATCTCAATGAGACCTTCATGGCTAAATAAAGGATGGAAAAAAAAATTATTTCCAAAGAAGTTAAAGTATTATTAAATGTACGTGTATTTTAATTTGTGGGGTGGAGTTTTCACATTATTCTCCATACCATCCTCCATATTTTAAATTCTGTACAGCGCGTTGAACAGATATTTATTTCTTCACTTTTTGTGTTGTAAATTTCAGTTTTTTTAAATTTAAGATTACACATTTGTTTACTTTTCTCTCACTGTTTATTTGGCACCAAAACATCAAATGAAATTCCCTGAATGTGATAACTTACCTGTCAAGTCATTTGTATTCATATAGCCCAATATCACTAATCACAAAACTGCCTAAGAGGGCTTTATAACCTGTACAGCATTGGACACTCTGTCCCTGGACCTTAAACCTGATTAATGATTCCAAAAAATACAGAAGTCATTATTAGGTTATTGGATTGTTCTCTCCCCCTCTGGTGGGCGCTATAGAGCCCAAACAACCAGACATAAGAACCTTTTCTTTCCACAGGCCGTCACAACAACAAACAGTTAAATCAGTCACATAGTGTCAATAAGCCTGTAATACTAAAAGATCCACTACCTACAGAATAATATTTACAGTTTAATATACACTCTGTTGTATTCTACATATCATCCAGCGTTGTTGACTATAAATCCTGCACACTCTATATATTATATAATTACATATATATATATTAAATTACCCAATATGTATTATTTTGCACTGTTTATATGTGTTTATGATTTACAGAAACACTTAGCTTGCATATAGACACAGTATGTTGTTGCTTTGTACATATATACCTATTTTTATTTTTTTATTTTAATATATTTATCTTTGTTCAGCTTTTTTGTCCTTATGTATATGTTTTATCTTACTGTACATAGAGAGTAACTCAAAACTTGCGTCAAATTCTTTGTTTGTGTTCACATGCGGTACTTGGGCAATAAAGCAAATTCTGTTCCTGAAAAGTAAAAGTGATAATAAAGGAAAATCACTCTTATATACGATACATACTTTGTGGTAAACTGATCTTAAAATGTGTGTGTAAAAAATGCAGGTGGAGTAGCTAATAATATACTTTGGTATTAATATTTTTGGTGTCAGCAATCAGCTATTTCATTAGGAGCAATGCTTTCCCAAACATCCATCTTTCCCACAGCAGTGAACGCATCATCAGACTGAGAGCAGCAGGTGTTTGGTTTCTATTTCAGAGAAAAGGGAGTTTCTTCTGGTGTTTACAAGCAAATCTCGCTTTGTTTCAAATCGAAAGCAAAACTGCTGTGTCATCTGAATTAGTAATGAATTTATTTTGTGTCATTTCTTTGTGTCCTTTGTTAAATCTGGGGCAACTTCTGATTGCACTAACACTGCATTTCCTGTCTATTGCTATTGCCTAATGTGCTGCATCTACTTTAAGGTTATTTTATTCTTAATTGTGTTTTTAAATACTGCCATAAATCAAATAGTTGTATTTCATTGAAGTGCCATTACATGTGTTTCCTGAAATTCAAAACAATGTATCTTTTACATGTCTGTGCATAGGGGCCCATTGTTTTATCATCCGACCATGCTGTAAAGGTTTTATATTGTGTATCAGGGACTTTAGATTTGTCTTTTTGGATTTGTGTTAACCTCATCATGTTGGGATCTTACTGTGGACAAAGAGCTAAAACTATCTAATATTTGACATGACAAATGCAAAAACGATACACAAGTCTGTATGAATAGACGTGATATTGTGTTACATGAATCATTTTTGTCTTTCTTCTCCCTGAAGCAACACATTTAATTATCACAGTATGATTATACAGTATAATGATCTGTAGCGTCACCATTAAAGACACAAAGGCCACATGGCTTTCAGTAACACTTTATTTGTGCATATTACTGACATTTTCAATAAAACCATAAAAACGTGTAAATAAAGACAAAGACAGTCCAGCTTACACATCATTTGGTCTCAATCTTTTTTTTAAGCACGAGGAAACACTTTAGCAGCAGCTCACCTCCTCCAAGAAGCAGCACCAAGCATGTAAAGAGAATCAACGGATTGATTTTGTTTGGTTGCAGCTAAAGCTAAAAGTTCAGAAGACTGCAGGTTGAAGTGGAGCCTGAAATAACCCCTCACAAACTGTTGTGTGTCTGTGCATGAGGTTTAGCGGCATTCACGTAAACTTTCAACTTGACATGATTTCCTGATAAGAGCTCGTACCTGAAGCGTCACCACCAGTCTAAATGTACAGCAGGGTAATACTGGGTGCATCACATATTCTCATTTCAGTGGATGTGGAGCAAAAAGTGTGTCATATACTTTCAGCATCGGCAACACAACCTTTCTCCAGCAGTTTCCACTGTCAGAGTTTGCGGTGCAACGTCACAACAGAGTAGATATTGGTGACCGCTCTACATAGAATATGTGTTTGGTTATACCTCCACCATTGGATGTGAGTTTGGCTCAGACCTTAAAGAAACAGCCACACTTGATAACATCCTCAATAATATCCAATCTGTGCCTCAAAATGTAAAAGAAAATAGCATTGAACACTTCAATGACATGCCAAAAGTTACTAAGCACCTCATTGGACGAACACTTTCAGTCGTGGTGTGTCCGGAACAACATGGCAACATGGAACAATAAGCTGTGCGGTTTCTGAATATATATCTGTCTTCATTTTAGACGGACAACGGTTAGTTTAAAAGTTTTCCGGGAGTTTCCAGAGGCAGCTAGTAGCGCTGAACGCCCCTAACTTTATGCAAATTAGGATGTTTTTCTTTTTTTTTTATTGGACAAATTTCACATTATCAATTTCACAAACAGACAATAAGAATTATGACTGACTGTAGATGCCCTCATCTGTGAAGGAGCATGAAACAAAACTTTCAGCTCCATCTTTCAAGTCTACAGGCCGTCACTGTTTAATATTCATAAGTTTGTCTTCCTTTAAATTTACTCGATTGCATGCCAATCTTGAGGTTATTGAAGACGTACTGGGGGATGGGGTTTCATATCTCCACTTTTCTTGGGAACCAAGAAAACAGTAGGAGTGAAACGTATTTCTTTATCCTCTTCTACGAGGCATTGCTCATAAGTTTTTCATTTTTTTCGTCCCTGCCAGGTATATATGGTCTTGACTTTAAAGGCACAATGGCTTCTTTCCACAGCCCTTACATTACACACATTTAACCCCACACAGTAGTAGCAGAAAAAATGCAGTGCAGCAAGAATTTTTTTTTTTGAATCAAATTCACAGCAGCTGTTACTATATACCACCACCATATTTGATTAAAAACAATATGCTCATATTTTCTTTTTTTGAAAATGGCACATTAAGTGTATTGAATCTGACATTTTCGTTTCTGAGTGAATGTATGTAACTCTTACTGAGCGCTACATAGACGGCTTGATAGTGATGGTGCGGCGGCCCTTGATGTCTCTGAAGGTGGAGCAGTCGAAGTCGGCCACGAGAGTCTTCTTACCGATCTTGTAGGGAAGGAGAGTGAAGTGCACGCGTATTTGGTTGTTTTTCTTAAGATCTGGAATCCTGTGGGGTAACAAAGAGTGACGTTTGTGGGTATATTTACGTTGCCTGGTGTTATCCAGATTTTAGACTGATGCAGTGTTGTGCATTAAAACGTATCAGACTAGGCCTGGGTTTTCGAAGCACCCTTTTGGTGCAGAAAATAAATATTAATATATGTCCATAAGTATTAAAAACCATCAAGTATACCAAATGTTGGCATCAAATGCCTCATCGGATTCATAATCTTAATCTTATCCTTTGATCAGACAGTTCCTGATTTAGGTCAAAATGTTGCTGATATGAGTTTTATTGAGATAATGTTGTGTTTGGACAACATTGAACATTTTGTTAAATAAAAAAACATTTTTTAGGGTTACACAAACACACACACACACACACACACACACACACACACACACACACACACACACACACTCACTCGATTTTATACTCATCACGCAGTAGGCCGCTTCCAGAGAGAGTCAGACTGCAATTCATCAGCGTCTCGTAGACTGGGTTCTTGAAAATCACCTCTCCTCTCACCATACGGTTCATTTTGGCCGTTTTGGAAAGCTGGAAGACAGATTTGAACGATTATTCAAATACATTCAGTCAGGCAACAAAACGGCAACATGTTGAAACATGCACCAAGATGAGAGAGGATATAAAAAAGCCAAAATAAAAAGGTTTGTATGTTTTTATGCCAAGGAGTTTAAAATGTAAGGTTACAACTTTTTATATCATGACTGTAAACACAACAAAAAAATTGTAGTAATGTAATAGTAATTTTATTGTCTCCCAGACAATCATTCATGTCATTACATGATAATGTGGGCCATTATCATGTAATGACATGATAATGGCCCACATAATAATATCCCACATAAAGGCAGAGGAACTAATAATTAGATCTTTTACTTAAGTAAAATTATTTATTTCTGCTATAAAGAAATAACAGACTATTAATGGACCAATCAGAATCGAGTATTGAACAAAGCTGTGTAATAATATTATATATGATGTTTCTGGATTAATGTTACAGCATAATCCATCCATTAACTTTAGCGCCACAGGTAGGTCAAAGGTTTTCCTGTCAGGGTTCAAAACTATCTTTTAAAAATGGTAAACAAGTCATCAGCTTAACCTTTGCCAAAACTGAAAATATGGTTGTATTTTGAGCAACTTAGATACTATGCATATATATCTCAGCTTAATAATAAAAATGTGACGAAAAGGAATAAAAGCTTTTTTACAGTAACCAAACAGAATTCTTTTTAGTTTGTGTTTTATCTGATGCTTTTCAACACCCGGAGATAGACAGGCGGTTCGGTGCGGCATCAGCAAGCATTGTACCAATACTACATTTATTGCTTAAATACCTGCTCATGACATTTCCATCAGCTGTAGTTTATTGCCAACTAGGAAATGTTTGCATGCTAACACACTACACTAAGATGGTAAACACATATATGTTAAATTTGTCATTGTGAGCATGTTACCATGCTGACATGAGTATTTAGCCCAACGCACCACTGGGCCTATGTACGGCGTCACAGTACCGATAGCTTGGCTGGAGTCTTGTTATATATACTTTTATCATTTTGTTCATTTTTAAACTTTAATCCTAGACTTTGAGTTGAAAAGAGACACAAACAGCTGTGTGACAGACAGCTGAACAAAGCTGAATGACATGTCTTTATGATTTTAGAGACAAGATTTTTTTTTACTGACGTTGATGGTGATGGGAGGGTCAAGCAGCACGACATCTCCCTCAGCCAGGTATGAGTAATCTGGCTTCTCTTTGTCCGTGACCACAGCTGAAAACCTAATGCTGTCGCACTCCAACATGGGTTTATGGTAGTCCGAGAACGGGATCCGGATAGGGATGACCAGATCTCCAAGAGACAGAGGAAGAGAAGAGTCGGTTCACAACAAATTCAACAAAAACATACGGTGTTTTTTCACATAACCCTTCTGGTATCCAGGCACACAGATAGTTTTGGTTATATTTGTGAACCTTTTGAGGTATCTGCCTCCAAAATTCAACAGTTACATGTTCACAGAAGAAGATTCACCTATCCCAGGCTGCAGCGTCTTCTCCTTCATCTCATTCCGGATGCTCATAGCCGCTTTGCCGTGGTACATCATGGCTTGGACCCTGATGTAGATGGACAACGGCCTGGCAGCAGTGCTCTTACTATGCAGCACCAGCTTCATTCTCACGTTCTTACCGTTCGTCGGTGGGGTCACCTGCAGCACCACACAATGAGACATTGATAAAAGGCCAAAATACACGTATTGAAAGAAATCCAGTTAGTTTAGTCTTTGATTAAGTTGATGTAAAAAACATACATACAATATGTAATATGTGTGTTTGTTTATGTTTAAAAGATCTGGGTCATTGAAGTTTAACCTTGCCATTACTGATTCTATTTTGAATGAAATGAAACTATATTTAAAAATTTGGCCTTTTTAAATCAAAGAAAATAAATAATGGTTTGATTAAGATAATTAGAGGATAAAGTGATGACTGCCATGTCAATCAAAGGTAAAAGCAGATAATTTTTTGGTAATTTTGTTGTACTTCTTCCGCATTTAAAATATTTTGCCCATTTATGCAGATGTCAGGACAGTCCCAAAGCTTGTATCTGTTGGAAAAGTAGTTACTTTAGTTACTTTTAAAGTAGTTACTTTAGAGTGAGACATTTCCTGATTTAATTTCATGGTGACTTCTGATGCGTTTGTCCTGTGAGTGTATAATATGGTGTCATCTGCAAACATCATGATTTCGATATCATTGCACACGGATAACAGATCATTGATATATTGATTGATATATTCTGAAGAGCAGTGGCCCTAAAATCGAGTATTGTGACTTTTCCCAAGGTGCAGTATTTTTTAGGGGTGATAATTGAGGTGTGACTTTAAGCAGAAAAAAAGAAAGTTGATATTTCGATGGTTAGTTTTTTTTTTGGCATTTTTGCTTTCATTAGGAAAAAGGCAATAGACATGTGGAAGATTGGAAACAGCAACAAAGGTCCCCAACGGGTTTCGAAATGTGGACGTTGCAATTCATGCTCAAACTTAAACCCTACCAGGACCTCGTCCAAGTTTTGTTTTAAATCAAAATAGCCAAAAATCAAAATAACATACAAAACATCCTATTCAATAGTCTAAAGGGAAACTTTAGTTTCTGTGACGCACCTCTTCAAAATGCATCAACACTTGCGGTGGCAGAGTTGGCTGTGGGGGGCTGACGCAGTGTACTATGATCTCATTCTCCACCTCGTCAGCACTCTCATTTTCTTCGTCCGTCTCTTCATTCTCTGAGCCCTCCGTCTCTTCAACCTTAATGGTCTCCCCGCTCTCCTCATTCTCGCCTTTTTCTTCCATCTCTTCATTCTCGTCGTCCTCCTCGTCGTCCTCCTCCACCTCTTCATCAAGTTTGCCGGCGTTTATGGTTATGGCGCGTAA
This sequence comes from Anarhichas minor, assembly GCF_050575085.1. Lineage (NCBI taxonomy): Eukaryota > Metazoa > Chordata > Actinopteri > Perciformes > Anarhichadidae > Anarhichas > Anarhichas minor. The sequence continues at coordinate 3,331,418 of NW_027466467.1, read as the reverse complement.
AACGACAAGCCTCTCATCTATTGATCCTGTAAATATGGGGATTCAATCAATTTCCTAAGCTACTATAGACACCCTTTACAGCCAACGTCTAAATGCTGCTAATAGTTTAGCATAGCCTTCTGCTAACCTCCTCAGCCGACACGGCTGTACCACAGCACTCTCACGCAGAAGGCTATGCTACGCCCGTGTCACTTCTGGCATGTGTTTTCATTACAAAACTTATTTCAGAGACCTCATCAGGGAAAACCACGACGATTCATGACTTCCAATTACAAGACAGCAACATATGTAGTGTGAACAGTAGAGCTATCGGATGACTTTGAAAGTCATAAAGTGTGAACTTGGCCTAACCAGCGTAGCATTAAAATTAGCGGACAGCTGGCTACTTAGCTAGCTTGCAAATTCCGCCATGTTTTCATGCAACACTGGTTACAGGAAAATGATCTGAGTGAAGTTGTCACTTGTCTGGTGATAGCAAAGTGCTTATCCAGCTGAGACAAGAGTGTGTGGATGAAGCATTAACTTGTTGAATTCTACTCATTTTTAACGGCTGGCTAGTTACCTAGCTACCTTGCTAATTCCACCATGCTTTCATGTTAACATTAAACTGCTTATAGAAAGTGAGCCCAAATGCGGGCTGGTGGCCAGTGGCAGCCCTCAGTCTATGGTCCCTCTGCCTCATTCCTCGCCACTAGGAGACTACTTCGCCGAGAGGAGAGCGGGCAGGAGCTCCGCAGACTAGCTAGCTAACTAGCCACCTATGGGGATGGACAAGCTTGCTAGCTAACTAGCCAACTGTCTTCTCCAGGACTCCCGTCTGCTCTACTCCCAGCAAAGTAGTCTGCTAGCCGTGGGTTTGCTAATATGGTCTCGTTTGTTAATGTTAACTTTCTCAAGTAACACTCATGGCCCCCAGAGAGTGAGTGACTTTTACATTTTGAGAGAAACTCGTGTTTTCTTGAGTCACTATAGAAAAACAAGCCAACAAAACTTGCTTAACCAACATGCTCAAACATAACATAAACAGGTGTTAGTCAGGTGAACCAACCCTCTCTGGGTTTGTAGTTGAGGGTGATGTTATTCCTCTTGTCTGAGCCGACAGTCTTGGTGGAGATATTCTGACCGATATTCGAGGTGTCAGAAAAGATTATCACCTTTGAACCGTCAGCTTTCACCTGATAGAACACACAAACAGACAATAGAAACAACAAAAATACATTAGGCTTCGGCTGGCCCTCTTTTCTTTATTTTTACACTAAATCACTAAATGTGACGTTGAGATTTGGCTCTAAATCTGCTTACTGACCAGCCAGTCATTACGGTCGGCATTGACCTCAGCGAAGACAAACGGGATGTCATATTTGAGGTCCGTCTGTCCGCTTCGGATGGCTGTGACCGGAGCTGGACCGCAGCAGTATACACCTACAAAAGGAGAGACGTTAAAATATTGAAATAAAGTAGTTTGGTGTAATGCAATTTAAAGACACTTATCTGTAGGATTTCAAAGTGCCATCTGTTCGTTGAATTAGGAACGGTTTAAGCATCAGGACAACATATGATGCTTTATGCTCCTTTGAGACTAGATTGCACAACCCTGGACATTTAATCATAACATCAATAATGTTTTCCACCATCTTAGAGAATTAATTTGTTTTCCTTTTATATGTGCTTGTGCATATTCAGCCTGGTCTCATTCCCAGGTCGTCAAACCAATGCTTTGTCAAGGCCCTTGGTGTCTGATACTCTTTATCTTGCTAGAAAACTTCATGTCAAAATTTCCTCCTGACCACAATAGGAAAATCCTTCTGAACACATTTATGAACCCCAGAGGACAAATTCTCATAGCAGAAACAAATGTTATGGAGATAAACAAGAGAGTCTGTACCGCTGCTTTTCTCTTGTGGTGTTGGATCCAGAACTTGCCAGCCGTCATATTTGCCGTCTTCTGCCAGGTCTGGTCTCCTCATCCACGCCTCCACCCACACGTGGAAGTTCCTAAAACACAAAACAACATTCAGAATCTGCAGCAGTGCAGTAGATCTGAAACACACCACTGGAGTATTATATTAAACAATAATAGTCTGGAATATTCTTTAAAGAAAAGATAAGATGTTTTAAGACATACAAATACTTCTATTTCCTTGTTATCTACTCCTTCTCCCTCATTGAGAAACCAAGAGCCTATGGATATGTCAACATTTTTTGTTGGCATATCCATTTTTTTTAAACTGCAAATGGATTTCTGCAGGCCACGGGCCTTTCTTCTTACCTAGAGAAATAGGGGAGAAATCTGATTGGATAAAAGCTCTACTTAAAACAAGCTGTGCTGGAAGCAGAGCAACTGAGGAAGACAGTAGCTGTGCAATGAGAAAATAAGCTAATGGGAAAAATAATTACAATAGATGTAGTGTATTTATGAAAAATTATTAAATTATAAAATAGCTATAACTTTGTGATTCTGTTTAGGCCAGCAGAGAAGGTTTTGCTGGCTCTGACGGCCCACCACTGTGCTAATGATATTACAGCACAATAACGGCCATAAAGACGTAAATTATGCATGTCGCAAAGTATAAATGTTGCATTTGCACCAAGAACACAGTCAGCAGAACAATGGCAGAGAGAAAATATAAAAATTAAATTTTCAGACTGCGAGCTACAAGTTCTGACTGACGAGGTGCAGAGGCATTCCTCAAATGGAGCCCACACTGTCATTAACTGCACTCACTGAACTGATTTGTGGAAAAAACAAAAAAACGAAATTTCGGAGAGAAGCAGACAGAAAGGTCTACAATATGAGTTTGAAGGATATATATCCAGGATGTCAAACTGATTCAGCAGTGAAAATACAGTAGGTTAAAAAGATAAAGATTGAAGTTAAAGCCCACAGATCACAGTCTAAAAGTGAACCACATAACATCATTCTATTATTGGCGGATTAAAAGCTCTCAGGGCGAGTTGCCACACCCAAACAACACCAGACTGTTATTATAGCTGCGGTGAGCAGGAGCCGAGATGTTAACATGATTATCGGCAAAAAAAGAAAATGGGTTTAATATCATACCTCTTTACTCCGATCTGACCTGATAAAACTGGCTTAAAACGTTGGCACGTCACTCTGGTTAGTGTGAACGTGTTCATGCCTTGAAGCCATTTGACCTGATAATTCGTTGGCAGGAAATATTTATTCTTTGCATGACTTCAACCAATATCTAAACAACAGATCACATGACCACTTTTATGTCAAAAACACAGCGAATTATCACCTGAGCTCTATGACTTAGTCTCTTTCAGCTCATTGTTTTCTTTAATTTTCAAGGCTTTTATAGCCTTGTTTTTTTAGCTGCAGCAGACAGAACAAGAACAAAACGGAGCTAAAAATAAAGTGATTATTGGTCGTAGATTCATCAGGTTAAAACACAACTCCTCCAAAATGAATGTTCACTTTGATATGTAACTGCTGGATCGACTGAAAAGACAGTTTCTGTTAACCCCAAATGGCCAAAAAAAGTGAGTTATTGAAGGATTAAAGTAAATGATTCTTAAATTTGAACTGTTATTTAGGTAAAACTTTGCCCTCAGACAGCTACTACTATCTCTGTTGCAAAACCACCAAATTTCAAAATCCTACAACACAAACTGGCCACAATGTTAAAGGGGTATTGTGGTGTACTGGGTAAAAGTTTGTGCTTTAACTTTAAGAGACTGGCATTGAGCACTATGTGTAAGCTATTGAAGCCTCTGTGTCTCACCAAACACTGTCGGGGGATGGCCTCTCTGGGGCTCCGTAGTCGGCGTAATAAACGTCGATGCTCAGATTCTTGTTGTTGTCGTGGGCGGACTGGAAGTTGCTGACCACGCGGCACGGAATGCCCAGCAGGCGCATCACTGAAACCAAACATGAAGATTTGAGTCACTCAAACAAGCAACATGACACCTTTCTGGTAGAGAAACAATGCCCTTCTTTTGTTTAAACCTAACTAGACATTTACCTAAATAAAAACTAGTTTAGTTTTCTCTTTGTTGTTGCATGTTGTAACCTCTTTGCTAAGCTGCCACAGTGCCGAAATCATGACCATTTACTGTCAAAGCAACAAAGACACATTCAGACTTAAATACAAATCACATGCAGGTTTTTTTCCCTGATCTCCATACAGTTCTGTTCCTGCTCGGCAAGTGTGCTTTACTCGAAACACACACACACACACGCACAAGATCATGAACTGACAAAGATTCAACAGCATGCTTCATTGAACCACAGAGAACACTGCTTCAGAGCTAACACGCCTAATGAGGGGAAAAATAGAGTTGTCAGAGACACTCGGGAGGCGGCTGTTATTAATAGGATTTAGCTACTATATCCAGAAATCCTCCAAAAGAGTCACGTGATCTGTGTCAACATTATGAGTCAGATGATATTTTTGATTGCTCTTCTCCGTTCGCTCGTTACAATATAGAGTGCTGCAGGTATGAAGTATTTAAGGTGGCCTCACTCATGCTTCCCTCCACAAAAAGCCAATGGGAATTTTTCTTTAGGGTTTTGGAATATTGCAGAAAATAAGTTTGATATGTTATGATACCTGCATGTTTTCTTCAGCAAGATAATCTTCACAAATGGACACCATTTGAATGATTTTTGAGGCGTGAACAGACAATATTAGCAGTCTCGTTTAGCCACTTGTTAGCAACCAACTTTTTTTAAGACACGTGAAACCTTCAAAATTCACTAGAGGGCTATTTGCTGACGTATTTTATATCATCAGCAAACTTTTAAATCTTTCAAGCTTGTGTTACCTCATGATATTATTTGAATAATAATATTTATTCAAAAATGTATTTAAGGAGTGCAGTTAGGGACAGTGTGGGCTCCATGGTAGCTATGAAGCAGTGGGGGTCAATCCCTCGCCTCAGTTTTGAGGAATGCCTCTGCACCTCGTCAGTCAGAGACCTGTAGCTCACAGTCTGAAAATGTCATTTGTTTGTTTTACAAAATGCACATCCTAACATTTGAGTTGCTGGCACCCACCAGTGTTTGTTTGTCCTTAACAAACAATTAACAGAGTATCAAAAATGTTCTCTGACAGACAATTTCGATCAATTGTTTCAAAGCAACTCTTCGCCTTTACAGATGTTTCAGGTGTGAGTACCTGCAAAGACAGACGTTACCTGAACACATCACACCGGCGAACACCCAGCATTGCCCGTACTTGACTCTCTGGCAGCCATTGTCATGCCAGCGCTTAAGGATGGCGTGACTGCCGGTCCAGTGAGACGGTCTGAACCCGTCATGATATGAACCGTCCCAGCGTCCCACCAGGACTCCACTGTTATTTTGACTGTTGATCTGGAAGAAAACAAGGAAATTCTCATTCTTTTTTTCTTTTTTCGTCTTCTTCTTGAGCTCTTTATTGGCAAAAAAATGTTTACAGAACTATTATTTCAACTTTAAATATGTTGAACTTCATGAAGTCCAATGATGCCATAGAGCTGTTCTTTTGACAGTACGACTATTTGATTTCAAAGTTAAACTGCCGGCTTTGCAAACATTTAATTGATCTAATGGTTAATTATAAAGTGAGAAAATAATGGTTTATGGTTTCCTTCTAAAAATCTATTAAGTCTGCATTAAGTTGGGAATGCCAGTCACACAGGGTCATTAGTTTCTAACTTTATATTGATAAGTGTCCGCCCATAAATGCTTTGCTGCTATAAAGGTGTGTGGACACAGAGAGCGCGTCCTACCATGGCGCTGATCACGCGGCCGACGTAGATGGGGTTACAGCGAGCAGAGATGTCGTCACCCGGGTCAATGAAGTGTTTTTTGTTGAGATCCAAAATCTTCAAACAAATGTCCACCATCTTGTCCTCAAACTGAACAGAAGGAATGAGAGGAGACGCTCTTGAATCGTATCTTCTTTACATCGGTACAGATGGGAATATGATTTAAACTTTACAAGAGACATCATCTGCTCTTGGCAGTACAGTACAATATGTTCAATTTCCTCATATTCAGAGATTAAAGTTTAGGATACAGAATTCAAAACCGAACATTTAAACATTTAAATCTAGATTCATGAATTCTGAAATATTGTATAGATTATACATAAAATAATTCAGGGTCATAAATTCAGTGATATTTAAATTTCAACATTAAGCATTCGGTAGTGATAAAAAAAATTGAGCTATTTTTTGCTTCCATGAAACTTGTATCCGTGTGTATGTGTGCATGTATTAAAGAAGCATTCCTTTATTAGTCCCACAGTGGGGAAATTATTCTCTGCATTTGACCCATCCCTGTATATATAGGGAGCAGTGGGCTGCCCATGCAGGCGCCCGGGGAGCAGTGTCTTGCTCAGGGACACTTCGACACATGACACGTTCCAGTCAAGGATCGAACCCCATAAGAACTAATTACTAATGTTGTGAGGACATACATCTGTTTACACAGTCACATTGTGGGGACTCACCTTCCCTTTGGGGACTAAATGGATGTCCCCAAAACATAAATCATTACATTTAGGTGAAGACTTGGTTTAAGGTTAGGTTAAGGTAAACGTTAGGTTTAGGGTTAGGATTAGGCAAGTAGCGTTTATGGTTAGGGTTAGGCAAAATCTCCGGGAAATTAATGTAAGTCAATGGAACGTCCTCTGAAGTGATGGAAACACGACTGTGTGTGTGTGTGTGTTTAAGAGTACCTGCCCGTAGTCCCAGTCAAGAGGGACGATGTAGTTACTATTTCCTCTGTAGATGATTCCTCTTTCATTCATCACATACTCATTTATCTCCTTCTCTTCCTTCATATACACCCAGTCATCTACAGAGAGAGTGAATTCATACAGACGGATATTATTCAGTTTACAGTATGAATAGTATTCAAAAATGTACAAAATGTCAAAAGTAACAATCAGAAATCAGTGTTGAACTGCAACTACAGAAAATACGCTATATTTACAGAAGTACTGTGCTTACGTACAAAAGGTACTTGTACTTTACTTCAGTGTTTTCTTTTCATGCAACATTCTACTTCTTCTTAACGACATCTCAGAGGGAAATATTAATAGCACCTTTTAACTTCAATACATTTTCATCAGCTTTAATTACTAGCTACTTTACGAATCAAGATTTTGCCAAAAAAAGATATGATTTTATAAAACACGATGCTTTGTTTCAAGTTTAACTACAAGTACAGATGAAACAGTCGAGTTGATTAACAATCAATCAATCGAAAAATGAAAAAAAAAAAATCAGCAGATACAAAAATTATGAAAATAATAATTAGTTAATTGATCAAAAAGAGAGAAATAATGATCTAAATATATAATAATATACGTTATTTCTGCATTTAGTACTTAGTACGTAAAGCACATTTTCCTGATAATACTTAAGTTAACATTTCCATGCAGGGCTTTGTCTTGTAACAGAGCGTTTTAACGGTGTGGTTTTTAGTACTAGACCTACCGGAGCACCAGGGGTTGTAGAGCACCACCAGCGTTGGCAGCGCCTTCTCCTCGTCCCGGTGTTTCACAACCAGGTTGAACGCCCCGATGGGGGTGTCAGCCGGCGGGGTGATGGTGAGGACCAGGAGGCCTTTTGGCGGGGAGGCCTCCCTGTGAAGCTCTACCTTCCACACAGCCTTTGCTGATGGAGAAGGTTTCTTGAGACCTGGGATACTGAAGAACGACAGCGTCCCCTGCTTCTCGGTCGGATCTTTTCCTGTCAGACATATATTCACTGTTGTAACAATACTGTTATATATTTATAACTAATCAATACAAGTTAAAACACCGATGTAATAGTTCACGTACTGGACAGAAATCCCTTGAAAAGACCAAAAACCAAGAATACTTTGAAGTAGTGAAATTGAGAGAAAATAGGGTAAAGTTTTCCGGCTAGCCTAAAGTAGACCTGTCTTTACGTAATGATTCCCACATTTGCATTTAACTTGACCGACAATGTAATTAAACTAGTGCTGGGCAACGATTACAATTTTTAATCGCGATTAAGCTCAAAATTCAATAATGAATTCAAAAGTAGTGTATTGCGCACTTTTATTTTAAAAGTACTGCTATATGAACAAAAGTGCAATAACATTTGGTTTGCAAACACTTTAAACAAATTAAAGCTGCAAGTAGCATTGATCGGGCCCTCACAACTTCACACACGTCGAGGGTACTGGCAGGACTCTGGTTGACGCAGCCATGCATTTCTGTGACCATCATACACTGCTTGCACGAGTTAGATGATATTTCCTGAGTCGACCAGCAGCATAGCAAGATCATGTTGCCAGGTCTTAAGCCTCAAATGTTTTGAGTGTACATCCGATACAATCATAAATGTAAGCCTTTAAAGATCATTAAGAAAATGAATGTGTGTGAATGTGCTTCAGTGTTTGTAACATAACAGACTGTCAGTTTACTGGGATGGGGTTGAACTCCCTGCAGTGTCCTGCTGATTGTATTTGGACTTACATGAAAGTTAACAGAACAGTAGTGTCATTTGCTGTTACTTGAACACTTTAATTTAACACAGTTTTCATTTTAAGTTCTTCTGTAACTCTAGATTGTAGTGTGAAGCATTCATTGTAACATTTAACCTGATTCTCATGTAGAAGCTCTGGACAGATCATTTATACTAATGCCCACTGAAATGGTTTGAGAACCACTGTTATCTAACTATATGAAATATTTATTTCCATCCCCTATGACACCTGTGCAAAGTTCCAAGGCTTGTTGAGTATCCTAAGTCACAGAAAAATAAGCTTAATATTTCATGGCGAATGACGCCTTGCCACGGCAACAGCGTTTAATGACAACTCACAACATTGATGATGAAGCATTATCAATGTCTTACAAATTACCTTACCAAATTTGAGACTGATCTGGGCAACTTCCTAGTCGGAGTACATCAAAGTATAAAACTTGTCATTTCCTTTTGCCAGTAGGTGGCGCTATGACTTTGTGAAAATGTTGGCATGGAAATGTGCTCAGGCCTGGACCAGCATCATGCATAACAAATTTGGGGCAGATTCAATAAAGTACCTTGTAGTTACAATAACTTCCTCTTTCATGGCGAATGGCACGAAATGTGAGTGATATGGGCGTCACATAAAACGAAGGTCGTTCAATGTCAGTAGACCATTTTAGCAACTTTTAATGATTAATGTCTTTAGATCATCTTGACCAAATTTTTAATTGATCGTATAAATTCTGTGGGAGGAGTTCGTTAAAGTACAATACCTGAAAACTATGAAAAATGCCTAAAAATGCAAAGAAATGGGAGTATTACTGCATCGCCCCCTAGTGGTTGTATGGAATACAAATTTGAGGGTATGTTACAGGACACAATGTGAACATATGCTACAGATTTCGTGATGATAAGCCACATGGTTTTGAAACAGTATCTACAAACAAAATTAGTTTTTTGCTAATGGGAAGCGTCAACAACTAATAAAAACAACTAATTTAATGAAAGACCGACCTGTTGCTGCACAGATGGCGAGTGGGTAAAGGTTTAGGTTGAAAGGTTTATTCAGATTCACGGTCAGTTTGAAGGGTTGGCCTCGACGCACAATCAGCTGATCCAGTGAGATTTCACTGGTGTGGTGGACGGAGTTGTTGGCTTTAAGGTGGAGGTCCACTCCTTCAAAGACTGAAAGAAAATAAAAACATACAAACATGAACAAGTTAACAGCATCTCTGAACTTCAGGTTAAAAGAGATGGCGAGAAACTGTTTTTAAAAATATCTTTATTGATTTATTTGATGTCGCTGATATTTAACTTCATTATTATCCACTTTTTATAAAGAGCAAATCTCCAAGTAGTCGTTCATCCGTGACAAACAAAAAGATAGCGACCATTATTTAAATAATTTGCATCGATCAAATATAATTCTTAAAGTTTACACAACCAAAAAACAATTTCACAACGCATATGTAACATAAACGCACCGCAAATACGGAAAGCAAATGAAGAAACGCTGCAGGTCGAAGCCTCGAATTCGGCTTTCGCTATCTAGATTGTTTTTGCAACCAGAAGTACAACCAAATGCTGAATAAGACATTTTTAGGAAACCAAAATGTTATGGAAAACACTGTGAAAGGGTTGAAGTTGTAAGACAAAAACACGGATAACTCAGACCGGATCGTGATAGCGAAATCTAATTCTCTCTTGATTTATTACCTCAGTAAACATTGTAAACATGAGTTTATGGTCTTAATATCTAGTTTCAAGTCTTCTTCAATACAGCATGATGTTTATTTTGTAAATTATGATCCATTTAGAGTCAAACAGACCATAAAGCAGGGTATGCTTTAGGGCGGGGCTACTGTGATTGACGGCCATTGAAAACGGTGCAGAAACGCTTGTGCGTACGGAGATCTTAACGTTTAAAAAAAGAAGAAGTGTGGATGTAGTCTAAGTTTAACATGAAAGATGATGCTTTGTTGTGACGAACCTACAGATAATTATCACCTCACTCTTCAGTTCTATGGAGCATTTTAGCTTCGGCTCATTGCTTTTTTCTTTTATTTTCTTTTGGCTTTCAGTCTCACCATCATCATAAGCATACTCACAGGAGCATACGTTTTCAATTAAACAAACTTTGATGAGCCTGCTGCACGTGTCCTGCTCAGTACCAAACAACACAGACGCAAACTAGGTGTTGAACATGGTGCAGAATCAAGCAGCTCAAGAACCAAACATGTCCCTCAGGCAGAAAACAACAACCTAAATACAGCTACATATAGAACTGAAGTGCATTTCTTTTTGATTCGGACCCGCGGTTGCAAAATCCTCTGTCAGGCGGTGTTTGATTAATGTGATAAGAGTGTTTTAATAGTTGCATAAAAGTTTAGCATAACACAACTCCATGGCTGCAAAAAAATTATATATGGAAAATGATGAGGAAAAGCTCGTGTGCCTGCAAGTAGGTCTTTTGTTTTACAGGATGTGAGGTACTTAAGCGTATTTACAGTTATTTCTGGAGGTGCGCGCGGCGCGTCTCTGCAAATCATCTCTGTGGAAGCAGAAGTATAAATTAGGCAAAACAGATAACCTTTGTGTACTTACTAGATTTTTTAGTTTCCTGCATCATCTTTCCGAGAGTTCCCCTCTTAGAACAGTAGGTGTGAAGACAGTGAAGTGTGCACTGGCAGACAGTCAGCAGCGCACTGACAGGTGAACTACAGGGTTTTACTGTATTTATAACACCTCACAAGCCCAACCCCCATATCAGATAAACAATGTAAAATGGCATTTTAGATGATAATGCGGGGGTTGCCAAACTACAGCCCGCGGGCCAACTGCGATCCCCCGCCCATTTTTAAAATGGTCCGTGGTGAATTGAAAAAAAAATAAACTACAGTGTGGCTTGAGCTCTGTACATTGCACTTCCTCGACTAAATTTAGTGAAATATGTCTGGGAACAGAAACTTTATATTTTACCGTTTCTATATGTTCTGTTTGTTATATCTTAATATTAGACATTTTTACATCTTTTACATTTGCATGATAACGAGTGTTTGTGCTCATTTAGGTTTTAAAAGGTTTTAAAAGGTTTTAAAAAATTTATATTTGAATATGTGGGCACAACAATTAAAGATTGTAATTTCACACTTTAACGCAGATTTTCTTGCAGTGTAGCTGGTTGAAAACTGAAAAACATTTTTCATTCTTCTTATATCTTTCTGTCTATCGACCTACAATCCAAAAAGTTTGGCCATCCCTGTTTTGTGATGTGTGTGGGCGTTTACTCAGCTCATATTGTGCAACCGTAAATGCTATTGATGAAAAAGACCTTTGCGGTACCTTGTCCTCGGACCTTTGCCCGAGGACATTTTCTCAATCTGGACCTTTTGGAATTTTAATTGAATACCCCTGCTATAAAGACTGTCTGCAACTGGTGAATCCAAACTAACCCCTTAAAAACACTAAACTCAGACAATAACACAAACTAACAGACCGAGGCAGCCTGAGGTCTGCGAGGTAAAACTACGTTTTTTTAATCAAAGGAGTCTTGTCTATATCGTCTAAATATTGCATTATTGATTATTTACATGGTTGACACTAGATCTCGGTAATGCACTTCTAAAATCCCTCGTAAAGACGCATGGTGTAAAGTGCGAGCAGGTGTTGTTGTGAGTCTAACATTCACACTTTTGATTGTGTTCCAGTGTTTTACTGTGTCTTAGTCTGAGCTAGTTGAGTTTCTTTGGAAATTCTGCAGAACTGTCGCTCGGGGCAACACACTGTCACATTCAAGCCAAAACGGCCTCGAGTGATACACAACAACAAGATGAGGCATCTCGAAAATATTCACTGATTACTAAAAAGGATCCAGGAGTTTGACAAAACAGTGCGTGGGAACCAAACTAAATGTATGTTCCAAAGAGGAAATGCACGTACGCCAAAAATATTCCGATTAATAAAACCTTATTTACGCCTGCCAGTGAGCTATTTCCTTTCATAAATCCTAAATCAACCTGTGAATGTGCGCAGCTGGTTCAGCCTCGCATGTACACGGCCACATTCAACCATAAATGTTCAATGCAAAGCACTTTATGAATGTTGATGCATAGAAATGAGCTGCTGATCAATAGGTTCTTTTACGGGGAATCACAGAGACTACCGAGAGAAAGGTAGTTTCTCTCTACCGTTCACTCCCAATTCTTCCATTGACGCAGTCCTAACAGTGTCAGAGTATCTCGTGCAACATAACACATCACGAGTCTCACCGTAGTATTCATATGTTTACAGCAGTGGGACCGATTGATTCCAAAATGATCGCGACAATCGGTGGTATCCACTACTCATATAAAAAGAGGAAGTTTGATAGGTGAACACAATCTATTTTCTTATGTTTATATATGACATCATGATTAGGACTGATAATGAAGATATGGAGTGATCGTACGAGAGATGTCACACGCTTTATTTCCATACGTTGCTAATTTACACAATCGTTATGTGCAGGTGATGAAGATTTGCCAGGTGAGGTGACTAAAGAAGGTGAGTGTCAGTCACTGCGGTGACTCCTCTGCTCCAGTGAGCTCTGATACATCATATAGCTGTTTCCAGTTTGTCTCAGTTTATGCTGTATCCGTCACTATAGAATAAACCATAAATGAATCAATAAAGTCGTGTTCACTGAAGTGATTTCACTCACAAACACCCTCTTGAACCCTAACCCTATTTTTTAGGCCTCTGCTCGAAAATTGCATGCACATACTAAAAAGACTATCTCTGCAACTGGTGAATCCAAACTAACCCCTTAAAAACACTAAACTCAGACAATAACACAAACTAACAGACCGAGGCAGCCTGAGGTCTGCGAGGTAAAACTATGTTTTTTATCAAAGGAGTCTTGTCGCTTTATATTTATTGCAAATATAACGGCTTCGTTCCTCGTTGGGAAAAGCTGTCTGACGTAAAGGAAAAGCGGTGACAATGATGGGACTATTGTTTTTGGACCAAACTTCTTTCTTTATCTTGCTCTGGAGGTCTTTCCACTTCTTGACATCGTTTTGTGAACGAAAGCTGCCCGAGTCTGAACAATCGTTTATCACCTCTCCCTCCATGTCGACTGCTTTCTTCTTATTTGTCACTGTGTTGAACCTCTTGGGAGTCAGCATGAAGCTTTGCTGCCATGCTGGTACTCTGTCTGTTCGCCAAACCTGGGGGAGGGGGGCGTGCCGACCTATTAAAAAAAGTACCTGTCGTTCCAGGCTCTTACCACATATCACTATGGTTGCTGCATGTTTTTGCCCTTCTAATTACAAAAACCTATCTGCCAATTATTATTATTATTATTTTTTAATCACAGAGGAGTTCCAGCTAACACAACTCCTCCCTGACCAAAAAGAAATGGCAAAATGATCAAAGAACAATGAGTAAGATGCCGGTCTGCTGCAGGAGATAGCAGCCTATTTTACTTTTCAAACAAATACAAATTAATTATGTTCAATCTTTCTAAATCTAAGATTGTTGTTTGGTCGTTTGATGAATAACAGGAGTAGTAATATTGAGCGATTTGAATACTGTATCTAGTTTATTTGGGTAATTCTGCCCGTCTCCGTCGTCTAAATATTGCATTGTGATTGAAAAAAAAAGAAACAAAATCATATTCCGTTAAGTTTAAAAGCCGCCCATCGTCAGCTCCCATCAGTCACAGAAGGAAACTTTTTTTTTTTTATCTGATCTGATAAGACAGACACACCACCCACATGTTTCTCAGACTCTGATTCCAGATAAAGGTGCTTCCATCAGGAATTTGGGTCACCGATCATTGACCGCTGGAAGCAGTATTGGCTGACGGAGTCGATTTGATTTTTTTTTACACATCTATTAAAAGGGTTGAATGGTAAATGGACTTGAATTTGTATAGCGCCTTTCTGGTCTTACGACCACTCCATTTGGGGTTCAGTGTCTTGGCCAAGGACACTTCGACATGGAGCCAGGGAATGAACTGCCGTCCTTCCGACTGGAGGACAAGCTGCTCTGCCTCTGAACCACAGCCCATAAGCAGACGTACTTGTCTGTCACAAGGAGACGATCATGTCTGCTTATGATCTGGTGAAAGGTTTATTTCTATGTGCTTATGACATGGTAAATAAAACCCGAGCATATAACCCCGTTATCTCCATATTCTTCCTATTATTTCCCATTAATTCCTATAACTTCCTCTTAATTCCACTGGAAAGTAATTTTACATTGCAGAACACGGACGTTGCTGGTCTAGCTCTGCATCGGTTTGTTAGTTAGTGTTATTGTGTGACTTTGGTGAATCCAAACTAACCCCGGCCTTGAAAACACTAAACTCAGACAATAACACAAACTAACAGACCGAGGCAGCCTGAGGTCTGCGAGGTAAAACGACGTTTTTTTTTTATCAAAGGAGTCTTGTCTATATCGTCTAAATATTGCATCATTGATTATTTACATGGTTGACACTAGATCTCGGTAATGCACTTCTAAAATCCCTCGTAAAGACGCATGGTGTAAAGTGCGAGCAGGTGTTGTTGTGAGTCTCCGTTCTCTACACTGGCTACCTGTAAGAGCCCGCATCCAGTTTAAGACTCTGGTGCTAGTCTACAGGGCAGTGAAAGGAACAGCTCCTTCCTATCTCCAGGCCATGGTCAAGCCCTACACCCCCGCCCGACCACTTCGCTCTGCTACCTCGGGGCGACTGGTTGCCCCGTCGCTCAGAGGTCCCTGCGGCCGATCGACCCGGTCGCGGCTGTTTTCTGTCCTGGCCCCACAGTGGTGGAATGAACTCCCCACTGACGTCAGGACGGCAGAGTCGCTGCCCATCTTTCGGCGCAGGCTGAAAACTCACCTCTTCAAGAAGGCCTACCCTTCCGCTTAGCACTTACCTAGCATCTACTGTATTCATACTAGCTTATTGCACTTATTGTTTTTATATTAGCTTGTGGCACTTATTGCATTCCTTTGTTTCTGCACTGTACGTTGGCTCTGGTTTATGCTCTTAGATGCTTGTTTGAGGTAGGGACATGCACTTATTACTTCTGGTGACTAGTTGTTCTCTCGAAAACCGATGTTGAATACACTTATTGTAAGTCGCTTTGGATAAAAGCGTCTGCTAAATGACTGTAATGTAATGTAATGTAATGAGTCTAACATTCACACTTTTGATTGTGTTCCAGTGTTTTACTGTGTCTTAGTCTGAGCTAGTTGAGTTTCTTTGGAAGTTCTGCAGAACTGTCGCTCGGGGCAACACACCGTCACATTCAAGCCAAAACGGCCTCGAGTGATACACAACAACAAGATGAGGCATCTCGAAAATATTCACTGATTACTAAAAAGGATCCAGGAGTTTGACAAAACAGTGCGTGGGAACCAAACTAAATGTTTGAGTACGTTCCAAAGAGGAAATGCATGTACGCCAAAAATATTCCGATTTATAAAACCTTATTTACGCCTGCCAGTGAGCTATTTCCTTTCATAAATCCTAAATCAACCTGTGAATGTGCGCAGCTGGTTCAGCCTCGCATGTACACGGCCACATTCAACCATAAATGTTCAATGCAAAGCACTTTATGAATGTTGATGCATAGAAATGAGCTGCTGATCAATAGGTTCTTTTACGGGGAATCACGGAGACTACCGAGAGAAAGGTAGTTTCTCTCTACCGTTCACTCCCAATTCTTCCATTGACGCAGTCCTAACAGTGTCAGAGTATCTCGTGCAACATAACACATCACGAGTCTCACCGTAGTATTCATATGTTTACAGCAGTGGGACCGATTGATTCCAAAATGATCGCGACAATCGGTGGTATCCACTACTCATATAAAAAGAGGAAGTTTGATAGGTGAACACAATCTATTTTCTTATGTTTATATATGACATCATGATTAGGACTGATAATGAAGATATGGAGTGATCGTACGAGAGATGTCACACGCTTTATTTCCATACGTTGCTAATTTACACAATCGTTATGTGCAGGTGATGAAGATTTGCCAGGTGAGGTGACTAAAGAAGGTGAGTGTCAGTCACTGCGGTGACTCCTCTGCTCCAGTGAGCTCTGATACATCATATAGCTGTTTCCAGTTTGTCTCAGTTTATGCTGTATCCGTCACTATAGAATAAACCATAAATGAATCAATAAAGTCGTGTTCACTGAAGTGATTTCACTCACAAACACCCTCTTGAACCCTAACCCTATTTTTTAGGCCTCTGCTCGAAAATTGCATGCACATACTAAAAAGACTATCTCTGCAACTGGTGAATCCAAACTAACCCCTTAAAAACACTAAACTCAGACAATAACACAAACTAACAGACCGAGGCAGCCTGAGGTCTGCGAGGTAAAACTATGTTTTTTATCAAAGGAGTCTTGTCGCTTTATATTTGTTGCAAATATAACGGCTTCAGTTCCTCGTTGGGAAAAGCTGTCTGACGTAAAGGAAAAGCGGTGACAATGATGGGACTATTGTTTTTGGACCAAACTTCTTTCTTTATCTTGCTCTGGAGGTCTTTCCACTTCTTGACATCGTTTTGTGAACGAAAGCTGCCCGAGTCTGAACAATCGTTTATCACCTCTCCCTCCATGTCGACTGCTTTCTTCTTATTTGTCACTGTGTTGAACCTCTTGGGAGTCAGCATGAAGCTTTGCTGCCATGCTGGTACTCTGTCTGTTCGCCAAACCTGGGAGAGGGGGGCGTGCCGACCTATTAAAAAAAGGACCCGTCGTTCCAGGCTCTTACCACATATCACTATGGTTGCTGCATGTTTTTGCCCTTCTAATTACAAAAACCTATCTGCCAATTATTATTATTATTATTTTTTAATCACAGAGGAGTTCCAGCTAACACAACTCCTCCCTGACCAAAAAGAAATGGCAAAATGATCAAAGAACAATGAGTAAGATGCCGGTCTGCTGCAGGAGATAGCAGCCTATTTTACTTTTCAAACAAATACAAATTAATTATGTTCAATCTTTCTAAATCTAAGATTGTTGTTTGGTCGTTTGATGAATAACAGGAGTAGTAATATTGAGCGATTTGAATACTGTACCTAGTTTATTTGGGTAATTCTGCCCGTCTCCGTTGTCTAAATATTGCATTGTGATTGAAAAAAAAAGAAACAAAATCATATTCTGTTAAGTTTAAAAGCCGCCCATCGTCAGCTCCCATCAGTCACAGAAGGAAACTTTTTTTTTTAATCTGATCTGATAAGACAGACACACCACCCACATGTTTCTCAGACTCTGATTCCAGATAAAGGTGCTTCCATCAGGAATTTGGGTCACCGATCATTGACCGCTGGAAGCAGTATTGGCTGACGGAGTCGATTTGATTTTTTTTTTACACATCTATTAAAAGGGTTGAATGGTAAATGGACTTGAATTTGTATAGCGCCTTTCTGGTCTTACGACCACTCCATTTGGGGTTCAGTGTCTTGGCCAAGGACACTTCGACATGGAGCCAGGGAATGAACTGCCGTCCTTCCGACTGGAGGACGACCTGCTCTGCCTCTGAACCACAGCCCATAAGCAGACGTACTTGTCTGTCACAAGGAGACGATCATGTCTGCTTATGATCTGGTGAAAGGTTTATTTCTATGTGCTTATGACATGGTAAATAAAACCCGAGCATATAACCCCGTTATCTCAATATTCTTCCTATTATTTCCCATTAATTCCTATAACTTCCTCTTAATTCCACTGGAAAGTAATTTTACATTGCAGAACACGGACGTTGCTGGTCTAGCTCTGCATCGGTTTGTTAGTTAGTGTTATTGTGTGACTTTGGTGAATCCAAACTAACCCTGGCCTTGAAAACACTAAACTCAGACAATAACACAAACTAACAGACCGAGGCAGCCTGAGGTCTGCGAGGTAAAACGACATTTTTTTTATCAAAGGAGTCTTGTCTATATCGTCTAAATATTGCATCATTGATTATTTACATGGTTGACACTAGATCTCGGTAATGCACTTCTAAAATCCCTCGTAAAGACGCATGGTGTAAAGTGCGAGCAGGTGTTGTTGTGAGTCTCCGTTCTCTACACTGGCTACCTGTAAGAGCCCGCATCCAGTTTAAGACTCTGGTGCTAGTCTACAGGGCAGTGAAAGGAACAGCTCCTTCCTATCTCCAGGCCATGGTCAAGCCCTACACCCCCGCCCGACCACTTCGCTCTGCTACCTCGGGGCGACTGGTTGCCCCGTCGCTCAGAGGTCCCTGCGGCCGATCGACCCGGTCGCGGCTGTTTTCTGTCCTGGCCCCACAGTGGTGGAATGAACTCCCCACTGACGTCAGGACGGCAGAGTCGCTGCCCATCTTTCGGCGCAGGCTGAAAACTCACCTCTTCAAGAAGGCCTACCCTTCCGCTTAGCACTTACCTAGCATCTACTGTATTCATACTAGCTTATTGCACTTATTGTTTTTATATTAGCTTGTGGCACTTATTGCATTCCTTTGTTTCTGCACTGTACGTTGGCTCTGGTTTATGCTCTTAGATGCTTGTTTGAGGTAGGGACATGCACTTATTACTTCTGGTGACTAGTTGTTCTCTCGAAAACCGATGTTGAATACACTTATTGTAAGTCGCTTTGGATAAAAGCGTCTGCTAAATGACTGTAATGTAATGTAATGTAATGAGTCTAACATTCACACTTTTGATTGTGTTCCAGTGTTTTACTGTGTCTTAGTCTGAGCTAGTTGAGTTTCTTTGGAAGTTCTGCAGAACTGTCGCTCGGGGCAACACACCGTCACATTCAAGCCAAAACGGCCTCGAGTGATACACAACAACAAGATGAGGCATCTCGAAAATATTCACTGATTATTAAAAAGGATCCAGGAGTTTGACAAAACAGTGCGTGGGAACCAAACTAAATGTATGTTCCAAAGAGGAAATGCACGTACGCCAAAAATATTCCGATTTATAAAACCTTATTTACGCCTGCCAGTGAGCTATTTCCTTTCATAAATCCTAAATCAACCTGTGAATGTGCGCAGCTGGTTCAGCCTCGCATGTACACGGCCACATTCAACCATAAATGTTCAATGCAAAGCACTTTATGAATGTTGATGCATAGAAATGAGCTGCTGATCAATAGGTTCTTTTACGGGGAATCACGGAGACTACCGAGAGAAAGGTAGTTTCTCTCTACCGTTCACTCCCAATTCTTCCATTGACGCAGTCCTAACAGTGTCAGAGTATCTCGTGCAACATAACACATCACGAGTCTCACCGTAGTATTCATATGTTTACAGCAGTGGGACCGATTGATTCCAAAATGATCGCGACAATCGGTGGTATCCACTACTCATATAAAAAGAGGAAGTTTGATAGGTGAACACAATCTATTTTCTTATGTTTATATATGACATCATGATTAGGACTGATAATGAAGATATGGAGTGATCGTACGAGAGATGTCACACGCTTTATTTCCATACGTTGCTAATTTACACAATCGTTATGTGCAGGTGATGAAGATTTGCCAGGTGAGGTGACTAAAGAAGGTGAGTGTCAGTCACTGCGGTGACTCCTCTGCTCCAGTGAGCTCTGATACATCATATAGCTGTTTCCAGTTTGTCTCAGTTTATGCTGTATCCGTCACTATAGAATAAACCATGAATGAATCAATAAAGTCGTGTTCACTGAAGTGATTTCACTCACAAACACCCTCTTGAACCCTAACCCTATTTTTTAGGCCTCTGCTCGAAAATTGCATGCACATACTAAAAAGACTATCTCTGCAACTGGTGAATCCAAACTAACCCCTTAAAAACACTAAACTCAGACAATAACACAAACTAACAGACCGAGGCAGCCTGAGGTCTGCGAGGTAAAACTATGTTTTTTATCAAAGGAGTCTTGTCGCTTTATATTTATTGCAAATATAACGGCTTCGTTCCTCGTTGGGAAAAGCTGTCTGACGTAAAGGAAAAGCGGTGACAATGATGGGACTATTGTTTTTGGACCAAACTTCTTTCTTTATCTTGCTCTGGAGGTCTTTCCACTTCTTGACATCGTTTTGTGAACGAAAGCTGCCCGAGTCTGAACAATCGTTTATCACCTCTCCCTCCATGTCGACTGCTTTCTTCTTATTTGTCACTGTGTTGAACCTCTTGGGAGTCAGCATGAAGCTTTGCTGCCATGCTGGTACTCTGTCTGTTCGCCAAACCTGGGAGAGGGGGGCGTGCCGACCTATTAAAAAAAGTACCTGTCGTTCCAGGCTCTTACCACATATCACTATGGTTGCTGCATGTTTTTGCCCTTCTAATTACAAAAACCTATCTGCCAATTATTATTATTATTATTTTTTAATCACAGAGGAGTTCCAGCTAACACAACTCCTCCCTGACCAAAAAGAAATGGCAAAATGATCAAAGAACAATGAGTAAGATGCCGGTCTGCTGCAGGAGATAGCAGCCTATTTTACTTTTCAAACAAATACAAATTAATTATGTTCAATCTTTCTAAATCTAAGATTGTTGTTTGGTCGTTTGATGAATAACAGGAGTAGTAATATTGAGCGATTTGAATACTGTACCTAGTTTATTTGGGTAATTCTGCCCGTCTCCGTCGTCTAAATATTGCATTGTGATTGAAAAAAAAAGAAACAAAATCATATTCTGTTAAGTTTAAAAGCCGCCCATCGTCAGCTCCCATCAGTCACAGAAGGAAACTTTTTTTTTTAATCTGATCTGATAAGACAGACACACCACCCACATGTTTCTCAGACTCTGATTCCAGATAAAGGTGCTTCCATCAGGAATTTGGGTCACCGATCATTGACCGCTGGAAGCAGTATTGGCTGACGGAGTCGATTTGATTTTTTTTTTACACATCTATTAAAAGGGTTGAATGGTAAATGGACTTGAATTTGTATAGCGCCTTTCTGGTCTTACGACCACTCCATTTGGGGTTCAGTGTCTTGGCCAAGGACACTTCGACATGGAGCCAGGGAATGAACTGCCGTCCTTCCGACTGGAGGACGACCTGCTCTGCCTCTGAACCACAGCCCATAAGCAGACGTACTTGTCTGTCACAAGGAGACGATCATGTCTGCTTATGATCTGGTGAAAGGTTTATTTCTATGTGCTTATGACATGGTAAATAAAACCCGAGCATATAACCCCGTTATCTCAATATTCTTCCTATTATTTCCCATTAATTCCTATAACTTCCTCTTAATTCCACTGGAAAGTAATTTTACATTGCAGAACACGGACGTTGCTGGTCTAGCTCTGCATCGGTTTGTTAGTTAGTGTTATTGTGTGACTTTGGTGAATCCAAACTAACCCCGGCCTTGAAAACACTAAACTCAGACAATAACACAAACTAACAGACCGAGGCAGCCTGAGGTCTGCGAGGTAAAACGACATTTTTTTTATCAAAGGAGTCTTGTCTATATCGTCTAAATATTGCATCATTGATTATTTACATGGTTGACACTAGATCTCGGTAATGCACTTCTAAAATCCCTCGTAAAGACGCATGGTGTAAAGTGCGAGCAGGTGTTGTTGTGAGTCTCCGTTCTCTACACTGGCTACCTGTAAGAGCCCGCATCCAGTTTAAGACTCTGGTGCTAGTCTACAGGGCAGTGAAAGGAACAGCTCCTTCCTATCTCCAGGCCATGGTCAAGCCCTACACCCCCGCCCGACCACTTCGCTCTGCTACCTCGGGGCGACTGGTTGCCCCGTCGCTCAGAGGTCCCTGCGGCCGATCGACCCGGTCGCGGCTGTTTTCTGTCCTGGCCCCACAGCGGTGGAATGAACTCCCCACTGACGTCAGGACGGCAGAGTCGCTGCCCATCTTTCGGCGCAGGCTGAAAACTCACCTCTTCAAGAAGGCCTACCCTTCCGCTTAGCACTTACCTAGCATCTACTGTATTCATACTAGCTTATTGCACTTATTGTTTTTATATTAGCTTGTGGCACTTATTGCATTCCTTTGTTTCTGCACTGTACGTTGGCTCTGGTTTATGCTCTTAGATGCTTGTTTGAGGTAGGGACATGCACTTATTACTTCTGGTGACTAGTTGTTCTCTCGAAAACCGATGTTGAATACACTTATTGTAAGTCGCTTTGGATAAAAGCGTCTGCTAAATGACTGTAATGTAATGTAATGTAATGAGTCTAACATTCACACTTTTGATTGTGTTCCAGTGTTTTACTGTGTCTTAGTCTGAGCTAGTTGAGTTTCTTTGGAAGTTCTGCAGAACTGTCGCTCGGGGCAACACACCGTCACATTCAAGCCAAAACGGGCTCGAGTGATACACAACAACAAGATGAGGCATCTCGAAAATATTCACTGATTACTAAAAAGGATCCAGGAGTTTGACAAAACAGTGCGTGGGAACCAAACTAAATGTTTGAGTACGTTCCAAAGAGGAAATGCATGTACGCCAAAAATATTCCGATTTATAAAACCTTATTTACGCCTGCCAGTGAGCTATTTCCTTTCATAAATCCTAAATCAACCTGTGAATGTGCGCAGCTGGTTCAGCCTCGCATGTACACGGCCACATTCAACCATAAATGTTCAATGCAAAGCACTTTATGAATGTTGATGCATAGAAATGAGCTGCTGATCAATAGGTTCTTTTACGGGGAATCACAGAGACTACCGAGAGAAAGGTAGTTTCTCTCTACCGTTCACTCCCAATTCTTCCATTGACGCAGTCCTAACAGTGTCAGAGTATCTCGTGCAACATAACACATCACGAGTCTCACCGTAGTATTCATATGTTTACAGCAGTGGGACCGATTGATTCCAAAATGATCGCGACAATCGGTGGTATCCACTACTCATATAAAAAGAGGAAGTTTGATAGGTGAACACAATCTATTTTCTTATGTTTATATATGACATCATGATTAGGACTGATAATGAAGATATGGAGTGATCGTACGAGAGATGTCACACGCTTTATTTCCATACGTTGCTAATTTACACAATCGTTATGTGCAGGTGATGAAGATTTGCCAGGTGAGGTGACTAAAGAAGGTGAGTGTCAGTCACTGCGGTGACTCCTCTGCTCCAGTGAGCTCTGATACATCATATAGCTGTTTCCAGTTTGTCTCAGTTTATGCTGTATCCGTCACTATAGAATAAACCATAAATGAATCAATAAAGTCGTGTTCACTGAAGTGATTTCACTCACAAACACCCTCTTGAACCCTAACCCTATCTTTTAGGCCTCTGCTCGAAAATTGCATGCACATACTAAAAAGCAGGGGTCGCCAATTGGCGGACCGCGGTCCGGATCCAGACACCGTTGTATCAGGACCCAGCACCTAAAATCGATTTTATTTTGACAGAGCGCTTCTATTTTAACCGGCGCAGCTTTTTCAGCCTTTACGGCACTTGTTCAGCGGTGCAGGAAACTTACCGACCAATGCGTTGTAAATCACATCACGTGATGCAGCTCAGCCAATCAAATATGGGTATTCTGAGATGTACACACACTGGGGGAGAGACGAGGAAAGAGAAGGAAGAGCAGGAGAATAATACGTGAGTCAGAGAAGTTATTTCACATGACGTTCTCCAAAAAGAGAAAAGTGGTCAGAGAGACTAGAGTCTTTAACCAAGAATGAACAGACTCTTATAGGTTCATTCTTCACACGGACAGTTTATAACCAGTGTGTCTCATATGTTTAGAGACCATGACGATTATTAAAAGCGGTAAATGAAGCGACACTACGAGACAAAGCACAACTCTTTTGAGCAAACGTTCCCTCTCACATCTGAATGAAGACAGAAAATAAACCTAAGAGCCCAAAATGATCAGAATCCTAACACATGAATTCACTGCCCAACAATGATGTTAACAGAGAATAGAGCTGAAACAATCTGTTTAATAACCACAGATAAAGTCCATGCACAAACATTTCTCTTTTTAGATGACAAAAATATAATATTTTGGCTTTTTTGATGACATCACTTCACACCTGAATGAACTGAATTTAAAGCTGCAGGGCAATTTAGTGAAATTATTATTTCTAAAATGAAGTACTTTATTTTAAGATGCATATTTTTGAAAAGCTTTCTGTTATATCAGTTATTCTTTAATCCACCTCTTATTGTACTTGAAATGAGAAGAACATTTATTGATGTATTTCTATGTATTATTTATAATTCATCCAGTTAAATTTGAAAACTGAGAATAATAATTGTTAAAATATAATTGATGTGTACTTTCTTTATTTGATTTGACAGTTGTTGACTACACAGAGACGTTACTACTACTAGGCTACTTCAATATATGTATATATGTGTATATATATATATATATATATATATATATATATATATATATATATATATATATATATATATATAGCACTAAATAGCGCAAGTTAGATATTATTGTAATGTCCTCGGACCTTTGCCCGAGGACATTTTCTCAATCTGGACCTTTTGGAATTTTAATTGAATACCCCTGCTATAAAGACTGTCTGCAACTGGTGAATCCAAACTAACCCCTTAAAAACACTAAACTCAGACAATAACACAAGCTAACAGACCGAGGCAGCCTGAGGTCTGCGAGGTAAAACTATGTTTTTTATCAAAGGAGTCTTGTCGCTTTATATTTGTTGCAAATATAACGGCTTCGTTCCTCGTTGGGAAAAGCTGTCTGACGAAAAGGAAAAGCGGTGACAATGATGGGACTATTGTTTTTGGACCAAACTTCTTTCTTTATCTTGCTCTGGAGGTCTTTCCACTTCTTGACATCGTTTTGTGAACGAAAGCTGCCCGAGTCTGAACAATCGTTTATCACCTCTCCCTCCATGTCGACTGCTTTCTTCTTATTTGTCACTGTGTTGAACCTCTTGGGAGTCAGCATGAAGCTTTGCTGCCATGCTGGTACTCTGTCTGTTCGCCAAACCTGGGGGAGGGGGGCGTGCCGACCTATTAAAAAAAGTAACCGTCGTCCCAGGCTCTTACCACATATCACTATGGTTGCTGCATGTTTTTGCCCTTCTAATTACAAAAACCTATCTGCTAATTATTATTATTATTTTTTATCACAAAGGAGTTCCAGCTAACACAACTCCTCCCTGACCAAAAGAAATGGCAAAATGATCAAAGAACAACTAGTAAGATGCCGGTCTGCTGCAGGAGATAGCAGCCTATTTTACTTTTCAAACAAATACAAATTAATTATGTTCAATCTTTCTAAATCTAAGATTGTTGTTTGGTCGTTTGATGAATAACAGGAGTAGTAATATTGAGCGATTTGAATACTGTACCTAGTTTATTTGGGTAATTCTGCCCGTCTCCGTCATCTAAATATTGCATCATTGATTATTTACATGGTTGACACTAGATCTCGGTAATGCACTTCTAAAATCCCTCGTAAAGACGCATGGTGTAAAGTGCGAGCAAGTGTTGTTGTGAGTCTAACATTCACACTTTTGATTGTGTTCCAGTGTTTTACTGTGTCTTAGTCTGAGCTAGTTGAGTTTCTTTGGAAGTTCTGCAGAACTGTTGCCCGGAGCAACACCGTCACATTCAAGCCAAAACGGCCTCGAGTGATACACAACAACAAGATGAGGCATCTCGAAAATATTCACTGATTATTAAAAAGGATCCAGGAGTTTTACAAAACAGTGCGTGGGAACCAAACTAAATGTTTGAGTACGTTCCAAAGAGGAAATGCACGTATGCCAAAAATATTCAGATTTATAAAACCTTATTTACGCCTGCCAGTGAGCTATTTCCTTTCATAAATCCTAAATCAACCTGTGAACGTGCGCAGCTGGTTCAGCCTCGCATGTACACGGCCACATTCAACCATAAATGTTCAATGCAAAGCACTTTATGAATGTTGATGCATAGAAATGAGCTGCTGATCAATAGGTTATTTTACGGGGAATCACGGAGACTACCGAGAGAAAGGTAGTTTCTCTCTACCGTTCACTCCCAATTCTTCCATTGACGCAGTCCTAACAGTGTCAGAGTATCTCGTGCAACATAACACATCACGAGTCTCACCGTAGTATTCATATGTTTACAGCAGTGGGACCGATTGATTCCAAAATGATCGCGACAATCGGTGGTATCCACTACTCATATGAAAAGAGGAAGTTTGATAGGTGAACACAATCTATTTTCTTATGTTTATATATGACATCATGATTAGGACTGATAATGAAGATATGGAGTGATCGTACGAGAGATGTCACACGCTTTATTTCCATACGTTGCTAATTTACACAATGTGAGGTGACTAAAGAAGGTGAGTGTCAGTCACTGCGGTGACTCCTCTGCTCCAGTGAGCTCTGATACATCATATAGCTGTTTTCAGTTTGTCTCAGTTTATGCTGTATCCGTCACTATAGAATAAACCATGAATGAATCAATAAAGTCGTGTTCACTGAAGTGATTTCACTCACAAACACCCTCTTGAACCCTAACCCTATTTTTTAGGCCTCTGCTCGAAAATTGCATGCACATACTAAAAAGACTATCTCTGCAACTACAAGGTCTATTTGAATAATAAAGGGAACACTTGTGAGATTTGTTCAGATGTGTAAATATCAGTATATATGTTACTGGTTAAGAGTAAATGATGATGGCACACGGCACAAATTGAAAAGTTTCAGGTTCGAAAAAAAAGCACTTTCAGGATGATTATCTCTTTTGAATGATGCAGCTGAAAGTCTAAACCTCTCCCAAATCATAGCACAATATGTGACCAGTCGCTCTGCAAAGTTTGACTTTGATAAAGTGAAGTAGAACAGAATTAGAGAGGTTTTAGTACAGAGAATTCAGGCGAGGTCTCCAAAATGGTAATTTTGGCAAAATGTGTGCCATTTGAATTTTCTCATGTACCAAACTATATATTTCACTTGTATATCACTAATGGTGCTCAATACATCCAAATACAGCAGTTTGGCTTTCTTTGGAAGGCCAGAATCCTCTGAGTCCTCTCTGCCTCAGCAGTTTTTTTCTGAATCCAGACACTCTCCCAATTCGCAGAGCTGTATTTTAGCCAATCAGTGGTCGATTTCAGAGATTCACATCTCTTTCGATGCGTCAGAGGCTAGAGAGTTGAGCTACACCCACGTGAAAAAGACTGACAGCACTGTTAGCCAGTCAGAATCAACAAGGTGCCGTGAATTTTATTTTAAATATGAGCTTTAAAATGTAGGATTCTGGTGTACTCAGAATAAAATTAAGTGATAAGACAATATTTACTTTAAGCAAAAGACAAATGTATTATTCAGTGATTAATCAGTATTTCAGCTCTAGTTGAACAGCTGGCTAGTTGGCTTTTAAAAAAAATCTATATTATTATTATTATTATAACCTTTATTTAGACAAAATCAATTGAGACCGAGGTCTCATTTTCAAAAGTTTTAGTATAAAAACAAAGATAGCAAGAGTAGCGAGAACCATCGCCTATACAAAATGAAGTGATTCATTTTCATTGAACCCGGTTACTGTACGGCTTAATATTAACTTCTACTGTCACTGTAAAGCTGTTAGACTTGTGGCCTATCTTCTATTTGCAATTAATATGCATTCAATCCAGTTAAATTATTTAAATGAAAATGATAATCTACTCTGGCTAAAGTAGTTTATCAAGAGTAAAATAATATCTGTGATCTATACACACCTCTGCATTAGCAACCTGCTGAAATGAAGGTACAGGCCCCTTAACCCTCTCATTACTTCAGGGCCCTTGGGAGCAACGTGGGACTGTTGGGACTGTTGGTGCACTGGCTGTGGTCATCACAGTGAACAGTGTGATGAGAGGACACGTGAGCCCTTGTTGCTGTAGTTCATCTCCTTGGAGCAGAGGCTGCATGTAGCATACCCTGCCTTATCAATGTATTTAAAATACTGACAGCAGGAAGCTGTACTCACGTCTGTTTAGACCTCCACCTTTATCCAGGCCCAGCTCCACCTTTATCCAGGCCCACCTCCACCTTTATCCAGGCCCAGCTCCACCTTTATCCAGGCCCAGCTCCACCTTTATCCAGGCCCAGCTCCACCTTTATCTAGGCCCACCTCCACCTTTATCCAGGCCCAGCTCCACCTTTATCCAGGCCCAGCTCCACCTTTATCTAGGCCCACCTCCACCTTTATCCAGGCCCAGCTCCACCTTTATCCAGGCCCAGCTCCACCTTTATCCAGGCCCAGCTCCACTCATATCTCAGCCCTGCATCAAGCTGCGCTAGAGACAGCCTGCTCTCCCTGAAGCTCTTCGACCTCATCATCTCATCAGTATCTGGGCCTCATGTTTCGTTATCTTATCTTAAACGTCATTCTGACCATGAAATCATCTCATTCTACTTTGAGTTAAAAAAACAAACCTGCCAGCAGATTAACTCAACGTTAATGAGTGACCGCGTGAACTGAACCGGAACACTTGGGGCTGCATGTTTCATCACGTTACGTTTTTTCCTCCTAAATCGCGATAATGACGAACGTTAACAGTCGATAACGTTTTGCATGCAGTGGACGTTAACTTAACCCAGCAAGTCTGAACGGTAACGGAACATAACGGAACTTAAACTGTAACGGAGGGAAATGAAGACGCTGTAGACATCTGAACGCTGATTGGCCAAGACTCGACACGTCAAAGATGTTCTATTGCGAAGATCACGACATCACCTTTTCTCCTCGTCTCACTCCAATCTGAGAAACGCTGGCTGGCCAGTTGACCCCCCCCCCCCCCCCAAAAGAAACAAAACTCTACGGATCTACACGATTCACGTGGATGACATATTTTTGATTCAAAACGGTGACACGTTTGCAGGTATGAATAAAGGAGCAGATCAAGTCATGAATCTGAGCAGTTGAGATCAATAAAGCCACTGACAAGTGAGGGTGTGTGTGTGTGTGTGTGTGTGTGTGTGTGTGTGTGTGTGTGTGTGTGTGTGTGTGTGTGTGTACCTGAAACACACGTACACAGAAATGTATAATGAGACTTTCAGTTCAACATCCCCACCTGCAGGCTGCCAGTAACACCACTGCTGCTGCTGCTTCTTACTCTACTGTTACTTTAACTTGAAAATACTAGCGCCTGTTATTGTATCTGACTCCAGTAACTAATCCACTCATCAAATCCAAATCTGTGTCTACAGAAAGTCTACTGACCTCGTGGCAACCGGGCAAAGTGGTCGCAGGCTGACCACACACCTCCTGTTGATGTCAACTGGTCCTGGGACAGACTGGAGGGAAAATGAAAACATGATGCTGTTTCATATAATCCTTGACTCAGTTGGAGTGTGTTATGGTATGGACTGTATGCCTCATGTATTGCTTGTGTCCCTGGAAGAAGAGATTTTGTATCTCAATGAGACCTTCCTGGCTAGTTAAAGGATGAATAAAAATATATATTTACAAAGAAGTTAAAGGAGAAATAATACAATGTCAGAATACAACAGTATAAGCATTTCACTTTTCTCTCGCTATGTTTATTTTGCACCAAAACATCAAATCAAATTCCCTGAATGTGATAACTTACCTGTCAAGTCATTTGTATTCATATAGCCCAATATCACTAATCACAAAACTGCCTAAGAGGGCTTTATAACCTGTACAGCATTGGACACTCTGTCCCTGGACCTTAAACCTGATTAATGATTCCAAAAAATACAGAAGTCATTATTAGGTTATTGGATTGTTCTCTCCCCCTCTGGTGGGCGCTATAGAGCCCAAACAACCAGACATAAGAACCTTTTCTTTCCACAGGCCGTCACAACAACAAACAGTTAAATCAGTCACATAGTGTCAATAAGCCTGTAATACTAAAAGATCCACTACCTACAGAATAATATTTACAGTTTAATATACACTCTGTTGTATTCTACATATCATCCAGCGTTGTTGACTATAAATCCTGCACACTCTATATATTATATAATTACATATATATATATTAAAATACCCAATATGTATTATTTTGCACTGTTTATATGTGTCTATGATTTGTTAGAAACACTTGGCTTGCATACGTTTATACTTATTTTAATTTTAATATATTTATCTTTGTTCAGCTTTTTTGTCCTTATGTATACAGTATATGTTTTTATCTTACTGTACTTGGAACTATGTGTAAGTATATGGAGAGTAACTCAAAACTGGAGTCAATTTCCTTGTATGTGTTCACATACTTGTGCATCATTTGTGGTAAACTGATCTTAAGTTTTGTGTGTAAAATCTCCCACTAAAATGTTGCGGAGCAGAAACAAAATAGCATGAAATATAAACTTAAGTCCTCTTACTTAACTAAATGCACTGAGCTGCAGTCCACTGGTGGAGTAGCTAATAATATACTTTGGTATTAATATTTTTGGTGTCAGCAATCAGCTATTTCATTAGGAGCAAACATCCATCTTTCCCACAGCAGTGAACGCATCATCAGACTGAGAGCAGCATGTGTTTGGTTTCTATTTCAGAGAAAAGGGAGTTTCTTCTGGTGTTTACAAGCAAATCTCGCTTTTTTTCAAATCTAAAGCAAAACTGCTGTTTCACCTGAATTAGTAATGAATTTATTTTGTGTCATTTCTTAGTGTCCTTTGTTTAATCGACTGCAAAGAGACTCAAAAAGACTCCACAGAGACCAAAACAACAACAAATGGATGCAAAGCAGCTGCAAAGAGACACAAAGACACCACAAATTGACTCACAATGACTGTGAAAAAGGGCAAACAAACTACAGAGGCTCAAAATGACTACAAAGAGATGCAAAACGTCTACAAAGAGGCTTAAAATGACTACAGAGAGACACAAAACAACTACAAAAAAAGCTAAACAACCTCAGACAAAAAATAGCTACAAAAATGAAACCAATTCCAAAATGAAACAGAACAACTACAAAGAGAGATGTATAACAACTACAAAGAGACTTAAAAGAACTACAAAAAGAGGATAAACAACTATAAAGTCTGTGTGTTGTGCTCCTATATAGGAGTAGTGGCGGGGCCTTTTGCATGTCTGTGCATAGGGGCCCATTGTCTTATCATCCGACCATGCTGTAAAGGTTTTATACTGTGTATCAGGGACTTTAGATTTGTCTTTTTGGATTTGTGTTAACCTCATCATGTTGGGATCTTACTGTGGACAAAGAGCTAAAACTATCTAATATTTGACATGACAAATGCAAAAACGATACACAAGTCTGTATGAATAGACGTGATATTGTGTTACATGAATCATTTTTGTCTTTCTTCTCCCTGAAGCAACACATTTAATTATCACAGTATGATTATACAGTATAATGATCTGCAGCGTCACCATTAAAGACACAAAGGCCACATGGCTTTCAGTAACACTTTATTTGTGCATATTACTGACATTTTCAATAAAACCATAAAAACGTGTAAATAAAGACAAAGACAGTCCAGCTTACACATCATTTGGTCTCAATCTTTTTTTAAGCACGAGGAAACACTTTAGCAGCAGCTCACCTCCTCCAAGAAGCAGCACCAAGCATGTAAAGAGAATCAACGGATTGATTTTTGTTTGGTTGCAGCTAAAGCCAAAAGTTCAGAAGACTGCAGGATGAAGTGGAGCCTGAAATATACTTTTGTGTGTCTGTGCATGAGGTTTAGCGGCATTCACGTAAACTTTCAACTTGACATGATTTCCTGACAAGAGCTCGTACCTGAAGCGTCACCACCAGTCTAAATGTACAGCAGGGTAATACTGGGTGCATCACATATTCTCATTTCAGTGGATGTGGAGCAAAAAGTGTGTCATATACTTTCAGCATCGGCAACACAACGTTTCTCCAGCAGGTTCCACTGTCAGCTGGAAATCACTGCGGCAAACGAGTTTGTTGTGCAGCGTCACAACTGAGTAGATATTGGTGATTCATCAAAGAATATGTGTTTGGTTAAAGTGTAAAATACCCTGCTTTCATTAAATGTGGCACAATGGCTTCTTTCTACAGCCCTCATATTACACAACACCACACAGGAGTAGGAGTATAGTGGCAGAAAAAAATGCAGCAGCTGTTATTATACACCACCACCACATTTGATTGAAAACAACAACCTTATAGTCTTTCTTTTAGAACATGGCACATTAAGAGTTTTAACTCCGACACTTTCGTTTCTGAGTGAAGGTATGTAACTCTTACTAAGCGCTCAATAAATGGACGGCTTGACATTGATGGTGCAGTGGCCCTTGATGTCTCTGAAGGTGGAGCAGTCGAAGTTGGCCACGAGAGTCTTCTTACCGATCTTGTAGGGAGTGAGCGGGAAGTGCACGCGCATTTGGTTGTTTTTCTTAAGATCTGGAATCCTGTGGGGTAACAAAGAGTGACGTTTGTGGGTATATTTACGTTGCCTGGTGTTATGATAGGCGACATTTCTTTTAACTGATGCAGTGTTGTGCATTAAAACGTACCAGACTAGGCCTGGGTATTCGAAGCACCCTTTTGGTGCAGAAAATAAATATTAAAAGTATTAAAAACCATCAAGTATGTTGGCATCAAATGCCTCATCGGGTTCATAATCTCAATCTTATCCTTTGATCAGACAGTTCCTGATTTAGGTCAAAATGTTGCTGATATGAGTTTTATTGAGATAATGTTGTTGTGCACTGCTTGTGTTTGGACAACATTTTAACATTTTGTTCAATAAAAAAAGTTTTTTTTATATTTTAGGTATGGTGACCAAAACGTTTTGGTGTCGGTTTATATTTCAGATTGGTATTGAAACATCTCAACTCTAAGGCTTAATCACAAACACACGCATCACTAAAACAAATCGTATAAATGTATTTTGATCTTAATTGCATTTGACATTTATCAATAAAAATGCCTGAAACTTGCTGGTTGCAGCTTTAATTTGTTTTCATATCGTTAAGAATACTTTCTAAGAATACTATAAATGTGTGGTTGCATATATCAAACTAAGATTATGCATATTTTTTGTGCTCTATAGTATTTTGTGATTGACAATCAAAACTATTGTTAATACATATTGTAATAAAATAACTATTTGTTATTTTCACCTTTACTGTAACCAGCCTAACACCATGAAAAGCATTCATCATCCCAGCCAGGCTATGTTAGACAAACACACACACACACACACACACACACACACACACACACACACACACACACAATCACACACACACACACACACACACACACACACACACACACACACACACACACACACACACACACACACACACACACACACACACACATACTCACTCGAGTTTAACCTCGTCACGCAGTAGGCCGCTTCCAGTGAGAGTCAGAGAGCACTGCGTCAGCGTCTCGTTGACTGGGTTCTTGAAAATCACCTCCACTATTACCTGACGGTACAGTCTGCCCTTTTTGGGAATCTGAAACACACATTTGAACAGATTATTCAAATACATTCAGTCAGGCAACTGAACTTGTTGAAACAACTACCCATCATGCACCAAGAGAGGAAAGAAAAGGCAAAATAAAAAGGTTTGTAAGTTTTTATGCCAAGGAGTTTAAAATGTAAGGTTACAACTTTTTACACATGACTGTAAACACAACAAAAAATTGTATTAATGTAATAGTAATTTTATTGTCTCCCAGACTCTATCCATGTAATGACATGACAATGGCTCAAATAATAATATCCCACATAAAGGCAGAGGTGGAGGAACTAATAATTATATCTTTTATTTAAGTAAAAGTACTTATTCTGCACTTAAAATGCTCCACGACAACCGAACGTCCTGCACAATAAAAATAAATATTTCCTGTCGTTGTTTTACGTAAGTAATAATGTACATTGAGGTGGTTATTATTGCACAATAATGACATTATCCTGCTTATTACACGGCTGCTTATTAAAGAAATCAATAATTTGACACAAAATATTGATTTAAAAATTGTATTTATATATTAATAATACATATAATATATTATAATATATTTATTTACATATCATTTTTAACGCCCAGAGATAGACAGGCAGTTTGATGCGGCGTCAGCAGTGATTTGGACGAGCGTTTACTACATTTATTACTTAAATACCTGCTCATGACATTTCCATCAGCTGTAGTTTATTGCCAATTAGGGAACGTTTGCATGCTAACACACTACACTAAGATGGTAAACACATATATGTTAAATTTGTCATTGTGAGCATGTTACCATGCTGACATGAGTATTTAGCCCAAAGCACCACTGGGCCTATGTACGGCGTCACAGTACCGATAGCTTGGCTGGAGTCTCGTTATATATACTTTTATCATTTTGTTCATTTTGGAACTTTAATGCTAGACTTTGAATGTGAAAAGAGACACAAACAGCTGTGTGACAGACAGCTGAACAAAGCTGGACGACATGTCTTTATGATTTGAGATTTGTTTTTACTGACGTTGATGGTGATGGGAGGGTCAAGCAGCACGACATCATCCTCAGCCAGGTATGAGTAGTCTGGCTTCTCTTTGTCCGTGACCACAGCTGAAACCTTAATGCTGTCGCACTCCAACATGGGTTTACGGTAGTCCGAGAACGGGATCCGGATAGGGATGACCAGATCTCCAAGAGACAGAGGAAGAGAAGAGTCGGTTCACAACAAATTCAACAAAAACATACGGTTTTCCATACACATAGTTTTGGTTATATTTGTGAACCTTTTGAGGTATCTGCCTCCAAAATTCAACAGTTACATGTTCACAGAAGAAGATTCACCTATCCCAGGCTGCAGCGTCTTCTCCTTCACCTCATTCCGGATGTTCACACCCGATTCACCGTTGTACCTCATGGCTTGGACCCTGATGTTGATGGACAACGGCCTGGCAGCAGTGCTCTTACTCTGCAGCACCAGCTTCAATCTCACGTTCTTACCGTTCGTCGGTGGGGTCACCTGCAGCACCACACAATGAGACATTGATAAAAGACCAAAATAAACGTATTGAAAGAAATCCAAAGGAATTAGTCTTTGATCAAGTAGTTAATAACAGGTAACAACAGTTACAAGATATGTGTTTGTTTAGGTTTAAAATATCTGGGTTGTTGAAGTTTAACCTTGCCATTACTGATTATATTTTGAATAAAATAAAAAAATGTGGCCATTTAAAATCAAAGAAAAATAAATTATGGTTTGATTAAGAGAGGATAAAGTGATGACTGCCACCGCAATCAAAGGTAAAAGCAGATCATTTTTTGGTATTTTGTCTTTTTGTTGTACTTCTTCCACATACGATTTTTTATTTGTTTTGCTATTTATGCAGATGTCAGGATAATCCCAAAGCTTGTATCTGTTGGAAAAGTAGTTACTGTCTTTAGAGTGAGACATTTCCTGATTTAATTTCATGGTGACTTCTGATGCGTTTGTCCTGTGAGTGTATAATATGGTGTCATCTGCAAACATCATGATTTCGACATCATTGCACACGGATAACAGATCATTGATATATTGATTGATATATTCTGAAGAGCAGTGGCCCTAAAATCGAGTATTGTGACTTTTCCCAAGGTGCAGTTTTTTTAGGGGTGATAATTGAGGTGTGACTTATTCACAACAAAGCAGAAAAAAAGAAAGTTGATATTTCGACGGTTAGTTTTTTTTGGCATTTTTGCTTTCATTAGGAAAAGGCAATAGACATGTGGAAGATTGGAAACAGCAACAAAGGTCCCCAACGGGTTTCGAAGTGTGGATGTTGCAGTCCATGCTCAAACTTAAACCCTACCAGGACCTCGTCTAAGTTTTGTTTTAAATCAAAATAGCCAAAAATCAAAATAACATACAAGACATCCTATTCAATAGTCTAAAGGGAAACTTTAGTTTCTGTGACGCACCTCTTCAAAACGCATAAGCACTTGTGGTGGCGGAGTTGGTTCATTCCCCGTACTTTCTGTGGTCTCATTCTCCGCCTCGTCAGCACTCTCATTTTCTTCGTCCGTCTCTTCATTCTCTGAGCCCTCCTCCGTCTCTTCAACCTCAATGTTCTCCCCGCTCTCCTCATTCTCGCCGTTTTCTTCCATCTCTTCATTCTCGTCGTCCTCGTCGTCGTCCTCCTCCATCTCTTCATCAACACTGGAGTAGTCTCTGGTGATGGCGTATTCAAAGACAGACCTCTCCTTATCTG
Organism: Anarhichas minor; assembly: GCF_050575085.1. Lineage (NCBI taxonomy): Eukaryota > Metazoa > Chordata > Actinopteri > Perciformes > Anarhichadidae > Anarhichas > Anarhichas minor. Next base: position 3,294,890 of record NW_027466467.1, on the reverse strand, counting down.
ATCCTGTAATTATGGGGATTCAATCAATTTCCTAAGCTACTATAGACACCCTTTACAGCCAGCGTCAAAATGCTGCTAATAGTTAAGCATAGCCTTCTGCTAACCTCCTCAGCCGAAATGGCTGTTGTACCACAGCACACTCATGCAGAAGGCTATGTGTCCCGTGTCACTTCTAGCATGTGTTTTCATTACAAAACTTATTTCAGAGACCTCATCAGGGAAAACCACGACGACTTCATGACTTCCAATTACAAGACAGCAAAATATGTAGTGTGAACAGTAGAGCTATCGGATGACTTTGAAAGTCATAAAGTGTGAACTTGGCCTAACCAGTGTAGCATTAAAGCATGGTGGAATTACCACGCTAACTAGCGGACAGCTGGCTACTTAGCTAGCTTGCAAATTCCGCCTTTTTAACAGCTGGCTAGTTACCTAGCTACCATGCTAATTCCACCATGCTTTCATGCTAACTATACACTGCTTGTAGAAAGTGAGCCCAGACTGGTATTTTCTTGAGTGACTACAAAATAACAAGCCAATAAAACTTGCTTAACTAACATGCTCAGAGAATCGTTCTTCCTCGTCCTACGTTTCGCCCACAAAAATACTACATTGTGTTCCTAACAGAGCAGAGGTCTATAGTGCAGCATAAACAGGTGTTTGACAGGTGAACCAACCCTCTCTGGGTTTGTAGTTGTCGGTGATGTTATTCCTCTTGTCTGAGCCGACAGTCTTGGTGGAGATATTCTGACCGACTTTCGAGGTGTCAGAAAAGATTATCACCTTTGAACCGTTAGCTTTCACCTGATACAACACACAAACACAGACAATAGAAACAACAAAAATACATTAGGCTTCGGCTGGCCCTCTTTTTTTTTTACACTAAATCACTAAATGTGACGTTGAGATTTGGCTGTAAATCTGCTTACTGACCAGCCAGTGAATACAGTCGGCATTGACCTCAGCGAAGACAAACGGGATGTCATATTTGAGGTCTGTCTGTCCGCTCCGGACGGCTGTGACTGGAGCTGGACCGCAGCAGTATACACCTACAGGAGGAGAGACGTTAAAATATTAAAATAAAGTAACAAACTTCTCAACTCACACAGAGTAGTTTGGTATAATGCGATTTAAAGACATCTGTAGGATTTTAAAATGCCATCTGTTCGTTGACAGACACCGCGATGAAAGCAACAAGGAAATGTTTCATTTCTATCACAACTAAAATGTATGCTTGTATACATGCATATAGTAGTTTAAAGGGGCTTTCACAACAAAATCAATGAATTGAAGGGGCTGCGTTGCATGCATGTGCAGAACTGAAACAATAAGTTGATTAATCGACAGAAAATTGATCTGCAACTATTTTGATATACGTGTTTTAGTGAAATGCCAAACATTTGTTGGTTCCAGCTTCTAACATGTGAGTGTGTTTTCTTTGTCATATGTGTTAGTAAGCTAAATATCTTTAGAGTTCGGACTGTTGGTGGAACAAACCTAAACATTTGAGGATTTCACATTTGGATATGTGTGTGTGTTGCTGCAGGTGCAGGAGATAAAATAGAAACCAGCAAATCCGGTTTAAACAAGAGAGTCTGTACCGCCGCTTCTCTCTTGTGGTGTTGGATCCAGAACTTGCCAGCCGTCATATTTGCCGTCTTCTGCCAGGTCTGGTCTCCTCATCCACGCCTCCACCCACACGTGGAAGTTCCTAAAACACAAAACAACATTCAGAATCTGCAGCAGTGCAGTAGATCTGAAACACACCACTGGAGTATTATATTAAACAATAATAGTCTGGAATATTCTTTTAAGATCCCTTTTGGACATGTTTTAAGACATACAAATACATAATAATAATAATCTGTCTATGATTCTATTTCCTTGTTAAAAATGTCTTTAATTAAGTAACTAAAATGTACAATAATAAGTTATGTAAATGGTTTAAAGGTCTTTGGAAACCGAGTTTCCACAACAGGTTGATTCTGAAATACGGAAAACAAAGAAAATTTTTAGAATTTTGATTTTGTAAAAACAAATATCAAGTTCTTCCTGGAATAAAGATAAACCACTCAAACTAGAACACTGGATTCATTCTGCAGCACTGGACTGATATGTTCTTCTTTTTGTTAAAAGATGAAGTTCTCGATGTTAGCATCTAGTCCCGATAGACCACAGTGTGTCACTCTTTGACTCATGTTTTGAGGTATATACTGTAAAAGCTTCATAAAGAAGATAGAAGTTAAAGGACACAGATCACAGTCTAAAAGTGAAACACATAACATCATTCTATTATTGGCGGATAAAAAGCTCTCAGGGCGAGTCGCCACACCCAAACAACACCAGACTGTTATTGTAGTTGCAGTTATAATGAGCCGAGATGTTGGCGTGATGATAGGCCTGAGAATGGGTTTAATATCTTACCTGATCAAATAAAACTGGCTTCTCCTTTCAGTTCACAAGTTGGCAGGTCGCCATTTGACCGTTGGCATAATCAGTTCACGAAATCTATTTATTCTTTGCACGACTTTAGTCAATATCTTAACAACAGATCACATGACCAGTTTTATGTCAAAAACACACCGAGAATTTTCACCTGAGCTCTTTTATAGCCTTGTTTTTCAGCTGCAGCAGGCAGAGCAAGAACAAAACGGAGCTAAAAATAAAGTGAATATTGTTCGTAGATTCATCAGGTTAAAACACAACTCCTCCAAAATGAATGATCACTTTGATATGTAACTGCTGGATGTGCCATATTGACTGAAAAGATCATAAAATATCAGTTTCTGTTAACTAAAATGGCCAAAAAAAGTGAGTTATTGAAGGTTTAAAGTCAAATTAAAATTTGCTTTTTTTTTGTTTAAATTTGAACTGTGTTATTCTAGTAAAATTTTGGAATGGGAAAAATGCGTTTTATTTCGCCCTCAGACAGCTACTACTATCTCTGGTGCAAAACCACCCAATTTCAAAATCCTACAACACCAACTGCATGGCCACAATGTTAAAGGGATATTGTGGTGTACTGGGTAAGAGTTGTGTGACGTGTTTTAACTTTAAGGGGCTTAAGATATTGAAGCCTCTGTGTCTCACCAAACACTGTCGGGGGATGGCCTCTCTCGGACTCCGTAGTCGGCGTGATAAACGTCGATGCTCAGATTCTTGTCGTTGTCGTGGGCGGACTGGAAGTTGCTGACCACGCGGCACGGAATGCCCAGCAGGCGCATCACTGAAACCAAACATGAAGATTTAAGTCACTCAAACAAGCAACATGACACCTTTCTGGTAGAGAAACAATGCCCTTCTTTTGTTTAAACCTAACTAGACATTTACCTAAATATAAACTAGTTTAGTTTTCTCTTTGTTGTTGCATGTTGTAACCTCTTTGCTAAGCTGCCACAGTGCCGAAATCATGACCATTTACTGTCAAAGCAACAAAGACACATTCAGATACAGTTTTTTTCCTGCTCGGCAAGTGTGCTTTACTCGAAACACACACACACACACACACACACGCACAAGATCATGAACTAACAAAGATTCAACAGCATGCTTCATTGAACTACAGAGAACACTGCTTCAGAGCTAACACGCCTAATGAGGGGAAAAATAGAGTTGTCAGAGACACTCGGGAGGCGGCTGTTATTAATAGGATTTAGCTACTATATCCAGAAATCCTCCAAAAGAGTCACGTGATCTGTGTCAACATTATGAGTCAGAAGATATTTTTTATTGCAGCTCTCCGTCGTTCGTTACAATATAGAGTGCTGCAGGTATGAAGTATTTAAGGTGGCCTCACTCATGCTTCCCTCCACAAAAAGCCAATGGGAATTTATATTTAGGGTTTTGGAATATTGCAGAAAATAAGTTGTGTGACAAACAAACGTTTATGATACCTGTATGTTTTCTTCAGGAAGTTAATCTTCACAAATGAACAGCATTTTTATGATTTTTGAAGAGACAATTTTTGATTTATTAGTAGTCACTTGTTGACTTTTTTTAAGACGTGAAACCTTCAAAATTCACTAGAGGGCTATTTGCTGACGTATCAAAAATGTTCTCTGACAGACAAATCGATCAATTGTTTCAGAGCTACTATTCTACTTTACAGATGTTGTTTCAGGTGTGAGTACCTGCAAAGACAGACGTTACCTGAACACATCACACCGGCGAACACCCAGCATTGCCCGTACTTGACTCTCTGGCAGCCATTGTCATGCCAGCGCTTAAGGATGGCGTGACTGCCGGTCCAGTGAGACGGTTTGAACCCATAATGATATGAACCGTCCCAGCGTCCCACCAGGACTCCGCTGTCATCTTGACTGTTGATCTGGAAGAAAACAAGGAAATTCTCATTCTTGTAGCTTTTTTTTCCTGCAAGATTTGGACACATTTGCCATTTGTCTTTTTTATCATTTGAAAACTACATAATATACTGTACATCCACTGTCTTCTTCTTGAGCTCTTTATTGGCAAAAATGTTTACAGAACTAATATTTCAACTTTCAATATGAGGAACTGCATGAAGCCCAATGATGCCGTAGAGCTGTTCGTTTGACAGTACGACTATTTGATTTCAAAGTTAAACTGACGGCTTTGCAAAAATTGACCTGATGGTTAATTATAAAGTGAGAAAATAATGGTTTATGGTTTCTTTCTAAAAATCGATTAAGTCTGCGTTAAGCTGTGAATGTCAGTCACACCGGGTCATTAGTTTCTAACTTTCTAATAAGCAAAAAAAGATTTTTAAAAACTAAAACATCTCTGGATTTTGGTAAGTGTCCGCCCATAAATGCTTTGCTGCTATAAAGGTGTGTGGACACAGAGAGCGCGTCCTACCATGGCGCTGATCACGCGGCCGACGTAGATGGGGTTACAGCGAGCAGAGACGTCGTCAGCTGAGTCAATGAAGTGTTTGTGGTTGAGGTCCAACATCTTCAAACAAATGTCCACCATCTTGTCCTCAAACTGAACAGAAGGAATGAGAGGAGACGCTCTTGAATCGTATCTTCTTTACATCGGTACAGATGGGAATATGATTTAAACTTTACAAGAGACATCATCTGCTCTTGGCAGTACAGTACAATAAGATTAAAGTTTAGGATACAGAATTCAAAACTCAACATCCAAGGTACCAAAGATAACCCTGAATGTTGAGTACTTACTGTTCAGTATCGGAATTTTAAATCTAGATTTATGAATTCTGAAATATTGTATATTATATACAAAATAATTCAGGGCCATGAATTCAGTGATATTTAAATTTCAACATTAAGCATTCGGTAGTGATTACATATTTTTGGCCATTGCTTCCATGAAAAGTATCCGTGTGTGTGTGTGTGTGTGTGTGTGTGTGTGTGTGTGCATGTATTACTAATGTTGTGAGGACATACATCTGTTTACACAGTCACATTGTGGGGACTCACCTTCCCTTTGGGGACTAAATGGATGTCCCCATAACATAAATCATTACATTTAGGTGAAGACTTGGTTTAGGGTTAGGTTAAGGTAAACGTTAGGTTTAGGGTTAGGATTAGGCAAGTAGCGTTTATGGTTAGGGTTAGGCAAAATCTCCGGGAAATTAATGTAAGTCAATGGAACGTCCTCTGAAGTGAAGGAAACACGACTGTGTGTGTGTGTGTGTTTAAGAGTACCTGCCCGTAGTCCCAGTCAAGAGGGAAGATGTAGTTATTACTTCCTGTGTAGATGACTCCTCTTTCATTCATCACATACTCATTTATCTCCTTCTCTTCCTTCATATACACCCAGTCATCTACAGAGAGAGTGAATTCATACAGACGGATATTATTCAGTTTACAGGGTTAGTAGTATTCAAAAACTTCTGCATTTTAAAATCTTACTGAGGCAAAAAAGACATGATCATTATCAGCAAAATGTACTTAACGTATCAAAAGTAACAGACAAGCAGGGTTGGACTGCAACTACAGAAAGTACACTACATTTACGCAAGTACTGTGCTTACATTTAAAATTGAGGTACTTGTACTTTACTTCAGTGTTTTCTTTTCATGCAACATTCTACTTCTTCTTAACGACATCTCAGAGGGAAATATTAATAGCACCTTTTAACTTCAATACATTTTCTTTAATTACTAGCTACTTTACGAATCAAGATTTTCTACAAAAAAAGATATGATTTTATAAAACATAATGCTTTGTTTCAAGTTTAACTACAACTTACAACATTTCCATGCAGGGCTTTGTCTTGTAACAGAGCGTTTTAACGGTGTGGTTTTTAGTACTAGACCTACCGGAGCACCAGGGGTTGTAGAGCACCACCAGCGTTGGCAGCGGCTTCTCCTCGTCCCGGTGTTTCACAACCAGGTTGAACGCCCCGATGGGGGTGTCAGCCGGCGGGGTGATGGTGAGGACCAGGAGGCCTTTCGGCGGGGAGGCCTCCTTGTGAAGCTCTACCTTCCACACAGCCTTTGCTGATGGAGAAGATTTCTTGAGACCTGGGATACTGAAGAACGACAGCGTCCCCTGCTTCTCGGTCGGATCTTTTCCTGTCAGACATATATTCACTGTTGTAACAATACTGCTATATATTTATAACTAATCAATACAAGTTAAAACACTGACGCAATAGTTCTGGACAGAAATCCCTTGAAAATACCAAAAAAAGAGAAAACAGGGTAAAGCTTTCCGGCTAGCCCAAAGAAGACCTGTCTTTACGTAATGATTCCCACATTTGCATTTAACTTGATCGAAAATGTAATTAAACCCAGTAATGCAACAGAATGTCCCGACTAATATTTTAATAACATGTTTACTGATTATGTAATACCTAATTACATTTTCCAGAACTTGACAAAACAACTAGGGTGTGCGCTCACAGGAATCTGACAGTACGTTTCCCAACACAAGTCAAAATCTAAAAGTTTCTAATTTTAAATGTAATTAAATGTTAAGGATAACTTTTTTTTCTTCATAAAAGTAACAAAATATACCTGAAAGGTATTACATTATATTTCATCATCATCTATAAAGTTTTTGTATTATCAGTCAGGCCATTTTATTACATTATCGGTAGAATTATTACATTATTGGGTTTTGTTTGATTTTTCGATTACGTTAGGTGCAAATATGGTTACATTTTCAGGAAATTATTACAGAAGTATTGAAGAATGAATGTTCAGGGGAAACAGTATCGACAAACAAAATGAGTTTTGTGCTAATGGGAAGCTTCAACAACTAATAAAAACAACTCATTTCATGAAAGACCGACCTGTCGCTGCCCAGATGGCGAGTGGGTAAAGGTTTAGGTTGAAAGGTTGACTCAGATGAAGGGTCACTTTGAAGGGTTGGCCTCGCCGCACAATCAGCTGATCCAGTGAGACTTCACTGGTGTGATGCACAACGTTGTTGACTTTAGGGTGGAGGTCCACTCCTTCAAAGACTGAAAGAAAATAAATACACACAAACATGAACAGGTTAACAGAAATTTGTGATGATTTTTCAGCACTGTAGCATTTGATGAAACTGATGAAACTGATGAAAAATGGAACTAAGTACACCAAATGCTAAATAAGACAATTTTAGTGAACCAAAATGTTTCGGAAAACACACTGTGAAAGGATTGAAGTTGTAAGTCAAAAACACGGATAACTCACAGACCAGATAACACCGTGATAGAGACCTGTCAATCACAAGGATAGCCCGCCCTAAAGCATCCCCTGCTTTATGGTCTGTTTGACTCTAAATGGACCATAAGTTACTAAATGAACATCATGCTGTATTGAAGAAGACTTGAAACTAGAGATTGAGACCATAAACTCATGTTTACAATGTTTACTGAGGTAATAAATCAAGAGAGAAGTAGAGTCATTTTCTCATAGACTTCTATACAACCAGAGGAGTTTATGGTCTCAATCTCTAGTTTCAAGTCTTCTTCAATACAGCATGATGTTCATTTAGTAAATTATGGTCCATTTAGAGTCAAATAGACCATAAAGCAGGGGATGCTTTAGGGCGGACTTGCTGTGATTGACAGGTTGCTACCGCTACCAGAGACGTATACGCCGTCTCTACATCACTCCTCCGCATTCCAAATATGGTAACCTCAGTTCATCGGTTGCAAAAAAGCCAAGATGGCCACTGTGAAATTGCCAAACTCGAGTCTTCAAAACAGCAGTCCATAAACCAATGGGTGATGTCACGATGACAACGTCCACTTATATATACAATATATAGTTATGGACCGAGCTAATTTCTAAAACGGTGCTTAAACACTTGTGCGTAAGGAGATTGTAGCATTTTTTAAAAAGTGTTTAGTGTGGATGTAGTCTAAGTTTAACACGACAGATGCTCTGCTGTGACGAACCTACAGATAATGATCACCTCACTTTTCACTTCTATGGAGCATTTTAGCCTCAGCTCATTGCTTTTTTCTTTTGGCTTTCAGTCTCACCATCATCATAAGCATACTCACAGGAGCATACGTTTTCAATTAAACAAACTTTGATGAGCCTGCTGCACGTGTCCTGCTCAGTACCAAACAACACAGACGCAAACTAGGTGTTGAACATGGTGCAGAATCAAGCAGCTCAAGAACCAAACATGTCCCTCAGGCAGAAAACAACAACCTAAATACAGCTACATATAGAACTGACGCATTTCTTTTTGATTCGGACCCGCGGTTGCAAAATCCTCTGTCAGGCGGTGTTTGATTAATGTGATAAGAGTGTTTTAATAGTTGCATAAAAGTTTAGCACAACACAACTCCATGGCTGGAAAAAAAACGAGATATGAAAGAGTTAACATTAGATGATGAGGAGCTCATGGGCCTACAAGTAGGGTTGTTGTTTTACAGGATGTGAGGTACTGAAGCGTACAGTTATTTAAGGAGGTGCGTCTCTGCAAATCATCTCTGTGGAAGCATATAAAGTATAAATTAGGCAAAACAGATAACCTTTGTGTACTTACTAGATTTTTTAGTTTCCTCTGTCATCTTTCCAAAAGTTCCCCTCTGAGAACAGTAGGTGTGAAGACGGTGAAGTGCACTCTGGCAGACAGTCAGCGGCGCACTGATAAGTGACCTCTAGGGTTTCACTGTATTTAAAAGACCTCACAAGCCCAACCCAGACATCAGTTAAACACGCAACAGGTATCGTGACTTACAATGTTAATCACTTCTTGGCAGCGTTGCATTGCTAAATGGCATTTTAGATGGTAATGCTGGGGTTGCCAAACTACTGCCAAGCCTTACTAAACTGGTTTATCCTTATGCAGTGGAAACTCCCACAGGATTGACAAGGATTACATTGTCTTGTATCCGTACATTTGCATGCATCATTTACTTTTTTAAAGAGGAGTCTAAACTGCTTCAAACCGTTGTGCTTGTTCACACATGGGCATGTCCCGATTCCTGTTACTGTTAAAGGCTTCAGGGCGAAGTGATCGGGATAGCGGCCTCCAATTTTTCAAAGGTACACTCCAAAGCAAAGGTTTAAAAACTATGATAACATAGTATTATCTTAGTTTCATGTCGTTTTAATGTATTATATACCTTTTATTTATAACAAGCATAAAAAACGCAAGAAAACAACAAAACGCTCCTGCTGGCTAACGTTACAACATTGTAATAAGGCTGATTTGTGCATCACAGTCCTGCATTTAACATATTTCTATGTCGCATTTCCCCCCCGTCGATGGCATGTGACGCCCGAAATTTAACTTTTGTCCAGCAGTGAAGTCGCCGCACTTGTCACCGCTCCTCTGGCAGGGTAGGAACGCGGGGTTGCTAGCCGACAGAGAACCGCTGTTCTGTCATGAAGTGGCTCGTCACGTCTGTTTTTGCACATCGCAATTGACAACGTATCAGTATTTTGAAGGGTAGTTTCAGTTCATAGGGGAAGATTTCAACCTCTAACCTCTAACCCCTTTAAGCTGATATGCCGAACTTGTTAACAAACATTTGCTGATCTACACATCCAGCAGTTAGCCAGCAACACGATCTTTCATTTGGAGTCGTGTTTGTGTCGACCTGATAAACGTGAGTCCAATATTCACTCTGTTTTAGCTCCATTTTTGGTCTCCACCTACTCTTGAGAGAGATTTCTGTCTCTTTAGCTGCTAAATGCTCCATTATGTTCAGCAGCTGGTCTCTAACTGTGTCTGTCTGCTGTTTGATGCTGAGCAGGAAGTGTGCTGTGTTACAGATATTTTTAAAACAGCTTCCTGCTGTTTTAACGGAAAGACGCTATGAAAGCGTTGAGAGTGAAGTTGTGGCTTGACAGCTAAACAGTGAACTGAAACTAAACAGCTCTTTAAATCTGAAGAGAGCTGCAGATTCAGGTGATCAGTAAGTTACATTATTGATTACTTCAATTCAGTAAGAAGCCCCGTCTCCTACAACATTAAGTTCCCATTTACTAAACGGCGTTCTCACTTGGATGGTGGTGACAGTTTATGCGTGGGCATTATGATGTCACATTAAATTATATAGCCTACACCTTAAAAGAAGCTCTGCAGGTTTTTAAGTGCAGAAAACATGAACATGTTGTCCTGGTTTCTATTGGAGTTTCCTTTCTGTTTGTGTAAATAGAGGTTTGATTTTAATAGATTACTCATCATTTTTTCAAGTTATTGTATCTGTTATTTGGTCCATAAATTTAATTTACTCTTTCATTTAATTTTCTAATTTTGAGATACTGCAGGTGGACTTCGTGTAGCAACTTTGTAGTAATTAATTTTAAAGTAGTTACTCTTCGCAACCGATGCCTTGGCATCCTCCCCAAACGTACAAAAATATGGTTAGAATGAAAATCGAATGATTTTGTCCATATTTAGAAGAATTTAATAGGTTTTCAACTTATTGGACGGATGTTAAACTTCTTCTTTTTGTCTCCAGCAATGATTTGCATCATTTTTTAGTTATGTTAATCCCCCCCCCCCCCCCCCCCCCCCCCCCCCCCCGCCTGTGAGGTTAGGGTTAGGAGTCCACTTAAAAGATTACGACGCTGATATAAACGTAGGATGTGAATCTGTCTAATATTGCTTTTGATTGTTGTTCTGCATTAATTTCCTTCTTGTCCACAATGACACTTACCTCAATTGTGCAACATTGCCGAAATGTTTTCAACCGTTTTTTAGTGATGACATGACATTAAATGCTTTGTTCCGCACTGTTGGTCACTGGGAAACTCCCAGTGGTAACAATGTTCTGTGACTATTTATCAATGGTGAGTGGACTGGGAGGAGCTGATCTTCATCAGCAACTCTTTAGCTCAATAATCAGTCTCGTCTTCTACCAGATCTATTATGTCTGGTTCTACCCATGTCTGGTCTGACTCTCTCCAGATCTGGTGACATGGTTTCCTTACTGTTCAGTTATTCTTCACGCACAGTTCAAAGCTATTTGCTTGTTATTATAACTAACCCTCGTATAGGTAAACTGTAACAGGTTGTGTTTGCATTTAGCGAGCAGTCGACTGTAGATTCACTGTGAAGACAAGAGACACAAGGAGTTCATGTGAGGACAGCAGTCCTTCCTTTTAATTCTCATATGCTGTACATGCATGTGCTTATAAACGCAGTCACTCTTTTAGAAATCCTCACCTCATATACGTCACACACACACACACACACACACACACACACACACACACACACACACACACACACACACACACACACACACACACACACACACACACACACACACACACACACACACACACACACACACACACACACACTAGCTGTCCTGCTGAATGAGGTCTTTAGCTTTCTGCAGGTTGTGATCGACGGCTCCATCTAAGAACTGAACCCAGGTCAGCTGTGATTCTCCACACACATGACTGGACCTGTTCAGGTGGGAATAAGTAGAGAAAAAGATAAAGATAAAGAACAAAGACAATAAAGACATCCGTGATTTGAAAAAAAAAGTTTAAAAGCCGACCATCGTCAGCTCCCATCAGTCACAGAAGGAAACTTGTTTTTTTTAATCTGATCTGATCAGATGAGCCAATGTACAAACACACCACCCACATGCTCCTCACACTCTGATTCCAGATAAAGGTGCGCCCATCAGGAATTTAGAAGTCACTGATCGCTGGAAGCAGAATTGGCTGACGGAGTCGATTTGAAGCCATTTCAAGTTAAGTTTAGGAATTTCAATATAAAAATCCTACCTTTTAATAGTGAACTTATTTAGGAGGATAAAACACATAAAAAAACAAAAGCAGGTCTTATGGCACGTTTTGGTTAAAAAATTGCCAATTCAATTTAATTGTGACCATGCAGTGGGCTGCACACTTCAGTCACACACAGGACGTCATGGAGAGGATGTGGAGGCCTGAGAGGAACATTCTGTTTTGGAGAAAAGCGTTTTATTTTGGAGTTTTTTTTCCTAAATAGTAGATTTTTTTTGTATTAAAAGGGTAAAATGATAAATTGACTATAAATTGTATAGCCCCTCTCTAGTCTTCAATTTGGGGTTCAGTGTCTTGGCCAAGGACACTTCGACATGGAGCCAGGGATCGAACTGCCGTCCTTCCAACTGGAGGACGACCTGCTCTGCCTCTGAACCACAGCCCATAAGCAGACGTACTTGTCTGTCATAAGGAGACTATTATGTCTGCTTATGATCCGGTGAAAGGTTTGTTTCTATCTGCTTATGACATGGTAAATAAAACCAGAGCAAATAAACCCTCTATCTCGATTTTATTCCCATAAATTCCTCTTAATTCCACTGCAAAGTTTCCACCGTGAATATTCCCTGAACTACGCGACCCTAGTCTGACGTTTTTCTGATGTGTGAGAATGGTCATTATCAATCGATCTTACCTGATGATCCCCAGAACCTTCTTCAACAATGACGCCAATTTAGACACCTGTAAAGATACATATATGTTATGTTTAGAGAACGTTAATGCCTACCTTCAGCTGCCCTAAAAGTAATCCCTTCATATTTACATTTCCTACAAGGGCTTGTATTGAAACCAGACAGGTCGGGGCGTGTGACTACATTAGCAGTTGGCACAATCGCTTCATGTTGTTTGACACTGAATCCACACAACCACCACTTCATCTTTCTGCAACACACGTCGGATTCTGCTTCAACATGAGTTGGACCATTTTGGCCTCTGTGTGACTTTAATAAGGTCACGGAGAGCTGTGGATGATTCTAACACTGTGAACAGCTTTTCCCCGGAACTACTTTCTACAGAAGAAATAGTCCCCTGTAGAAAAACACTGACAGTGTATTTTGTGGATTATCCTGAACATTGTGGACATTGTTTCTGAAAGCTGAGACTCCTGTTGGATATATAATAATAGAAGTTCTACAAATGAAATACCATTCACGTCAAATAAACCAAAACGATCTGCGTTTCTGTGTACGACTAGAAAAGAGTAAGAGATGACGTCATTTTCTAATTTTGGGGTGAATTGATCCTGTAAAAGAAAACTTTTGCGCAGGTAATTTTTTTGAGATTTACCGGTACATTAAAAAAGCACCGTGCAGAAGTAAACAATATGATTTGGATCAGGTGGGAAATAATAGCTTTAATGTAATTAAAAAAAAGTGATGGCTGCAACGGGCTGAACCCAAATATTCAACTATTTGTTCGTTGGGTTTGTATTCGGTTTTCAATGTTGGGATTCTGATTTTCGTTGATGTAATTTTTTTTATCCCTCTGGACTACAAACATGAAATAAAACATATGAAATGGAAAATGTGTTTTATTCCATAATAATAAAGAACAATGCAAACAACACAGCAGATTCCTTTCAAATCAATGCCTTTAATTAAACCAAAAGACAAAGACGCCGCCATTTAGAGGGAGAGCCGGCCCCCAAACGTGAGAAATGCATTAAATTCTCACAGCAAACGTTTGTGAAGTTTGCTTAAAGTGATAGTTTGTATTTTTTAAAGTGGGGTTGTGTGAGATACTTATCTATAGTCAGTGTTTTATCTACAGTAGACGGCGGTCGGATAGTCCCCAGTTTGGAGAAGCGGTCAGGAGTACCAGCACGCTGGCAAAGCAAAGTACTGCTGTAGACGAGGACGGCAGCAAAACATTTTCTAGCTATGCAGAAAAAACGTGTGCGCTATATTTAGACAGTTTCCACCGCTTTACCTTGCTGTCAGGCGGCCCGTTCTGACGGGGGACAGAAGCAGTTATATCCATTCCATGCTCTCTTCAAACCAGTGATTTTACATTGCAGAACACAGAAGTTGCTGGTCTATTGCTGCGTCGGTTGGTGAGTTAGTGTTATTGTGTGACTTTTGGTGAATCCAAACCAACCCCTTAAAAACCCTAAAGTCAGACAATAACACAAGCTAACAGACCGAGGCAGCCTGAGTACTGCGAGGTAAATCTACTGTTTTTGCCCTTTCTAACTGCACAAACTTATCTGCCAATTCTTTTGTTTTGTTTTTTATTACAGAGGAGTTCCAGCTAACAAAGAGAAATGCCAAAATGATCAAAGAACAACTAGTAAGGTGCCGGTCTGCTGCAGGAGATAGCAGCCTATTTTACATTTTAAACAAATACAAATTCATTACGTTCAATCTTTCTAAATCTAAGACTTTTGTTTGGTCGTTTGATGAGTAACAGGAGTAGTAATATTGAGCGACTCAAACACTGTACCTAGTTCATTTGGGTAATTCTGCCCCTCTCTATCGTCTAAATATTGCATTATGACGATTAATAAATGATTGATCATTTACATGGTTGATGAATAAAAAGACATTTCATTGCATTTTGTATTGTGAGTCTAACATTCACACGTTTGATTGTCTTCCAGTGTTTTACTGTGTCTTAGTCTGAGCTAGGTGAGTTTCTTTGGACTCCTCTGCAGACCTGTCGCTCCAGGCGACACGCCGTCACATTCAAGCTAAAGCGGCCTCGAGTGATGCACAACAACAAGATGAGGCATCTCGAAAATATTCACTGATTACTAAAAATAATTCAGCGGTTTTACAAAACAGTGCGTGGGAACCAAACTAAATGTTTGAGTACGTTCCAAAGAGGAAATGCACGTACGCCAAAAAAATATTCAGATTTATAAAACCTTGCCTATCGTGCGACATAACACATCACGAGTCTCACCGTAGTATTCACATGTTTACAGCAGTCAGACTGTTTGAGTCCAAAATGATCGCGACAATCATTGTATCCACCACGCTGGATATCACAATCTATTTTCTGATGTTTTCTTACAGCATTATGATTAAGACTGATAATGAAGATATGCAGTGATCGTAGGAGAGCTGTCACTGGCTTTATTTCCAGACTTTGCTCATTTACACAATCGTTATGTGCAGGTGGTGAAGATTTCTTTCAGACCCCGTTTAGTGCGTATGCAACGGTTATCAATGAGACCGCAGGTGATTTGTAGTGATTTGCTTCATAAAGGGGCTCATCAGACCATCCCATGCAACTTTTTCTGTGTGTGTGTGTGTGTGTGTGTGTGTGTGTGCGAGGGTGTGTCTTACGTTGTTCTCCACTCCGCTGTAGTCCATTGGTGGGTAGAGGCACAGAGCCAGATCATCAAGACTAAAAGACAGCAACAGACAGAGATTTGTTGTCATGAGTGTTTAATTTTGTCAAAATTTGTATTCCACTTTGATAATGAAGAAAACAAAATAAAAACAGTTTATTGCTGGCGAGGGTCCGATGTAGGGCTGCTGTAATTAGTCGGCATTATCCATGACGTCGAAGCTGAAAATGTGTCGACGTCAATATTTTAAATCAACATGTTTTCTCTTTAATCTTTTGCCATCTTGGCTTTTTGAAACCAGAAACCAATCACAAACAGCAGGAACATCAGTATGGATCCATAAAAACGTCCAACGTCTCATTTGTGTGTGCGTGTGTGTGTGTGTGCGTGTGTGTGCGTGTGTGTGCGTGTGTGTGCGTGTGTGCTCCTACCCAGGACTGATTTCCTTGGTGACATCAGCCAGGTCGTCGAGCTGAGCGAGATTCTGAGACGTGGCGACGTCGCCGTTGGCTTTGACGGCCGGCGTCAGCTTCCTCAGGCACGCCGCCGCCGCCTTCATCAGCCCTTGGCACGGACCAATCACGCGCCGGTCCTTCTCTGACCAGTAGGTGTCCTGGTTGCCTCGAGGCTCCTGGTCGTTGTCGAGGACGTCACTGAACGGGTCCTGGTCCTCGGACAACGCCTGGGGGGGGGGGGGGGGGGCAACATTCAGTAAATCTGTCAAGATGTAATACGTATCCACATAAATAAAGTAAGAGCTGCATTATTGTGAAAATGAATGTTATGACAGCTGATAAATAATAAATCCAGTGTGGATTAAAGCATAAGGCTGGTGATATTTATTGACAATAACAATGGAGGAATGAAGGAGCAGATCAAGATCTCACTAGAACGTGATGAGATAATAACTTATACAACAGAGCTAATTGGGGCATTAAGTTCTCTAATACAAGTCTGTGTGTGCGTGTGTGTGTGTGTGTGTACCTGCTCTATTTCCTCTATGGCATCCTTCACAACTCCAATCTGATCAGACAGAACCATCAACACAGCCGCCTTATTATCTGTAACACACACACACACACACACACACACACACACACACACACACACACACACACACACACACACACACACACACACACACACACACACACACACACACACACACACACAGGTTTTTCCATAATTAAAATCTTGCAAAACACAAAGAAATAACATAAAAATACACTTAAACATAATCATATATTATCATATTCACAGTTCTCACTTATACAGACTCATCTGTATCAAATCATCTTAGAAATAACTGCAAACTCATTGTGTTTAATAACGTTAAATTACATTTTATAATCTCTTGATAAACTGACAGCATCATTAAATAAATAAATAAATAATGAATAATGTCTAATGATTCTTAATAGTTCTGATCAGTCAGGAGAGGGCGTGGTTTTAAATATAAAGAGCTATTTACAGACTGTGTGGGCTCAAACGCACAAAACACCAAGTTGTCCTTCACAATAATTTAACTACATGTGTACAATCGTTTAGGCAAATTAAAATATGCAATAATCAAAATCAGTGTATATGATGGAGTATTACGGAACTGGCTGGCTGCTCCACATCCTTCTGGAAAGTCCTGATCACAACAGTCCAAAACGCCAAAGACGCTCAATTTAAAATAAACAGATAAAAGCAGCAAAAACTGTGAAATCTGAGAAGCTGGAAGAAGCTGATGTTTGGATTTTTGCTTGATATCAGTCGTCTGACATGATGTTGCTTCACAACAGTAAAGCTTCCACATCTGAGGATTCTCTGCGAGCCTTTATAAAGCGCTAATAAAACTTATATTTTGGGTTGATTCACTGTGACCACATTCAGCTCTGGAAAGAGTCAAACACTCTCATGCATTAAACCGGATCAACCGGTCCTCCTCACACATGCAGCTCTGCATGTTTCGTCTCCACTTGTCCAGCAGCCAGAGTGACGGGTTTGTGGTGTGAAAGCAGACAAATCAACCTTTTCTTTATGACAGCAGATGTGTGATTGTAGCATGAAGCTAAGCTACTAATTAATCCATGATCAAAAGGTCCACAGGTGTTAAAATTGCTCAATGAATCTGTGTAAGTTGATTTAGTCAATAAGTGACAGCGATTTCACAATAAAACGCCGTGAATCATGTCCGTACAGGACGCCTCCTGTTTGTTTCTGCCGGTTAGTTGTCAATCATCACATGCGGTTGATTCGCAGTCTAGTACCACATAATGCTTTTAATTAGGTGTTCATCAAAATGCATAATTATAGACATCAAGGAGTTGCCTGTCTGGCTTCATATTTACTCGTCTTCGTTCGTTTGTAACAAGTCAGTGTGAAGAAGAACCGAATGAACCCGACTACAACTGTAGAACTGATTTTAAAGTCAGTTTACTTGTTTATAAAGCCTGACATAACTAAACAACTTCCTGTATTAGAGTTATTCTGACACCACAATCAGAAACGCCTCCATTATAGCCTAACATGTTGGACCGGGAATCGGCGAGTACGTGAGTCTACGCATATACTATATATATATGTATATACATATATATATATATATGTATATGTATATACATATATATATATATATATATATATATATATATGTATATACATAGCCTAATGTAAACTCTCCCATTCACACACAGTCTCTTTACTAAATGAGGATGATCTGACTGCTACTTGTTTGAATAAAATAAAGTGTAAAGAAACTATATATTACTGTACTTTACACTTCATGTTGTACACAGAAATGTATAATGAGACTTTCAGTTCAACATCACCACCTGCAGGCTGCCAGTAACACCACTGCTGAAGCTCCTTACTCTACTACCTCTACTGCTACTTTAACTTGTGTGTTATTGTATCTGACTCCAGTAACTAATCCACTCATCAAATCCAAATCTGTGTCTACAGAAAGTCTACTGACCTCGTGGCAACCGGGCAAAGTGGTCGCAGGCTGACCACACACCTCCTGTTGATGTCAACTGGTCCTGGGACAGACTGGAGGGGAGCAGAGGAAGAAGAGGATGAGGTAGAAGAGGAGGAAGAAGAGGGGAGGTCAGATTAAAATAAAAGAGAGAGAGAGAGAGAGAGAGAGAGAGAGAGAGAGAGAGAGAGAGAGAGAGAGAGAGAGAGAGAGATACCTCACAATACAGTGAACATAAAGACTCCTGGACAACATGTTCCTATAAAAAAGATTTAATTAATATTTAATCATTATTATTGTATTTGATTCAATCTATTCCATCTAAGTTTTATTATTGTTCAAAATCTGAATCAAAGTAGATTTAATGCGACACTGTTTTGACATTAATGAACAGAAAATTATCTTTCAGCGTCAAAGTGAACAGATCTTTACAACAAACAAAAAACATGTTTGCATAAGTTAAGGGGGCGAATACTTTCTATAGTATAAGTATAACGATAGTGAAGAGTGTGTGTGTGTGTGTGTGTGTGTGTGTGTGTACCTCTGGAGCGGTGAGCTCAGGATGACCTCCACCAGCTGTGCGACGCCCTCCAGAACCTCGACTGTGGCGTCTCTGACGTGTCGACGCAGACTGACACCTGAGACACCGAGAGGGACGACAAGTCACGCTGCTGCCATTGACTTCCATTCATTTCATCTTCTACTAGTTATTGATACCAACTATCCATCCAACCACATTTCACTGAATGTGTAAACTGGAACAACTCGTACCAACATTCTTAAGTTGCTTGTTCGAGGGATTTAGGAGAATTAGCTGAATTCACCACTTTAATCGTATTTTTAATGAACACTGTAGCATTTTAGGGGATTTATTAGCAGAGATGGAATATAATACTCACAACTATGTCTTCATTATTGTGTCATCACCTGAAACTAGGAATCAGGTTTTCATTAGCTTGGAATAAGACCTTCAACTCCACCACTAGATGCCACTAAATCCTAAACACTGTCCCTTTAAATCCTCTCTTAGGTAAGAACACAACGTACGAGCGGTCCAGACCGGTCGTGGGAGTCACGTGACAACAGTCTGCTGTTATTCAAACCTACGTTTCTCTCTAGCGGAGCGTCTATTTCAATACTTTTCAGCAACTTTGAGTCTGAAAGCCAAATATAAATTACACTTTACAATTACGTTGACATCATCCTGTTTGACTCTGCAATTTGATAATAAATTAATTCATAAAGCCTGACGATATCACAATTCCTTTAAATTGGCAAAAATTGAGAGCAAGGCTCCAGATTACCTTTCTTTTTATATAAAATATATGAAATAAAGATATGAAAGTGATCGGCGGGTCAACAGGCTGAAAGCCGCCTGGTTTCGGTCGGTGCATCTCTGTTCCTGGACTGTTGTGGGGGCCTCACCTTGGCTCTTAGGTAGCCAGTAATACACTGTGGACAGACTCAGGACACTCTTCAGGGTGGACTCTGATAACTTCTCTACGTCCTGCAGAGACGAAGAAAACACATAAATATGTTGTGAATTACAACAGAAAGTTTGTGTGAGTATACTTTCTTTAACAACTTCTTACAAACTCATAAATATCTACGATCCTTACCGTTAACCTGGTTATATTTTCTGTCATATATTGTAGATTTGAACCGTATCAATATTTTTGGGGCTCAATTTTGTAGAATGAAAAAATGAAAAAGGTTCTGCAGTGATTGGGCTCAGTGATTGGCCAGCAGGCTCCATATTTATCAACTCTTTGAGGGTCCTTATGTTGTTTGTCACGCTCCTCCACAGCTCTAACCATGGTGCTTTTACAAAGGTGTCTTATTGTGGATCATAACTGGTACAAAATAAACTCTGATGATGCCACTAATAATCCGACCTGTTGTGAAGGCAGCGGGGGTTTGGAGAAGGCCAGGCTGAGTTTAGTGGCTTCATGGGACACGGCCTTCACCGCCTGGTCTGAGGACAGAAGAGACAGTCACATTAAAGGGACCCACTTAATGAAGAGGAGGATGATGAGGATGATGATGGGTGGTGCTGAATCTAGGGGGACACGTTGCTGTTCCTTCATAGAAGCAGATCGGCACCAGTAGGAAGAAGACGATCATGAGGAACTATACTCAACTCAGAGAGTCCCAGAAGTTGGTGAGGTTGAACGCTCCGTCTGACTCGTTGGATTCGCCATCTGTGGCGGAAAATGAGCGTTCGGTTAGACGCGTGTTCCCTCTTCCAGGAATAATAACATTAAAATGCAGAGTAAAAAACAGAAGACTTGTTCGGTCACTGATTTAGTAAGTTAATGTCTAAAACGTATGAAAAATAAGAACAAATTAACTTCTATCATTTTTAAAGGCAATGTCTCCAAATTTGTATTTTTATACTTAAGTTATGACGATTAAAACTGGAACTTTTGATTCGCACGTGTCACTTTTTCTGACATTTTATAGACGATAGTTAAAAAATAAACAGATCAGCGTTAATTACTAATGAAAACAAGTCATTAGTTGCAGTCCTACAGGCTGCTCCGGTGCTAAAGACTTGAAACATGTACGTCGTTTATAGTTTATGGCAGTTTGGCAATATTGAACATTAATCTCCAACATCTTTGTCTTTTGTAGGCTGTTTTCCTTTGTTGTCTGTTTCTGAATAAATATGTAATAATTATGATGATTGCACGCTTTTGTCCATTTTGTGTTCTTTTGCATCCAATTTGTATATAGTCAGATATATCGCCACATTGCTCATATCGTACCAGTTATATGATATTTCTTGGTGGAGGTGCACTTCAGTGTCATCATTTGTTTACGTCACTTAAAAAATAAACAAAAACAGACATACCACCTGCTTATTTTATCCATAAACAGTGTGTCAAATGTTTTATCCAGAAAACATACTGGATTATAATACATATTATTATTATATGTGTATGTGTGTGTATATACACATATATTAACCTCACAAATGAATCACATGTACTGTACATATTTTATCCAGTCAAACACACTCAGTAGCTAATTAAAAGAAACAGTTCAACACAAACTATATTTAGAGGTGTTGATTCAACTTTATAGTAAGTTTGAGACTAGTTTGTGCTGTTAAACTGTATTTAATAAAACAGGTGGTTTTATCCATCCCAGTTAAATCACTGAGGAATGACTGCATATAAAAACACTTAATAATAATAATAATAATAATAATAGCACCAAAAACTAACAGCACAGCCTCCAAAATGACGATGAATTAAAATCCCAAACGTCCCTGAAACAATATCTAGAAAAACTGAACATTAAAACCTTCATAAAAGGAGCTATTTAAATAGTATTGATTGAATAACGGTTGCCAGGTTTAGTTGGAGAGGTTTAATGTTTACGTGAAGCTGCTCCAGAGACTTCAGATTTGGTTCAGCAAAACAAACAGGAAGGCAACACTGAAGCATACAACTCATTAAAACAAAACAATACAATCATAGCAGACAAACCGGACCCAGTGTGCATTTAAAATAACAACGTTAACCGCTGAACTAATGTAGTTTAACGCCAGTTAAAAAGCGACAGTTGGCACTTTCAGCGTGAGCTTGACACACGCTAGCATGCACACATATCAACGTTATCTCGGTTAAAGGCGTCACACCTAATGCGTCATAAATACCTCTGACTCGGTCTCTGATACACTGGATGGAGTTCAGGAGATTTCGTAAAGGCAGAGACACGTTTTCACCACAATTATCAGCACTCATGACACCAACGTTAGTTGAACAGCTTGATACATGCGTGTTGTGGAACTACAGAAGAACCGGAAGTTGAGCCGGGGACAATTATAAAGGAAGGACCGACACTGCAGTAAAGGGTTTTAGTGACACCTGGTGGTGAATACAGAGTATTACAAGTGGAGACCGAATCAATTACTGTGCTTGAAATAATTAAATAATTGATATGGACATTGTGGGCTTATCTTATTTAAGATATATATATATATATACATATATATATATATACATATATATATACACATATATATATACACATATATATATACAGGTGCTGGTCATATAATTAGAATATCATCAAAAAGTTGATTTATTTCACTAATTCCATTCAAAAAGTGAAACTTGTCTATTATATTCATTCATTACACACAGACTGATATATTTCAAATGTTTATTTCTTTTAATTTTGATGATTATAACTGACAACTAAGGAAAATCCCAAATTCAGTCCACTCCAATCTGAGAAACGCTGGCTGGCCAGTTGACCCCCCCCCCCCCCCCTCCCCTCCAAAAGAAACAAAACTCTACGGATCTACACGATTCACGTGGATGACATATTTTTGATTCAAAACGGTGACACGTTTGCAGGTATGAATAAAGGAGCAGATCAAGTCATGAATCTGAGCAGTTGAGATCAATAAAGCCACTGACAAGTGAGGGTGTGTGTCTGTGTGTGTGTGTGTGTGTGTGTGTGTGTGTGTGTGTGTGTGTGTCTGTGTGTGTGTGTGTGTGTGTGTGTGTACCTGAAACACACATACGCAGAAATGTATAATGAGACTTTCAGTTCAACATCCCCACCTGCAGGCTGCCAGTAACACCACTGCTGCTGCTGCTTCTTACTCTACTGTTACTTTAACTTGAAAATACAAGCGCCTGTTATTGTATCTGACTCCAGTAACTAATCCACTCATCAAATCCAAATCTGTGTCTACAGAAAGTCTACTGACCTCGTGGCAACCGGGCAAAGTGGTCGCAGGCTGACCACACACCTCCTGTTGATGTCAACTGGTCCTGGGACAGACTGGAGGGAAAATGAAAACATGATGCTGTTTCATATAATCCTTGACTCAGTTGGAGTGTGTTATGGTATGGACTGTATGCCTCATGTATTGCTTGTGTCCCTGGAAGAAGAGATTTTGTATCTCAATGAGACCTTCCTGGCTAGTTAAAGGATGAATAAAAATATATATTTACAAAGAAGTTAAAGGAGAAATAATACAATGTCAGAATACAACAGTATAAGCATTTCACTTTTCTCTCGCTATGTTTATTTTGCACCAAAACATCAAATCAAATTCCCTGAATGTGATAACTTACCTGTCAAGTCATTTGTATTCATATAGCCCAATATCACTAATCACAAAACTGCCTAAGAGGGCTTTATAACCTGTACAGCATTGGACACTCTGTCCCTGGACCTTAAACCTGATTAATGATTCCAAAAAATACAGAAGTCATTATTAGGTTATTGGATTGTTCTCTCCCCCTCTGGTGGGCGCTATAGAGCCCAAACAACCAGACATAAGAACCTTTTCTTTCCACAGGCCGTCACAACAACAAACAGTTAAATCAGTCACATAGTGTCAATAAGCCTGTAATACTAAAAGATCCACTACCTACAGAATAATATTTACAGTTTAATATACACTCTGTTGTATTCTACATATCATCCAGCGTTGTTGACTATAAATCCTGCACACTCTATATATTATATAATTACATATATATATATTAAAATACCCAATATGTATTATTTTGCACTGTTTATATGTGTCTATGATTTGTTAGAAACACTTGGCTTGCATACGTTTATACTTATTTTAATTTTAATATATTTATCTTTGTTCAGCTTTTTTGTCCTTATGTATACAGTATATGTTTTTATCTTACTGTACTTGGAACTATGTGTAAGTATATGGAGAGTAACTCAAAACTGGAGTCAATTTCCTTGTATGTGTTCACATACTTGTGCATCATTTGTGGTAAACTGATCTTAAGTTTTGTGTGTAAAATCTCCCACTAAAATGTTGCGGAGCAGAAACAAAATAGCATGAAATATAAACTTAAGTCCTCTTACTTAACTAAATGCACTGAGCTGCAGTCCACTGGTGGAGTAGCTAATAATATACTTTGGTATTAATATTTTTGGTGTCAGCAATCAGCTATTTCATTAGGAGCAAACATCCATCTTTCCCACAGCAGTGAACGCATCATCAGACTGAGAGCAGCATGTGTTTGGTTTCTATTTCAGAGAAAAGGGAGTTTCTTCTGGTGTTTACAAGCAAATCTCGCTTTTTTTCAAATCTAAAGCAAAACTGCTGTTTCACCTGAATTAGTAATGAATTTATTTTGTGTCATTTCTTAGTGTCCTTTGTTTAATCGACTGCAAAGAGACTCAAAAAGACTCCACAGAGACCAAAACAACAACAAATGGATGCAAAGCAGCTGCAAAGAGACACAAAGACACCACAAATTGACTCACAATGACTGTGAAAAAGGGCAAACAAACTACAGAGGCTCAAAATGACTACAAAGAGATGCAAAACGTCTACAAAGAGGCTTAAAATGACTACAGAGAGACACACAACTACAAAAAAAGCTAAACAACCTCAGACAAAAAATAGCTACAAAAATGAAACCAATTCCAAAATGAAACAGAACAACTACAAAGAGAGATGTATAACAACTACAAAGAGACTTAAAAGAACTACAAAAAGAGGATAAACAACTATAAAGTCTGTGTGTTGTGCTCCTATATAGGAGTAGTGGCGGGGCCTTTTGCATGTCTGTGCATAGGGGCCCATTGTCTTATCATCCGACCATGCTGTAAAGGTTTTATATTGTGTATCAGGGACTTTAGATTTGTCTTTTTGGATTTGTGTTAACCTCATCATGTTGGGATCTTACTGTGGACAAAGAGCTAAAACTATCTAATATTTGACATGACAAATGCAAAAACGATACACAAGTCTGTATGAATAGACGTGATATTGTGTTACATGAATCATTTTTGTCTTTCTTCTCCCTGAAGCAACACATTTAATTATCACAGTATGATTATACAGTATAATGATCTGCAGCGTCACCATTAAAGACACAAAGGCCACATGGCTTTCAGTAACACTTTATTTGTGCATATTACTGACATTTTCAATAAAACCATAAAAACGTGTAAATAAAGACAAAGACAGTCCAGCTTACACATCATTTGGTCTCATTCTTTTTTTTAAGCACACGGAGAAACTTTAGCAGCAGCTCACCTCCTCCAAGAAGCAGCACCAAGCATGTAAAGAGAATCAACGGATTGATTTTTGTTTGGTTGCAGCTAAAGCTAAAAGCATCGGCAACACAACGTTTCTCCAGCAGGTTCCACTGTCAGCTGGAAATCACTGCGGCAAACGAGTTTGTTGTGCAGCGTCACAACTGAGTAGATATTGGTGATTCATCAAAGAATATGTGTTTGGTTAAAGTGTAAAATACCCTGCTTTCATTAAATGTGGCACAATGGCTTCTTTCTACAGCCCTCATATTACACAACACCACACAGGAGTAGGAGTATAGTGGCAGAAAAAAATGCAGCAGCTGTTATTATACACCACCACCACATTTGATTGAAAACAACAACCTTATAGTCTTTCTTTTAGAAAATGGCACATTAAGAGTTTTAACTCCGACACTTTCGTTTCTGAGT
Source organism: Anarhichas minor (assembly GCF_050575085.1). Taxonomy (NCBI): domain Eukaryota; kingdom Metazoa; phylum Chordata; class Actinopteri; order Perciformes; family Anarhichadidae; genus Anarhichas; species Anarhichas minor. Next base: position 3,268,988 of record NW_027466467.1, on the reverse strand, counting down.
GAAGGTATGTAACTCTTACTAAGCGCTCAATAAATGGACGGCTTGACATTGATGGTGCAGTGGCCCTTGATGTCTCTGAAGGTGGAGCAGTCGAAGTCGGCCACGAGAGTCTTCTTACCGATCTTGTAGGGAGTGAGCGGGAAGTGCACGCGCATTTGGTTGTTTTTCTTAAGATCTGGAATCCTGTGGGGTAACAAAGAGTGACGTTTGTGGGTATATTTACGTTGCCTGGTGTTATGATAGGCGACATTTCTTTTAACTGATGCAGTGTTGTGCATTAAAACGTACCAGACTAGGCCTGGGTATTCGAAGCACCCTTTTGGTGCAGAAAATAAATATTAAAAGTATTAAAAACCATCAAGTATGTTGGCATCAAATGCCTCATCGGGTTCATAATCTCAATCTTATCCTTTGATCAGACAGTTCCTGATTTAGGTCAAAATGTTGCTGATATGAGTTTTATTGAGATAATGTTGTTGTGCACTGCTTGTGTTTGGACAACATTTTAACATTTTGTTCAATAAAAAAAGTTTTTTTTATATTTTAGGTATGGTGACCAAAACGTTTTGGTGTCGGTTTATATTTCAGATTGGTATTGAAACATCTCAACTCTAAGGCTTAATCACAAACACACGCATCACTAAAACAAATCGTATAAATGTATTTTGATCTTAATTGCATTTGACATTTATCAATAAAAATGCCTGAAACTTGCTGGTTGCAGCTTTAATTTGTTTTCATATCGTTAAGAATACTTTCTAAGAATACTATAAATGTGTGGTTGCATATATCAAACTAAGATTATGCATATTTTTTGTGCTCTATAGTATTTTGTGATTGACAATCAAAACTATTGTTAATACATATTGTAATAAAATAACTATTTGTTATTTTCACCTTTACTGTAACCAGCCTAACACCATGAAAAGCATTCATCATCCCAGCCAGGCTATGTTAGACAAACACACACACACACACAATCACACACACACACACACACACACACACACACACACACACACACACACACACACATACTCACTCGAGTTTAACCTCGTCACGCAGTAGGCCGCTTCCAGTGAGAGTCAGAGAGCACTGCGTCAGCGTCTCGTTGACTGGGTTCTTGAAAATCACCTCCACTATTACCTGACGGTACAGTCTGCCCTTTTTGGGAATCTGAAACACACATTTGAACAGATTATTCAAATACATTCAGTCAGGCAACTGAACTTGTTGAAACAACTACCCATCATGCACCAAGAGAGGAAAGAAAAGGCAAAATAAAAAGGTTTGTAAGTTTTTATGCCAAGGAGTTTAAAATGTAAGGTTACAACTTTTTACACATGACTGTAAACAAATTGTATTAATGTAATAGTAATTTTATTGTCTCCCAGACTCTATCCATGTAATGACATGACAATGGCTCAAATAATAATATCCCACATAAAGGCAGAGGTGGAGGAACTAATAATTATATCTTTTATTTAAGTAAAAGTACTTATTCTGCACTTAAAATGCTCCTCGACAACCGAACGTCCTGCACTTATTGTGCAATAAAATGTTTCCTGTCGTTGTTTTACGTAAGTAATAATGTACATTGAGGTGGTTATTATTGCACAATAATGACATTATCCTGCTTATTACACGGCTGCTTATTAAAGAAATCAATAATTTGACACACAATATAGATTTAAAAATTGTATTTATATATTAATAATACATATAATATATTTATTTACATATCATTTTTAACGCCCAGAGATAGACAGGCAGTTTGGTGCGGCGTCAGCAGTGATTTGGACGAGCGTTTACTACATTTATTACTTAAATACCTGCTCATGACATTTCCATCAGCTGTAGTTTATTGCCAATTAGGGAACGTTTGCATGCTAACACACTACACTAAGATGGTAAACACATATATGTTAAATTTGTCATTGTGAGCATGTTACCATGCTGACATGAGTATTTAGCCCAAAGCACCACTGGGCCTATGTACGGCGTCACAGTACCGATAGCTTGGCTGGAGTCTCGTTATATATACTTTTATCATTTTGTTCATTTTGGAACTTTAATGCTAGACTTTGAATGTGAAAAGAGACACAAACAGCTGTGTGACAGACAGCTGAACAAAGCTGGACGACATGTCTTTATGATTTGAGATTTGTTTTTACTGACGTTGATGGTGATGGGAGGGTCAAGCAGCACGACATCATCCTCAGCCAGGTATGAGTAGTCTGGCTTCTCTTTGTCCGTGACCACAGCTGAAACCTTAATGCTGTCGCACTCCAACATGGGTTTACGGTAGTCCGAGAACGGGATCCGGATAGGGATGACCAGATCTCCAAGAGACAGAGGAAGAGAAGAGTCGGTTCACAACAAATTCAACAAAAACATACGGTTTTCCATACACATAGTTTTGGTTATATTTGTGAACCTTTTGAGGTATCTGCCTCCAAAATTCAACAGTTACATGTTCACAGAAGAAGATTCACCTATCCCAGGCTGCAGCGTCTTCTCCTTCACCTCATTCCGGATGTTCACACCCGATTCACCGTTGTACCTCATGGCTTGGACCCTGATGTTGATGGACAACGGCCTGGCAGCAGTGCTCTTACTCTGCAGCACCAGCTTCAATCTCACGTTCTTACCGTTCGTCGGTGGGGTCACCTGCAGCACCACACAATGAGACATTGATAAAAGACCAAAATAAACGTATTGAAAGAAATCCAAAGGAATTAGTCTTTGATCAAGTAGTTAATAACAGGTAACAACAGTTACAAGATATGTGTTTGTTTAGGTTTAAAATATCTGGGTTGTTGAAGTTTAACCTTGCCATTACTGATTATATTTTGAATAAAATAAAAAAATGTGGCCATTTAAAATCAAAGAAAAATAAATTATGGTTTGATTAAAAGAGGATAAAGTGATGACTGCCACCGCAATCAAAGGTAAAAGCAGATCATTTTTTGGTATTTTGTCTTTTTGTTGTACTTCTTCCACATACGATTTTTATTTATTTTTGCTATTTATGCAGATGTCAGGATAATCCCAAAGCTTGTATCTGTTGGAAAAGTAGTTACTGTCTTTAGAGTGAGACATTTCCTGATTTAATTTCATGGTGACTTCTGATGCGTTTGTCCTGTGAGTGTATAATATGGTGTCATCTCCAAACATCATGATTTCGACATCATTGCACACGGATAACAGATCATTGATATATTGATTGATATATTCTGAAGAGCAGTGGCCCTAAAATCGAGTATTGTGACTTTTCCCAAGGTGCAGTTTTTTTAGGGGTGATAATTGAGGTGTGACTTATTCACAACAAAGCAGAAAAAAAGAAAGTTGATATTTCGATGGTTAGTATTTTTGCCATTTTTGCTTTCATTAGGAAAAGGCAATAGACATGTGGAAGATTGGAAACAGCAACAAAGGTCCCCAACGGGTTTCGAAGTGTGGATGTTGCAGTTCATGCTCAAACTTAAACCCTACCAGGACCTCGTCTAAGTTTTGTTTTAAATCAAAATAGCCAAAAATCAAAATAACATACAAGACATCCTATTCAATAGTCTAAAGGGAAACTTTAGTTTCTGTGACGCACCTCTTCAAAATGCATAAACACTTGTGGTGGCAGAGTTGGCTGTAGGGGGCTGACGCAGGGTACTGTGGTCTCATTCTCCGCCTCGTCAGCACTCTCATTTTCTTCGTCCGTCTCTTCATTCTCTGAGCCCTCCTCCGTCTCTTCAACCTTAATGTTCTCCCCGCTCTCCTCATTCTCGCCTTTTTCTTCCATCTCTTCATTCTCGTCGTCCTCCTCCTCCTTCTCTTCATCAACACTGGAGTAGTCTCTGGTGATGGCGATTTCAAAGACAGACCTCTCCTTATCTGATCCTGTAATTATGGGGATTCAATCAATTTCCTAAGCTACTATAGACACCCTTTACAGCCAGCGTCAAAATGCTGCTCATAGTTTAGCATAGCCTTC